>NC_140753.1:24802500-25402500 GCF_051527215.1 Medicago sativa | reverse complement strand
TCACATGTGGTTCTTTCCATAGTCTTGGATCCTATGACATATGGTATGGAAAAACTCTCTGGATCCTTAAGTTTAGATGACAATTTGCTTTGAATGATTGCAATGGATTTCCTAAACTGTTCATCTAACTTGGACTCATCAAACCCTTGTGGGAAATGAATTTTTGGCTCATATGGTGGTGATATGTGAGGCTTTCCACTTTCTACTACAACTTTCTCACTTTGTGGCTATTCATTCTCTACCTCAACCTCAATTTTCTTGGTTTCCACAACGGGGTCTTCTAATTGCTTACCATCCCTAGGTGTAATAACATTTATTGGGCTTTTGGGGTTGGTTTCAGTTTGACTCGGGAAGACTCCGGAGGGTTGTGGGGAAGAGGTTACTTGTTGGGCTACTTGAGGGATTTGAGTCTCAAGCATTTTGTTGTGAGTAGAAAGAGAATCCACATTTGCGGAAAGCCTATTGAGAGAGTCATTCAAAATTCCAGCTTTGACTTTAAACTCTTGGTTATGCCTAATGTTATCTAATTCAAAATTTTCTATCAAAAGTTCCAAGTCGGTTTTTTGAGAGACTATTTGGTTGTTTGCAAAACCGGGTGGTGATGTTTGTTGTCCAAAAAGATTTTGAGGGGTTTGAAAAAAAATTTGACTATTCCTAAACCCATAGTTTACCTGCTCGGGACTTCTAACAACACTACCTAGTTGACATTCAACACCAGTGTGACCAAAAATTTCATAAGCTTTACAAGGTGGTGAAAGGGGGGAAAAGGTCCATTGATAAAGGTTTTGAGCCATGCCTGAAATCAAAACAGTTAGAGATAGAATAGAAAAAGAGAGAGATAGAGAGAGAGAGAGAGACAGAGAGAGAAAGATATTTTTTTATTTTTTTTTTATTTTTTTTTATAAATATATATATATATATATATATATATATATATATATATATATATATATATATATATATATATTTGAAACAAATATAAAACGAAAATAGAATAAAATAGAATAAAGTAAAGATTTTTTTTTTTTTTGAAAGAAATATAAAAACAATAAAATAAAACAACGAAAAAGATTTTTTTTTTTTTTTGGTCTAATCACTATTAAAAAGTTGATCAAATTACAACAACTCCCCGGCAACGGCGCCAAAAACTTGATAGAGCCAAATCGCAAGCGCACGGCCTATCGAAGTAATAGTAGTAAGTAGAGTATCGTTCCGCTAGGGAGTTGTGAATTCAATTAGCTTTTAGAAAATGATTAGAAGAGAAGAAAGATTATGAAATAGGGGGTTAATTGCTGAAGATGAATAACAATAATAATAAAAGAGCCTTGGGATTATTGGTTTATCACAATAACAAACCCTTCACTAGACAAGACTCAAACATCTAATTTCATGGTTTACACCTTAATTTCTAAAGACCGGTTTCCCTTAGCCCCTCACCTTTCCGATGAAAGTCCGGTGAGAGTTTACTTCTAGTAACCAAGCCTATTTCACTGACATGATTACTAGAAGATGCATAGAGGATTGAAACTACTCTTTGTCTCAATAATTGCAAAGACTATTTCACTGTTTTGCAATTATTGTCTAGATTCACTTGTTCCAACATCAAAGCTCCGCTCTCGCTTTATGAATTGATGTTTGGGATGATGGATTAACGATTATCAAACCCTCCGCTTTTGCTTCCACAGTTTGATAATTGTTAATCCACGTTAAGACGGTGAATCTAGATTAGAAATTAGGGTTACATAGAAATTAGGGTTTAAGCTTGGTTTGTTTAGGATTATGTCATTAGACTTACCAACAATCCCAAGACAAAGAAGTGTCTACTCACTAACGTTCATTGTAGACATAGGGGAAGAAGAGAGAAAGCAATAAAGTAAAAGAACAATAATATAAAAGTGAACTTTTATTCAAAGAACAAAAGATGAATGTTTATGATGGAGTGCTACTCTATTTATAGCTTTACAATTGACTTAGAAACTAAGCTACTATAAGGGCAAAACAGTAAAGCTGCAACGGAGTAACTTGGGCTTGAAGAAAAGCAGCAAAAGTGGTCCTGGAGGGTGGCACGGGCCGTGCCAAGCTTCTGACTTGGTAGAGACATATTTTTGTCTCGTATCTTCGTATTCTTGTACTGTATTTGCTCCAGTCCTCTTTCTTTTGCTCCAAGACACCTTCCACCATATATTCGTTCCTAAAATATAATAAAATGCAATTTGAAGTAAAAGATTCAAAAAGGAAATAATATTAAAATAAAATAAAACCAAATCTAAATAAAACGATACTAAATAATGCAATAAAATAGACTATTCTATGACTCATCATTGCTCCACAGAGACTTCGTGATCAACGTAAGCTTGCTCAAGTATCTTCATCAACACCTTCCTGTGAGCTTCTGAGCTCATGAGCAGAGACAAGATGGATATCTTTGATGGAGTTTGTAGCAGCTGATCAACAATCTTATAGTCACTTTTCTTGATAAGCCTCAGGATTTCGTCCAGATTGGACTCTTCAATAGATTGGCCTGATGGGCCGGTGTTCTTGTCAACAGGAGGGGCAATTGTACCTTCTTTTGAAACAAGGGTGGACGGACCTTTCCGCTTCTCAGAGTTGTAACTTCACTGGCAACATTGTCAACTGTAGCTGGGGATACCAGAGGCACTTCTACTCCATTCTCAATCATGGTTGCACTGTACTTGTAAGGAATTGCTTTGGTAGAGGTATAAGATACCGGACCAGGTAACCTGATCACCAAAGGCTCAACATTTCTCGTCTGAGATACACCTTCAACAGGAGAGTCGTGGAACACTGGCACAATCACACATACGTCGCTGGCAATCAAGTACTTGTCATCCATCAGACCCTGGATATCATCTTGCACAACACAACAGCCCATAGGATTCCGAAGACATTCTGAACAAGAAGTATGGTCATGTTTGAACAGAGAAGCCTGGCAAAGTTTGACATGTAATGGCACCAAGGGAGTAACAACATTGTGGACATCCAACATGGGATCCTCTTGAGGAGCGGGAATCCTTTCAAAAGCCTCAATCATATTGACAGCAGCATGGTTTGGAAGTGGATTGCCGAGGACATGAGGAGCATTATTCTCAAAAGTCAACCGTCCCTTTTCTATTAGGTCTTTCACAATATACTTCAGAGCAAGGCAACCCTCAACATCATGGCCTTGAGCACCCTGATGAAATTCACATGTTAGATCCTGTCGGAACCTAGGAGGCAATGGATTAGGCGGAGGCCTGCCTGGTCTAGTGACACAGTGTCCCTTGGCCAGTAGAGTTGGGAGTAGCTCACCATACCGCATTGGTATTGGTGGAAAGGAAGGTTTGGGTCGGGGACCCTGTTGTTGCTGCTGCTGAGCAGGAGGCTGTTGTTGCACTTGCTGAGCGATGGCATTGACGGGCACTGGTGGTTGGCCCGGTGGCAGAGGATATTGCTGGTAGAATGGTGGGAAGAAAGGATGCTGAGAGTACTGCATGTAGTGGTAGGGCAGAGGTAATTGTGTAGCCGCTGCAGATGGGTTACCAGACACCATCCCTACATCAGATTCTTTCTTCTTATGATGACCATTACCGTACTTCTTTGGTGCACTGGTCGAAGATTCACCTTTCTCAAGGACAATAATACCATCTCGGACGGCCTCCTCTAGACGAGTTCCCATTGTGACCATATCAGAGAAGTTGTTTGGGGCAGAGACTATCATTCTCTCCTTATATTCCTTCTTCAGAGTCTTCAGGAATGTCTGTGTCAACTCTTCCTCATCAAGTCGAGGAGAAACACGGGCAGCTGCCCCTCTCCACCTCTGAGCATATTCTCGGAAGGTTTCATCTGATTTCTAAGACAAGGCTTTAAGAGAGTCTCTATTTGGCCTCAGACGGGTATTGAATTCATATTGACTCTCAAAAGCAGCAGCCAGATCCTCAAAGGTATGGATGTTGTCTTTACTCAAACTAGTGTACCAATCTGCTGCGTCATCTGTCAAGCTACTCTGGAAGCAATGGATCATTAATGCATCATTGTCTGCGTAGTTAGCCATCTTTCGGACATACCGGATAACGTGGTTGTGCGGACAAGAAGTTCCATTGTATTTGTCAAATTCTGGCTCTTTGAATTTCTTAGGAACCTCAAATCGGGACACCAAGCATAGATCACGAGCTTTAGCAGGAGCACCATTGTTTCCTCGGCTAGCCTTGACCTCACGGAGTTCTCCAGCCAACTCCATCAACTGTCTTCTCATAGCTTCCATTGCGGGATCTTGTCCACGTGGAGTGTCAACATCAATCACCTGTTGTACAGTGTGTACAATAGGGTCGGTAACAACAGTAGTCACTTGAGGCATAGTAGTGGACACAGGAATCTGTCCTTGACCAGCAAAACCAGAGACACCAGCAGCAGTATTAGGAGAATAGTAAGCTGAGAGACCATAAGGACGCCCATTGGGCATAACAAAACGAGCATCAGTAGCCACAGTAGATAGTGGGATGGACGGAATTGCTTCAGTAGAAACTGGGACAGATGTGGCTGGTTGTTCTTGTGCAGCCATCATAGTGGACATAACGTCATGAGCCTTAGCCAAGTCTTCTTTTATAGCAGCCAATTCGGCACGGAGCTGAGCATTTTCTTCCTCAAAGTTAGCCATAATTCTTCTCTTGTGAAATCTGGTCTGATGAATTCTATCTGGTTGGTAGACTTTGCGAGTACGAGCCACTTTTCATACTGCGGCGGACAAAACCAGGAGGCAATGAGCACGAGAGAAGTTTTTTGTGACCAATGAATGCATATGATGCATGGAATGTGTTAATGCATATGCAAAAAGACTCTTTTTGTGTTATCGAAGGGTTTTTAGACAAATTAGAAACTTGTAAACATTACTAAACAACGATTAACATGAACGGGAAACAAATAACCAACATATAGTTTTACAAGACGATTCCCTTTGAAATGCTAAGCCAAGGGATAGACTTTAAAATGTAAATCAACACAAAATGGAAATAACAACAGGAAATGGAGATCCTCAAGCATAGGAAGTGGAAGCATCATCCTCAGACTCGGACTCATAGCTGCAGTATCGTGCATAGAAGTCACGGGCACCCCTAGCCCTCTTGGAGTCCCTCATAAGCATCCTATCTTTCTCTTCAATCTCTCTCTTAGCCTTAGCTAACTCTTTCTTCAGTGTCAAGACCTCATGAGTCTTCAGCTCATCCTTTCCATCCAAAGTCATGATCAAGTTCTCAGCCTCATAGTATCTAGCTCTCCACTGATGCTTCTCCCGACTCTCCATAGCTAGATGATCCTGATACATCTCCTGGGTAGGTGGGAGTAGAGGCAAAGGCATGGTAGGAACAGATGCAGACACATATCTCATAGGGGGGTAAGGCATACCAATCTCCACAGCTTGGTTTATCACCCACTGTGTATAGGCCTCATGAGCAACACCGGACCTTACACCCATATGCTTCACCTCTTTCTTCCGAAGCTTGGACCAAGCTTCCATGAAATCCTCTTTTATGCCGGTGGGAGCACTGGAGTAGTGGAAGAAGTAAGGAGCTGTAGCAAGATTGATGGGCTTATCTTTCATCGGGAAACCAAATTGTCGCAAAGCGAGCTCCGGGTTATAGTTGATTCCACCCCGGGTACCAAGAAGAGGGACATTAAGAAACTTACCACCACCAAAGATAATTTCCTTAACCCTAGAAGCGGGAGTGAGCCAAACCACTTCATTAGGAGTGAGAGCCATAATCCTCTGTGAAATAGACCAATTCTCCGGATTGGCGTGGAAAGACTCCGGAAGGTGCGAAATAAACCACCTATAGAGGAGAGGCACACAACAAAGAATGTATCCACGACCCTTGCCGGAACGATCATGAATAGCATGGTATGTGTCAGCTAGCAAAGTAGGAACCGGATTCTTGGAGTGGAAGATCATAATAGCATTCATGTCCACGAAGCCATCAAGATTCGGAAAGAGAATAAGCCCATAGATGAGAAGTGCAAGAATAGCCTCGAGAGTGTCCTGACAAGTGGTATTGAGATTGGCTTTCCCAAGAAGATACTCTGAAGTGAACCCTCGGATGCGTGCTTTAGTGACAAGATTCTTGGAGACATCGGTGGTCCTGAGATAGAGATCCTTAGCAATAACCAATGGAGTAAGAGGAGGCTCAAGTCCTGAGAAAGGTACCCCCTTAGCAATAGACAGATCCATCAAGGAAGAATAAGCCTCTAGAGTAGGCACCAGCTGAAAGTCCGGAAAAGTAAAGCACCGATAATCCCGGTCATAGAATTGCACTAGAGTGTGCACAAGCTTCTCATCCACATTAGTCTGAAGAATAGTAAGTAAAGCCCCGTAACGACGTCGGAAACCAGTCGGATCCTCAACCTTGAGTGCCAAATCTCTCAAACTAGCCAAATCCACTTCCTTGAACTTGTAGGAATTAGTCCTCTTCATTCCTACAATGTTTACAAATTCAACTTGTCTAAGCCCTTCGATAACAATGCATGGAAAAAAGTTTATGCATGTATGCATGAATGCATGATTATGTTCAAGTTCGGAGAAAACATGGTGGGTTGAAGTTCAAAGTCGAGGGGTCATGGGTGGACACGGCGTCCGGTGAAACTAGGGCTTTAGGATAATAGTAACCAGGTTCTAAAAAGGTTCCCAAGTTGCAACCTCTCCGACGTATATCACGGTGTCACGAGACAACACTCGCTCCATGATTATACGTGGAAGGTCTAACTTGAGTGTAGTATCGCGTGACGACTAAAACTCGAGACAACACTCGGTTTAGCCTCCGCACTACGTCCTAGAAAATGGCCATGGATGGGTTTGGTTATCTACGGTTCATAGCGTCATAGAACAATTAGAAGTAAAGTGCCTAAACGCGACAACACGCGCCGACAACATCACCCCAAAAGGCCTCAGCTATGTGGGATTGATCGCATAATCCAAAACACGAGGCAACCCCCGGAATGAATTGTCGATTATATCCCTCCTAAATCCTAAGTTCACTCAGCCCGGGTGCAGGACTTTTGATATTCTCACCCCACACGTTTACAAGAAATTAAACATTTATTCACATAGGAAAGCAAGTAAAAGAAGCAAGTAAAAATACAAGCGCAAGCGTGGAAATAAAGACTAGGCGTAACTCTCGAATCTCCCCAGTGAAGTCGCCAGCTGTTTTATCTTGGTTTTTCGGGTGTCAAACATTGATTACGTTTGAACCTTTTTAACCGGTGATATCTCATTTTTTCTTGGGAAGGGAAAAAGTAAGCAAAACCCTTGAGAAACGAGGTCCGGGAGTTGTTTTCGCTACGGGAAGGTGTTAGGCACCCATAACGACTATAGTAACCTATAGGAACCGTCTTTAATTTCTACGCGCGCGCTTTATTTTTAAATGCTATTTTGAAAATGTTATTTACACCTAAAAGTTACTAAATGAAGAATTGGAGGGAGAAGAATGTTTTTTAATTTTTATTTTAGTTGAATTGAAGGAATTTTGTTCCTTGCCTACGTACCCGTTTAAGGGATCAAATCCACCGTAGTTCTCTTCCAAAAAATGTTTTTGTTTTTGTTGGTTGATTTTAAGTTTGAAAATTGGAATTTTGAAGAATGAGAGAAAGAGGCCTCAAGGGCATGAGATTATGAAATTGTGGGGTTGAATTAGTCATTTGCAAAATGTGGTCTAAACATGATTATTTTCATTGAAATTTGATTAAGAAAATGAAAAAGGAAAATACAATGGGATTTTGATCCCAAGGTTTATTTCAAAAAATGATTTGAGTGAAGTTTGTTCATATTTTTTTAGAAAATTGATTTTTCTAAGTATAAAACCTAAACATTCATCTAAACATACAATCCTAACCATACATCTAAACATGCATATTCTAGCTATATTCCTAAAGTGATGTGTGTGCATGTGTCGGTGCTTGTGTCGGTGTACATTACTAGAGTCCATTGTCCTTTACATCATACCCTAGATACATTCTATGGCCTCTTTGCCAAGAAATTAAAATTGCATAAAAGTAAAACATTACAAAAACTCCTAAATCTTTACATTCTAATCTTTGCATGAAATTGAAACTTAAAGTGCAAGAAATTAAAGTGGAGAAAGAGATGAGATATGGGAATGCTCATGATGTATGAGACAATGAACAAATGGTTAGTAGCACAAGATATAAAGCAAGTCAAAGCTATCATAACAAAAGTAATGAAAATTAACATAAAAAACAAGCAAAAACAATGTGAAATAGGCCTAAAATCTCATCACCAATGCAAGGCTTGAGTATGACCTATGATCCTCACAATTCAACATACTTTCAAGGCATAAAAATCCAGGTTTTAAAATGAGGATCCAAGTGTCATTGTAAACTTTGCATTTTTTATGTGAATTTAGACCTATTTGCACCATTTATTCACAAAACAAAAACTTGCCAAGCAAGCAACCAATCATCACATGCACATGTCCAGTAAAAAACACATTCCAACAGTAGTAAAAACCTCACAAAATCATCCATCATGAACCACAAACATTTATCAAGGATTGGAATTGGAATCAAGCAAATTTTCACCAATTTTTAGCACAAAATATCACAAAATAGTAAGAAAATTAACCACATTATTTTTTACCAATTTTTATTATGCAAAATTATTACAAGAACACCACAAAATTATCAAGAAATGTGTATGAAAATTTTTAGAATTTTTAGAGAATTTTTAGACACAAAAAAACATATAAAATTTCACAAATTTTTAACAAAAAATAGTAAACAATTGACAAGAAAATACCACACACTTTTTAACCAAGATTCAAAATATGACAATATCACAAAAATATCAAGAAAATGATTAAGAACACATAGGAATTTCTTTAGGAATTTTTAAAGGATTTTTTAGGCTAAAAAGTGCAATTAGCAAAAAATTAGTAACATATGCAGGAAAAGGGGGGCGCGCATAGCAATCAGTATATAGGCATGGCATAAAACAGTTGTTGGGCTGCAGAGACTGAATTGGGTAGGTTTATAAGAAACGGGTCAAGTTTAAACCGACCCGCTAAATGGATAACAAAAGGTGAGGAACTGCTTTTTCTAAAACACGTTTTCTTCTTCTTAAACAAAAAACTGAGTTCCTCTCCTTTCTACACCAGTGCAGCGGTCATCCCCAACCTTCATTCCGGCGAACCCAAACAAACTCCGGCGTGGTGGCCGGTGGTAGCACCACCACACCGGAGGTCCAAAATTTCACCGTTCTTTGATTGTTTCACAGATTTTAACCTCTTAATCTCTTCTATTCATGAATCCGAAATTAACACTTCCACAAACAAATCACAACACGCAAATTCAATAGCACAACACTGGCAAAATCTTGCTAAAACAGCTAGAGAACGATGAAAAGAGGACGAATTCGCGTGTTACCTCACTCGATACGGCGATCTGGCGATTTGGTTTTGAAATAGAGAGAAAGCTTCACAAATTCGTGCTTCTGGATGTTGCTGGATTCGATTCTGCGCCCTTTCCTTGTCAATTTTTCAATTCGGTTTTGCTCCTTCTTCTTCACTTTGATTCCATTTAGTTTCGATCTTGATAGCTTGATGAGATTGAAGCTTGGGTCCGATTGTTGATGTTGTTGATGGATGATGATGACGATTGTTGAAGGTTGTGAAAAGGATCGGTGATGGTGGATTAGAGGTTGAGGATGAAACTTGATGAAGGTTGAAGGTTGTTAGGAATTGTGGTGGTGAATTGAAGGTTGAAGATGATGAATGTGGTTGTTTTGGAGAAGGTTGTGGTGGTTTGAGTTAGTTAGGAGAGGTGGTTGAGGGTGGTTTGAGTTAGTTAGAGGTGAGAGAGAGGGTTGTTATGGTGGTGGAAGAGTTAGTTAGGGAGGAGGAGTGGTGGTGGAATGGGTTGTTAGAGTTTGTTGAGTGGTGATTCACGTGAAAGAGAAAGAGGGAAAAATGAGAGAAAAGTTTTTTTGATTCTTTTTGTGGAATTTGTGAAAAAATGATTGTTGTTGAAAAATTGACCATGACTTTGACTTATATAGGTGATGAAAGGGATGCTTGGACCAATGAGGAAATGCCACATGGACTAAGTAGTAACAAACTCTTAAGGACCAATAGCATTTGGACACATGGCACTTGGACTCTAACAAACTTAAAAAAGGGATTAAAATGTAAATAACAAAAGTACGAGGACTAAAATGAAAAACTAAAACTAAAATTGAATTAAAAAAGTAAATTGAAAATTAACGTAACATGAGACGATTAAAAACAACAAAGCAGATTAAAATGAATCAGAAATATTATGTGAAATGACCAAAACGCCCCTAGGGACTAAAACGACTAAAAACGACTCAGATGCAATTTTAAAATGATTTCTTAACAAGGGATTAAAGCAAGAATTCATACAAGCAAAATAAAAGACTCAGAGACAATTTTTTTAGAATTTAAACAGGGTTTTAACACGTGAAAAGACTAAAATGCCCCTAGGGGCAAAATTGACTCGAAATGACTTCAAATGCAATTTTTGGAAAGGGTTTTGACATAGAATGAAACAAAGACTTATTCAAACTACTTGAAAAGACTCAAACAAAATTTTAAAAGACTGAAAGAACTTTTGACATAGGAAATGACTAAAATGCCCTTTTTCATGAATTTTGTAAATAACATTGAAATAAAATGCAGAGAAAGATGCAATTGATCAGAGACATATCAGATGACTTATAATGCAAGAAAATAAGAATTGAACAAGTATTTTTAGGTCCAAAATTAGGGTATAACACTTGAGCATTTGTAATCAGATATTACTCATAGTGAAATCTCCTTGGAAGTGCAAGGGGAACTGGACTACTTCCGGATTGTGGAAGGAACCAGTATAATTGTTTTGTGTCGTTCTTCTTCTTTCTCTCTGTTTTATTCCGCTGCATTTAGATTCTGATTATCACTTCAGAAGCTGTCTCACTTAGCTTCTGATCAGTGTGTTCAGTTTTAAGGAGAAACGAAGAATTTTTCAAAACACAATTCAACCCCCCTTCTTGTGTTTTTCTCACCTTCAGTGTGTCCTTTGTCATTTGATTTTCGTTTTCAACATGTTTCTCGTTAATTTAATCAAATGGTTGGCCCATATAAGTATGATCTTAGTGTTCTCCTTTAAAGATGTTTAATTTAGTTTTGAATTTCCTACCTTTGCTCATCTTGGGAGATTAAGCTTGTAGGAGTTTTTCTTTTTCAAAAGGTTTTGAATATGCTTTGAACATTTAGTTCCTTTTGTTCACAAAACAAAAATGTAGAAAATTAAGTGCTTAAATGTCAATATATTGAGGAAATATTATCACGTATACAATATCTTAGTTCACAAAAAATAAATATATAAACTAAAGAAATATAGCATACTACTATACAAAAAAAATTCTTATTGTGCGCGTGACCTCTGTTGGTCCCCTTTCTACCTCTATCACCGCTTTGCATGTTGAGTTTCGAGAAAAGACTTGGACATTCTTCAACTCTGAAAATAATTATTATTTTTTTATCTTGTATTTACCCTCAAAAGTATGATTGTTATTGTTCGAAACGCTTAATCAAAATTTGCATATCACATGTATTAATTGATTTATAAATTTTTGTCAAAAAAATTGATTTGATTCAACGTGGAAACTTGAAATTCTTCAAAGGACAAAATAGGTATTACATACCAGCCTTTCATAAAACATAACCCTAGGAATCAAACTACCAAACTTCTTTGGACTTTGATGGATTTATAAATCATCATCTTGATTCAAATTGTATGTTTTTTTCTACTCTTACGGAGTCTCCAATATTTTAAGTTATCAACTTTCTACCTTCTAATTTTTTTAAGAACCTCTCTCCTTTTCAGTAACATGTCCTCTACCTCTAATAGTTTTTCTTTCAACGCTCTCCTGGAACTTCGGAATCCAAAGAACAAATCTGAATATATATGTTCCTAAACCCGAAAGGAGGTCAAGTCAAATAAGCTCTTTGGAAATCTAAGGCAATTACCCCTTTCGTTTTGCAAGGGATAATTACCATGTGAATAGAGTTAATGAATGACACATTGGTGGTGCTAATGCTACGGTGGACCGGTATGATGGAGGAGGAACTTCGGTGAGGTTGAGTATTGCATCCACATTGGGGGACGACAATACTTGCAAAACATATACACGTTCCGTTGGTAAAGTCAGTAAGAGCTATAAGTTATGATTTTAATATTGATTCTTCAAAAGTCACTTTTGTTAGTCCGAGGGCAGGGGGGGTAAAAATATGCAAAGGAAAAATGCAAGTTACGTCTCTCATACACCATGTGAGTGGATGTGGTCAAAATGCTACCAATCTTTCAAAGAAGATTTCAAACTTAAGAAGACCTTGATCAAAGGGAAGTAGTTAACTCTTCAAGTGACCAATCAAATGACTTTCCCTTAAGTTTGTAACAAGATGAGCATATAGTAAATAAATTGTCGATGAAGTCTTCTGATTAGATTATGCTGGAATAAAGTGTTGTTGGCTTGGGTTAAGAGACTGTTAAATTAGAGCTTAGTTAGAAGAGGAAGATTGTTATGGGTAACTTATCTTCAGATGGGTGGAGTCTTGCAGGTAAAACATATCTTGAGACAACGATAGAAAAGAATTATTCTGGAGAATAAAAATGTAGAACTCTTATGTAATTTTAGGAGTTTTTTTTTTTTTTGTTTTGTTTTTTCTTTGTTGTATATAAGAACTATTTCCCCCTTATTTTTCTTTCACTTTTTATTTTTTGAATAATGTTTTTTCTTCATTAAAAAAATTATTAATGGCAAATGACACTTTAGAATTTAAGAATTGAAAAGAATATAAAATGGGTCTCGTTAACGAGTGCCCCGGAAGCACTCTTTAAGCATTCTAAACTAAGTAATTACTCTTTAATAATGTCAAAGTTTTCAATTTTCAATGCACTTTATTACACAAACTTTCATAAAAAGTTACCATTTAAAGTCTTTAATCAATGCCCCAGAGGCACTAGTTAACAAGATGAGCAGTTAAAGGAATGTATTATTGAAGAACACTTGATGATGATGATGATAATTTATACTACCTCCGTTTCAAAATACATGTCCATTTTGAAGAAATTGCAGTAACCAAGAAACTAAATAAATTTTGTTACTTTTGATGAAATTATATGTGTATTTTCTATAATACCCTTAACCATTTATTATTTCATTATATTTTTTCTCTCTCTGCAATAAATATGCAAGGGTATTATTGAAAATACACTAATTAATGTTGCATTGAAACTTGAAAGAGACAAGTATTGTGAAACAAAATTATTCTTCAAAATGGACAAGTATTATGAAACGGAGGGAGTACTATATATAAAGCAAATAGCCCCTTTTGACTCTTTTGGGCTGATTTTTCTCTCTTTTCCAAATTACCTTCAATTTTAAATACAAATAGCACATATAACAAATAGATAAGAGTAAATTCAAATATTAAAAAAAGTATAACAAATTCAATCTTTATTGTCCATGATATATAAATATTTTCCTTAATCTTTATTCTTTAACAAAGATAATTGATGTGAGTGAATTCAAAATTAAAAAAAAAAAAAGTTACAAACACAATATGAATGTATGTCCGGTTTTTTTTATTTATGCTTTAAAAAATGTAACAAACTAGATAGACTATATGTATAAGATTTTGGGCTGACTTTTTCATATCGCAATTATATTCTAAAACAATTTTTTCTATAATGATTTTTTTGTTTCATTAAAAAATAACAATTTATATTATATTTTTTTGTTATATTTTTGGTGTCACTGAAATAGATAAACAAGGTTAATTTGGTTTGTTATAACTTGAAAGCAACAATAATTTATATTTATACTTTTAATCAAAATCTAAATTTCATAGAAAAACTACGTTCATAAATTTTAAACTTTAGCGCAATAAAAAAAAAGCAGAAAGATAGGCACTTGAGTGCCCGTCTTTTCGCTAGTAGTAGTAGTAGTAGTAATAATAATAATAATAATAATAATAATAATAATAATAATAATAATAATAAGGGTCATGTTAACCGGTGCCCCCGGGGCACTGGTTAAGGAAACCCGAAATAAAAAGTTTTAAATTAAAAGTAATACTTTTTAACCATTTAATGAGTTGAATGCACAAGTTTCAATGTCATATTGCTATATTTGCTCCCTTAACCCGTGTCCCAGGGGCACCAGTTAACACAGGGCCGTTCCTAGCATTTTAGGGGCCTTAGGCATAGTTTGAGAAAAGGGCCCCTTACATAATACATCATAAACTTTTTTAGTTTCTTGTTATGATTTTATTAGCGCTTCATTTTGTTTTTCTTTTTGCTTTGCTTTTCACTGCAAGATAAAAGTTTTTTTAGGCAAACATCTTTAAATAAATTAAATGCTCCATAGAAGCCAAAACTAAACAAAATACAATAGAATTAGAGAACAATTGCTCTTGCGAAGTAGATTGAAATTTTTCTATTAGGCCCATTTTCGACAAAAATATAATTTGTTTGGTTGTGAAGATTCTTTCAATTTTCTGGATAATAAATATCACAAATATTTTTAATATTAGTAAGACACATTATTAGGAACAAAGGGCCCCAAAAAAAATACAAATTTTTTGGCACATTATTAGGAACAAAGGGTCCAATTTTTTAATTGGGAGGGTGTAAATAGAAAGCTTTGTTTTATACGGGGTATATATAACAAATTGCATCAAAAGGGCCAAAATAATAACAGACTTCAACCCAGTCTTTTATCTTCGGGCCTGTCTGTAGATATATTTTACTATATAAACCCCCCAAAATCCATTTCTTGCTATATACACCCCCACGGATAAAAAAATTTTTAGGACCCCCTTCAGGCATGGGCCCTAAGCTGTCGCACTCCCGACCTATGCCTAGGGCCGGCCCTGGGTTAACATTACCCTAATAATAATAATAATAATAATATATTATGGTAGAACACTTCAATGAAATGATAATTAGAGTATAGAGTTAACAACTTACAAATAATTAGGATTAATGTATTCATAAGTTGTTAAATGTATACTCTAATTATCATTTCATTAAGCCTTACACCGATTGATTTCGCTAGTAGTCATTTCTTGTGTTGATTACGTGAATGAGATTCAATTACGTGAATCATGTTTCCGACAGAAAATAAGTCTTTCGTTCAGGTTGTTTCAAATGCAATTGTAGGGCAGCACGAATCACCATGTCTGGTGATTAAGGGAGATTCTTTATGCATTAAGATAACTCAACATGTGTATGAGCCTGGTTTGGCTGATTCTCAACTGAAACAGTTGGTTCTTAACAAGGGTGATAAGTCGTATACATCAAAAGAGGTATCCTTGAAGTTGTAAAAAATATGGAAAACGTTGCATCCATGGCGTATGATATATCCTAGGCAGAGGGTTCTTCGAGTTTACTTTCGGTTTAATATAGGACCTTATATTGGTTTGCTCACAAATGATTTTAATACACACACTCTAAAAAAAAACTCATGGTCAGGTTTGGATTAGACTGATGATATTACCTCAGGAGTATTGACATGTTCGCGCTCTTCTTGAAATTGTTGGTGCAATAGGTAGACCCCTGACTATTGATACTGCTACACAAAAAAGAATTTTTTGGTCATTATCCTCGTATTTTAGTGGAATATTTTACGAGATCATGGTTGAACAAGAGGGTCTTCCTTTCAAGTTAGAAGTTGTTTATGAATGGCTATCAGATTATTGTTTACATTGTCAGATGATTGGGCACGATGTTATGGCTTGTCGTTGGCTACACCCTAAGCAGATTGTTGAAAAAATTGATCAGGGTAAAAAAAAACATTTTGTCCCAAAATGTAATACGCATAAATATGTCGAAAAATATAATCCCGATGGGATTTGGTCCTCAAGATCATTTGAAGTACCTCCTATTACTAATGCAGTACCAATTATCTCTCATGCAGAATATGTCGTCCCTAGTGCAGATCCTGATGTTACAATCATCACGCCTATAGTGGCGGATGAGAGGATGCACTTGCATCCCCTGACTTTTATAAATTACTCTTAAAATTTTAATTTTTT
Organism: Medicago sativa; assembly: GCF_051527215.1. NCBI lineage: Eukaryota > Viridiplantae > Streptophyta > Magnoliopsida > Fabales > Fabaceae > Medicago > Medicago sativa. The sequence continues at coordinate 25,386,403 of NC_140753.1, read as the reverse complement.
TCCACTCTGCACCTCCTGACTTTTTTACTTTGCACCTCCTGACCAACTCTCACAACTCAGTTGCATTGCTTCTTTCTTTCTTATCGTTGCAGTTTGTACCACATTCTCTCACTAGAGTTTGTACCTTTTTGACACTTCTTGGTTCACTTTTTTGCAAACTGTACATATTAAGTGATAAACTATGGTTCACTTCTCTCTCACGTATGCAAATTATATATCATTTTTATGGGTAGAATATATGTCATTTAATAATTCTTAATTATAAGAATATATGTGTGTAATGTGTGTAATTTTTATTAGTTATCAAAGTTGAAAAGCTTGACAAAAGAAAGTGAACATTTAATTTATCAACTAGATGTGAACATTTTTAATGTTATTAGAGTTTTTTTTTACAACAAAAGAATCAATACCTTTAAAAAATGAAGAATCAATATATTCACGACTAAATTCACATGTAAGGATGAAGTGCATGTGAGTAGTCCGCATCAAGTATAATATATGGTTTTGGCAGGGTCGCCCTAAGTATGGTTGGGAGAGCGGCAACTTAAGATACCATTTTTTTAAAGACATCAACAAAAAAAAATGCTTAGTAATTAGTATTATATAGATATATTTTTTAATTGTTTTGATTAATTACATGAATGAATATTTTGCAACAAAAAATATAAGAAGAAAGACATTCGAATAATTAAAAAGGACACAATTTTATTGATTGATCAGGACACAAAAAATCTTAGGATCGACCTTAGATTTTGGCCGCAAACATTTAGCATTGTGTCTGTTTTTTGTTTGTTTAAGAATTTAGCATTGTGTCTGTTATAGGTGTTAGTTTTGGAATAAAAATATTACTATATATTATAATTATTAATTAATTAAAAATTTAAAAGTTTGAACCCTCTGACCCTGGGTCCTGGCAACGCCACTGCACGCCTACAAAACCATCATTGCAATAAAGTACGGTAGGTTATACTGTATGGAGATTTTTTGGACTATTGCTGAATTCATTTTGTATATCCTGAAATCTTACTTCAAGTTCGCTGGAATGCTCGAGGTCAACCAGTTGGGGAAGAAACCCAAGGTTTTGTCAGTTATATATACATTGGAGTCGTCGTTTGTCGGTGTTTTATCTTGGTTTTCGGGTGTCAAACATTGATTACGTTTGAACCTTTCAAACCGGTGATATCTTATTTTTTCTTGGGAAGGGAAAAAGTAAGCAAAACCCTTGAGAATCGAGGTCCGGGAGTTGTTTTCGCTACGGGAAGGTGTTAGGCACCCATAACGACTATAGTATCCTATAGGAACCGTCTTTAATTTCTACGCGCGCGCTTTATTTTTAAATGCTATTTTGGAAATGTTGTTAAACCTAAAAATTTACTAAGTGAAGAATTGGAGGGAGAAGAATGTGTTTGAATTTTTATTTTATTTGAATTGAAGGAATTTTGTTCCTTGCCTACGTACCCGTTTAAGGGATCAAATCCACCGTAGTTCTCTTCCAAAAAATGTTTTTGTTTTTGTTGGTTGATTTTAAGTTTGAAAATGGATTTTGAAGAATGAGAGAGAGAGAGGCCTCAAGGGCATGAGACTTATGAAATTGTGAGGTTGGATTAGTCATTTTGCAAAAGATGTCAAAGTTTGATTATTTTTCATTGAAGTTTGATTAAGAAAATAAAAGGAAAATTCAATGGGGTTTTGACCCCAAGGTTTATTATGAAAAATGTTTGAGTGAAGTTTGTTCAAGTTTTTTTTTTTGGGAAAATGATTTTTCTACGTATAAAACCTAAACATTCATCTAAACATACAATCCTAAACATACATCTAAACATGCATATTCTAACTATATAGTGATGTGTGTGCATGTGTCGGTGCTTGTGTCGGTGTACATCATTAGAGTCCATTGTCCTTATTACATCATACCCTAGATACATTCTATGGCCTCTTTGCCAAGAAATTAAAAGTGCATAAAGGAAAATATTACAAAACTCCTAAATGTTTACATTCTAACTTTGGTGCAAATTAAATTGCAAGAAAGAAATAGAGATGAATATGGGGTGAAATAGAGATGCTTATGAAATGATGGAACATGAAATGAAAGGAGTTAGTAGCACATGACAATACCAAAGGAAATAAAGCAAGAGAAACACTAGAACATAAAGGATAGAAAATAAACCAAAATAAAGGCAAAATGAGTGCAAACATGACTAAAATTTGTTCATAGAATGCAAGATCCATGTGACCTATAATTCTCACATTCCAATACACTTTTAAAGGTTTAGAATCAAATCTTGGAATGGGAATTAAGGCAACATGGTTAACTTGGCATTTCAAAGCGAACTTTAAGCATATTAACATTGTTTATTTACACAAGTAACTTGTAACCTAAGCAATTAACCAAGATTCACAATTATGCAACAATATCAAACACAAACAGTAGCTAAAACCCTATGAAACCAAGTGGTATAGGTCACAAACGTTCATCAAGCAATTGGGATTGAAATCAAGCAAATTCTCACTCATTTTTAGCACAAAATATCACAAAAATAGTAAGAGAAACACCACATTATCTTTTACCAATTTTATTATGTAAAATTAACACTAAAAGGTCACAAAATTATCAAGAAACACACATGAATTTTTTTGGAATTTTTAAAGAATTTTTAGACACAAAAACATACGAAACTTCACAATTTTTTTAGCAAAAATAGTAAACAAATAACAAGAAAAAACCACACATTTTTTTAATCCAGATTTAACACATAAAAACACCAAAAAAAAGTCAAGAAAATGATCAAGAATACATAAAAAAAATTTAGGAATTTTTTTAGAAAAGTTTGGACATGTAAGGGTGCAAATAGCAAGAAAACAGCAAGAAACATGCAGGACAGGGGGGGGGGGGGCGCATAGCAAAACTGCAGAGAAGAATCAGAAAACAGCATGAGGAATGGGCTTAGAGCAATTTTCGAATTGGGCTGAGGGAGTATAAGAGGCTTTTCTGGTTTTCTTAAATCATTTTCCTCATCTCATCCTCTCTCTAAAAATTTTCAACTACACATGCTCTCTCCCTTCTCACTAAAACCGCTGGAAACAAAGAAGAACATGAAGATGAACTTCATCTTCTCCGGTGAGCACAACCAACTCCGACGCGGTGGCTGCCGGCGAAAGGTGGCGGCGCCGCCGCGTTTGAGAGTAAAACTTCTCCGTTTCGAAAACAAATTGCACAGTTAGAATCAGAATCTCCTCCTCTTTTCAAATCCATTCTTAAAATTTTCAAACAATCATACAAGTACTAGATTCAAAATCGAACACAACTCTGAGAAAAAAAGGGAGAAAAGGATTACCTCTCTTTGGATCGTGACTGAATGCTTCACAGCCTGCTTCACGAACAATTGCTATTACGCTTTCTTCGTCGTTCCGTTCGCTTTTCTCCTTCCTTGAACTTGATTCTGGATTTGTTCCTTTTTGCCTTCACGAATTGATTGTTGCTGTGCAAATGCGAATGGCTTTGATTTCAACCGTATGAGATTGTGTACCGGTTTGGCTCTGCTCACCTTCTTTAAGCTTGAATCGGTTTCCTCTCATTTCTTGGTGTTACGTTCGGATCTGGATGCCTTTGATTCATTAACAGCTTCGATTCCGTCCTTGTTCTTTGAATTCTGAGTTGAATCAGCTTCAATTCCGTTCTTCTTCGATTCCGTTCTTCGCAACTTCGCCGTTACCGGAAACTTGAGGCTTCGGCTTTGAATCTGGTTCGGTTATGCTCCTTTGAGCCTCTCTTTGTTCGAAAACGTGTTGTTGTTGCTGATCTTGCTAATTCGATTGTGATTGAATCGGTGTAGCGGAACCTTCGTCGGAATTGGATTCGATTTGCTTGAAAATGGTGCGGTTTTGGTGGTTAAGGAGGTTGTTGTGATGGTTGTGATGGAGGTTGAAGGTGAAGATTGATGAAGAATGGAGGTGGTTAAAGGTGGTTAGGGAGTTGGTTAGGGTGGTGATAGAGTTAGTTAGGGAGGAAGAGTGGTGGAGAAATAGTTGGTTAGGGTGGTGAAAAAGAAAAGGTCACGTGAGGAAAAAGAAAAGAGGGAAAGAAAAGAAATTGAGTTTTTTATGATTTTGTGTAAAATGAATAATTGTTAAATTTTGACTAAGGGTTTGACTTATATAGGTGATGAGAGGGATGCTTGGACCAATGAGGAAATGCCACATGGACTTGACTTGTAACAAACTTTTGTGGACCAATAACATTTGGACACGTGGCACTTGGACTCTAACAAACTAAAAAAGGGATTAAAATGCAAATAATAAAAGTGCAAGGACTAAAATGAAAATTAAAACTAAAATCGAATTGAAAAAGTAAATTGACAATTAACGTAAAGCGAGACGATTAAAAACAACAAAGCAGATTAAAATGAAACAGAAATATGTGAAATGACCAAAACGCCCTTAGGGACTAAAACGACTAAAAATGACTCAGATGCAATTTTAAAAATGGATTTTTAACAGGGAATTAAAGCAAGAATTCATACAAGCAAAATAAAAGACTCAGAGACAATTTTTAAAATTTAAACAGGGTTTTAACACGTGAAAAGACTAAAATGCCCCTAGGGGCAAAATTGACTCGAAATGACTTTAAATGCAATTTTTTGAAATGGATTCTGACATAGAATTGAAATGAAGACTTATTCACACTATTTGAAAGGACTCGACCAAATTTTTAAAAGACTGAAAGAAATTTTAACATAGGAAATGACTAAAATGCCCCTAGGGGCTAAACTGACTAAAAAAAGACTTAACTGATATTTTTTTGAAATGAATTTTGACATGAGATTGAAACAAGGACTTATACAAACCAATTTAAAAGACCCAAACAATTTCCAAAGATTAAAATGAGTTGAATGCAGGAAATGACTAAAATACCCTTCTATGTGAATTTTGCAAACAATATTGAAATAAAATGCAGAGAAAGATGCAATTGATCAGAGACATATCAAATGACTTATAATGCAAGAAAAGAAGAATTGAGTTAGTATTTTTTAGGTCCAAAATTAGGGTATAACAGCTGCCCCTATTTAAGTTTCTTCGTCCGGAGAGCCAAGAGACGGAGTCTTTGAGTTGACGGGACGAAGATACTTAAATATTAACATTTGCACTGCTTTTGAACATAAAAATACGTTTTCAGATTTTCAAAAAAACATGAATGCCATGCAACATTTCATTTATGAATGCAAGACAATCGAACCGGAATCTACGGGCTGTGTCACACCACCAAGGGATTTATAGACATCAAGGTAGAAAGAACGGGCAACAAATAGACGGGTACAAGCTGTTCTTTGGATCGAACTTGCCACTTGACCGAGAGATACAAACAGGAGATGGGTACAAGCTGTTCTTTGGATCGAACTTGCCACTTGACCGAGAGAATACAAACAAAAAATAGGTACAAGCTGTTCTTTGGATCGAACTTGCCACTTGACCAAGGAAAGACAAACAGGAAATGAATACAAGCTGTTCTTTGGATCGAACTTGCCACTTGATCGGAGATACAAACAAAGGGTAGATACAAGCTGTTCTGATCGAACCTGCCACTTGATCAATACCACAACATGTAAGCAGGTGCAAACTGTTCTTTGGATCGAACTTGCCGTTTGACCGGAAACATAGACATAAGCAAAGGGTACAAACTGTTCTTTGGATCGAACTTTCCGTTTGACCGGAAACATAGACATATAAGCAGGTACAAGTGGTTCTTTTTGGATTGAACCTTGCACTTGACCAGTAACAAGATACAAATTGAAAGTCTGGTTTAACAAGATACCAATTGAGGGTAAATTGTCATTGACTTGATTTGGAAGTAGACATGACCATTTTTGTTGGCCCAAAAGTAAATTGACATTGATTTGAATTGAATTGAAAGTTGAATTTGACATTGACATTGACATTGGCTTGGAAATTGAAATTGACATTGACATTGACATTGGCATTGACATTGACATTGACATTGACATTGACATTGGCATTGGATATTGAAATTGACATTGACATTGACATTGGATTGGCATTGACATTGACATTGACATTGACATTGGATATTGACATTGGCATTTGACATTAACATTGACATTAACATTGACATTTGACATTTGACATTGACATTAACATTGACATTGACATTGGCATTTGACATTGACATTTGACATTGGATATTGACATTGACATTGACATTGACATTGGATATTGACATTTGACATTTGACATTGACATTGGCATTTGACATTGACATCGATATTGGATATTGACATTGACATTTGACTTTGACATTGACATTTGGAACTGAAATTTGAAATTGGCATTGAATTTGACAGTTGACAGTTGGATATGCAACATGTATGTATGGTATAGCAAGATTATTGGATGTATGAACACATAAAATGCATGATTATGCATGTATGAATGCTTGAAATGCATGATTGGCTTGTAATTTGACAGAGAAGGTTTCACAGAGATAGACAAAACATTGGAAGATTGGGCACGTAGTGGCTCGTGCCGCGACATATTCACGGGGGAAAAACCTCTTTGGGGAGACCGTCGTTGCGAGACGTATCAAAACCATGGCTGAGGGCAATGAGACTTGTAAAGGAGGACCTTTGGAAGGTTCTTGGATACAGGTCGCCGTTGCTAGGCGTGTCAGTGCTGGGTAAACACTGGATGTTCGCATCTGTGGTCAATGCTTTTCAATATTTTATTTTTTTTCATTTTCATACCCCATTTTTGCCTGAACCGCCCTTTCGGGTTTTCGATTCACCGGGGAATAAAAGTTCTTTTCATTGCCCCATTTTTGCCTGAATTGCCTTCATAGGTTGTCAATCAGCGGGGTGCTCATTTTTGCCTAAGCCGCCCTTTCGGGTTTTCAACTTAGCGAGCTTTTCATTTTCATTTTTTCAATTTTTTCATTTTTCATTCTGTTTTTTCATTCTTGCCATTGACCACAGATCATCCTGGGGAGTAACCTGCTTGTAACATGTATTGAAAGAGACATTGACATTCATTCATTCATGCATGTTTCATTGAAATGTACCATGTTGCTCAGGTTTGCTTTCAAAATAGACAGGAAAAGATTTTTCAATTTTCAAAAATGTTTGTTTCAGTTATTGACATTATCAAATAGAAAGGAAATATTTTGTATAAAGCATTGAAAGTAGAAAGAAAAGTAGAGTTTCAAACAGTAGAAAGGCTCAAATTGATGTAAAAGAGTGAGAGTCAGCCAAAGGCATGACTTCACGGATTTACAAAGCTTGGAAAATGGTAATTTTATTGGTTGGTGATACATTGAACACGATGACCGCTACACTTCATAGAAATTTTGAATTCACAAGTACAGAAACCTCTGATGAAGACGATCATTGACAGTTGCAGATGCCCCCAGGGGTGATGGTGATTCGCCAGATATAGTTACTTGTCTTTTATCAACCTCATTTTTGCATGAACCGCCCTTTCGGGTTTTCGGCTCATCGAGGCGCTCATTCTTGCCTGAGTTGCGTACAATCTCAGCGAGCTTTTTCATATTCATTTTTTTTGTCCCTAACTTTTGCCTGGATCGCCCTTTCGGGTTTTCGATCCACCGGGAAGCGCATTTTTGCCTAGGCCGCCCTTTCGGGTTTTCGACCTACCACGCTGTTCTTTTCTTTCTAGACAAAGTATTTCTTGACTATATCGGCATTAACAGGGTTTGGGAGTTCAACACCATCCATGTGTGTAAGAATCAAAGCACCGCCAGAGAACGCCTTCTTGACAACATAAGGACCTTCGTAGTTAGGTGTCCACTTGCCCCTTGGGTCGGGTTGCTGACTTATCCTTCTTTTCAATACAAGTTCGCCTTCCTTGAATTCTCGAGGTCGGACTTTCTTGTCAAAAGCATTCTTCATTCGCACTTGATACAACTGTCCATGAGTCATAGCATCCATACGTTTCTCTTCAATCAAATTCAATTGATCATACCGACTTTGACACCATTCAGCCTAGTTAACTTTGCTTCCATGATCACCCGAAGAGACGGAATCTCCACTTCCAGAGGGAGAACTGCTTCCATACCATATACCAAAGAGAAAGGGGTTGCCCCGGTTGAACTGCGCACTGTAGTTCGGTAACCATGCAAGGCAAATGGTAGCATCTCATGCCAGTCTTTGTAAGTAGTGACCATCTTTTGAACAATCTTCTTGATGTTCTTGTTAGCGGCCTCAACTGCACCATTCATCTGAGGTCTATAAGGAGAAGAGTTGTGATGTTCAATTTTGAATTCTTCACATAAAACTTGCATCATGCTATTGTTCAGATTGGAACCGTTGTCAGTGATGATTTTGTTGGGAACACCATATCGACAGATGATGTTATTCTTGATAAACTTGACAACCACTTGCTTGGTCACATTTGCATAGGAAGCAGCTTCAACCCACTTGGTGAAATAGTCAATTGCCACTAGAATGAAACGATGTCCATTGGAAGCTTTTGGCTCAATTCTTCCGATCATGTCAATGCCCCACATAGAGAAAGGCCATGGGGAAGATATAACATTGAGGGCATGTGGAGGCACATGAATCTTGTCAGCATAAATTTGACATTTGTGGTATCTTTTAGCATGTTTGTGGCAATCACGCTCCATAGTTATCCAGTAATAGCCGGCTCTTAACAGTTTCCTTGTCATGGCATGGCCCGAAGCATGGGTCCCGAAAGTACCATCATGTACATCATGCATCAACTTCTCAGCTTCTTGTTTGTCAACACATCTCAGCAAGACCATGTCATAGTTCCTCTTGTATAGGATTTCTCCGTCCAGAAAGAATCTACCAGCCCATCGTCTCAAAGTCTTTTTATCCCTGTTGGAAGCACCAGGTGGATATTCACGATTCTGCAAGAATTGTTTGATGTTGTAATACCAAGGCTTTTTATCATTCACATCTCTATCAGCTTGATCTGGCATATTTTCAATAGTAAACACATGAGCGGGTCTATCAAGACGCTGTACTTTGATTACGGGTACATCGTTCCAATGGTTCACACGAAACATGGAAGACAAAGTAGCAAGAGCATCAGCCATCTGATTTTCATCCCGAGGGATATGGTGCAGCTCAACCTTTGTAAAGTATGTCAACAGACGTCTTGCATAGTCACGGTAAGGGATCAGCTTCTCGTGATGAGTCTCCCATTCACCCTTTATCTGATTGATAACAAGTGCAGAATCTCCATAGATGTCAAGGTGCTTAATTCTCAGGTCAAGAGCTTCTTCAATGCCCAAGATGCATGCTTCATATTCAGCTATGTTGTTTGTGCATTCGAAAGTTATTCGAGCGGTGAAGGGAATGTGGTGCCCTTGCGGAGTTACAATGATGGCTCCAATTCCTTTACCATAAGCATTAACAGCACCATCAAACACCAATCCCCATTTGCTATTGGGGTCCGGCCCTTCATTGATCAGTGGTTCTTCACAGTCTTTTGCTTTCAGATACATAATCTCTTCATCAGGGAAATCAAACTTAATCGGCTGGTAATCATCAAGAGGTTGACAAGCAAGATGCTCAGCAAGGACACTTCCTTTGATCGCTTTCTGAGCTTTGTACACAATATCATATTCAGACAATAACATTTGCCAACGCGCAATCTTTCCAGTAACAGCAGGCTTTTCAACGATGTACTTGATTGGATCCATTCGGGATATCAACCAAGTTGTATGATTCACCATATAATGACGCAGGCGTTTGGCAGCCCAGGCTAAAGCACAACAAGTCTTTTCAAGCATCGTATGCCGAGTCTCACAGTCGGTGAACTTCTTGCTCAGATAGTAGATAGCATGCTCTTTCTTACCAGTCTCATCTTGTTGACCGAGAACACAACCCACTGAATCATCTAACACTGACAGATACATAATCAAAGGCCTTCCTTCCACCGGTGGGACAAGGATAGGTGGTTCTAACAGGTATTCTTTAATGCTATCAAAAGCTTCCTGGCATTCATCATTCCATACAACAGGCTGAGTCTTTCTGAGCAATTTGAAAATTGGTCCACAGGTAGTAGTCATGTGAGATATGAATCTTGAAATATAATTCAGACGTCCGAGAAAACCTCTGACTTGCTTTTCAGTTTGAGGGGCCGGCATCTCTCTGATGACTCGGACTTTGTCTAGATCAACTTCAATGCCTCTCTGGCTGACAACGAAGCCTAGCAACTTTCCAGATCGTACACCAAATGTGCACTTGTTAGGATTCAACCGCAGCTTATACTTTCTCAGTCTTTCAAACATCTTTTCCAAGTACACCACATGCTGCTCCTCATCACTTGACTTCACAATCATATCATCAACGTATACTTCAATCTCTTTGTGAATCATATCATGAAACAGAGTGGTCATACCCCTTTGATAGGTAGCACCAGCGTTTATCAAGCCGAACGGCATCACTTTATAACAGAACGTTCCCCACGGAGTGATGAAGGACGTCTTTTCTCTATCTTCAGGAGACATTCGTATTTGATTATAACCAGAGAAACCATCCATAAAAGAGAACATTTTGGATTGAGCAGTACTGTCAACAAGCACATCAATATGAGGCAATGGGAAGTTATCTTTTGGACTGGCTTTATTCAGGTCTCTGTAATCAACAGACATTCGAACTTTCCCATCTTTCTTTGGTACTGGTACGATGTTGGCAATCCACTCAGGGTATTCAGCTGTCATGAGGAAACCCGCATCAATTTGCTTTTGTACTTCAGCCTTGATCTTAAGAGCCATGTCTGGACGAGACCTTCTCAATTTCTGTTTGACAGGAGGACATTCAGGTCTTGTCGGTATCCGATGTTCCACAATCTGGGGATCTAGACCTGGCATATCTTCATAAGACCATGCAAAGACATCTGGATAATCATGGAGAAGCTGAGTAATCTTCCTTTTCACTTCTGGCTCAAGTGCAGCACCAATCTTGATCTCTCGCTTGTTCTCTTCAGTACCCAGGTTGACGAGTTCAATTTCTTCCTGGTGAGGCTGAATGGCTCTTCTTTCTTGCTCAAGCAGTCGAGTGATCTCATACGGTATCCCTTCATCATCATCATCCTCATCTTCAACTTCATATACAGGGAATTCAAAATTTGGAGGAACCATAGGGTCACTGTGTTCAACGGGTTTATTATGGTTCAATCTGCATAATATGATTGGGATGATTTTAGAAAAAGTTTTTCATGCAGATTTTTGAAATTAATAAGAAAAATACAGATGTTTTGGTTTTTTCTGGCATTACCATTATTTCCAAGAAAAAGGCACTAAAAGTAAAAAAAACAAAGAGTCGTGAGAAAGACGACAACTTTTATTGATAACGGCAATGCCGAAACAAACATGCCCTTACAATGATATCACTTTCGCCTTGGGCAGAGCGAAAGGATTGTTATTTTGAAAACAAAAAAACATGAGCAACAAGACACATTACATGGAAGCATGCATGACTAAAGGAACATCAATGGCTTCCCAATTTCTCACAGTGCCTCCTGGTATAACAAACGCAGGCACGTAACCACCTTCAGCAGCATCTTCAGTAATAGCATTGATGAACCCAGCACTGTAAAAAGTTCCCTTTGAAACAGCAGATGTTGGAGAGAATCCAAGGCCCTCTTTACGCTTGTTTTCCAAGATCTGAATCACTTTGCCCCAGCCAGCAGCTTGCCCTTCTTGACCCGGAGAATCCTGAAGCACTGGCACAATCACACATACATCACTGACGGTCAAGTGTTTGTCATCCATCAGACTCTGGATATCATCCTGCACCACACGACAGCCCATAGGATTCTGAAGACATTCCGGACAAGAAGCATGATCATGTTTGAACGGAGAAGCCTGGCAAAGTTTGACATGTAATGGCACCAAGGGAGTAACGACATTGCGGACATCCAACATGGGACCCTCTTGAGGAATTTGGCTTCAGACGGGTGTTGAATTCATATTGACCTTCAAAAGCAGCAGCGAGTTCCTCAAAAGTATGGATGTTATCTTTGCTCAAACTAGTGTACCAATCTGCTGCATCATCTGTCAAGCTACTCTGGAAGCAATGGATCATCAGTGCATCATTATCTGCGTAGTTAGCCATCTTTCGGACATACCGGATAACATGGTTATGTGGGCAAGAAGTCCCATTGTACTTGTCAAATTCTGGCTCTTTGAATTTCTTAGGAACCTCAAATCGGGATACCAAGCATAGATCACGAGCTTTAGCAGGAGCACCGTTGTTTCCCCGGCTAGCCTTGACTTCACGGAGTTCTCCAGCCAACTCCCTTAACTGTCTTTTCATAGCTTCCATTGCGGGATTTTGTCCGCGCGGAGTGTCAACATCAATCACCTGTTGCACAGTGTGTACGATAGGGTCGGTAACGACAGTGGTTACTTGAGGCATAGCAGTAGACACAGGAATCTATCCTTGACCAGCAAAACCAGAGACACCAGCAGCAGTATTAGGAGAGTAGTAAGCTGAGAGGCCATAAGGACGGCCGTTGGGCATAACAAAATGAGCATCAGTAGCCACAGTAGACAGTGGGATAGAGGGAATCACCTCAGCAGTAACTGGAACAGAAGTGGCTGGTTGTTCTTGTGCAGCCATCATAGCGGACATAGCGTCATGAGCCTTAGCCAAGTCTTCTTTCATAGCAGCCAATTCGGCACGGAGCTGAGCATTTTCCTCTTCAAAATTAGCCATCATCCTTCTCTTGTGAAATCTTGTCTGATGAATTCTATCTGGTTGGTAGACTTTGCGAACACGAGCCACTTTTCAGACTGCGGCGGACAAAACCAGGAGGCAATGAGCACGAGAGCAGTTTTTGTGACCAATGAATGCATATGATGCATGAAATGTGTTAATGCATATGCAAAAAAGACTCTTTTTATGTTATCGGAGGGTTTTAGACAAATTAAAAACTTGTAAACATTACTAAACAACAATTAACATAAACGGGAAACAAACAATCAACATATAGTTTTACAAGACAAATCCGACATAAACAAATGGAAATAACAACAGGAAAAGGAAATCCTCAAGCATAGGAAGTGGAAGCATCATCCTCAGACTCAGACTCATAGCTGCAGTATCGTGCATAGAAGTCACGGGCACCCCTAGCCCTCTTGGAGTCTCTCATAAGCAACCTATCTTTCTCTTCAATCTCCCTCTTAGCCTTAGCTAACTCTTTCTTCAGTGTCAAGACCTCATGAGTCTTCTGCTCATCCTTTCCATCCAAAGTCATGATCAAGTTCTCAGCCTCATAGTATCTAGCTCTCCACTGATGCTTCTCCCGACTCTCCATAGCTAGATGCTCCTGATACATCTCCTGGGTAGGTGGGAGTAGAGGCAAAGGCACGGTAGGAACAGATGCAGACACATATCTCATAGAGGGGTAAGGCATACCAATCTCCTCAGCTTGGTTTATCACCCACTGTGTATAGGCCTCATGAGCAATTCCGGACCTTACACCCATATGCTTCACCTCTTTCTTCCGAAGCTTAGTCCAAGCTTCCATGAAATCCTCTCTTATCCCCGTGGGAGCATTGGAGTAGTGAAAGAAGTAAGGAGCCGTAGCAAGATTGATGGGCTTATCTTTCATCGGGAAACCAAATTGTCGCAAAGCAAGCTCCGGGTTGTAGTTGATTCCACCCCGGGTACCGAGAAGAGGTACATTAAGAAACTTTCCACCGCCAAAGATAATTTCCTTAACCCTAGAAGCGGGAGTGAGCCAGACCACTTCATTAGGAGTGAGAGCCATAATCCTCTGTGAAATAGACCAATTCTCCGGATTGTCATGGAAAGACTCCGGAAGGTGCGAAATAAACCACCTATAGAGGAGAGGCACACAACAAAGAATATATCCACGACCCTTGCCGGATCGATCATGAATAGCATGGTATGTGTCAGCTAGCAAAGTAGGAACCGGATTCTTGGAGTGGAAGATCATAATAGCATTCATGTCCACGAAGCCATCAAGATTCGGAAAGAGAATAAGCCCATAGATGAGAAGTGCAAGAATAGCCTCGAGAGTGTCCTGACAAGTGGTCTTGAGATTGGCTTTCCCAAGAAGATACTCTGAAGTGAACCCTCGGATGCGTGCCTTAGTGACAAGATTCTTGGAGACATCGGTGGTCTTGAGATAGAGATCCTTAGCAATAACCAATGGAGTAAGAGGAGGCTCAAGTCCTGAGAAAGGTACCCCCTTAGCAATAGACAGACCCATCAAGGAAGAATAAGCCTCTAGAGTAGGCACCAACTGAAAGTCCGGAAAAGTGAAGCACCGATAGTCCCGATCATAGAATTGCACTAGAGTGTGCACAAGCTTCTCATCCACATTAGTATGAAGAATAGGAAGTAAAGCCCCGTAGCGACGTCGGAAACCAGTCGGATCCTCAATCTTGAGTGCCAAATCTCTCAAACTAGCCAAATCCACTTCCTTGAACTTGTAGGAATTAGTCCTCTTCATTCCTACAATGTTTACAAATTCAACTTGTCTAAGCCCTTTGATAACAATGCATGGAAAAAGTTTATGCATGTATGCATGAATGCATGATTATGTTCAAGTTTGGAGAAAACATGGTGGGTTAAAGTTCAAAGTCGAGGAGTCATGGGTGGACACGGCGTCCGGTGAAACTAGGGTTTTAGGATAATAGTAACCGGGTTCTAAAAAGGTTCCCAAGCTGCGACCTCTCCGACGTATATCATGGTGTCACGAGACAACACTCGCTCCATGATTATCCGTGGAAGGTCTAACTTGAGTGTAGTATCGCGTGACGACTAAAACTCGAGACAACACTCGGTTTAGCCTCCGCACTACGTCCTAGAAAATGGCCATGGATGGGTTTGGTTATCTACGGTTCATAGCGTCATAGAACAATTAGAAGTAAAGTGCCTAAACGCGACAACACGCGCCGACAACATCACCCCCAAAATGCCTCAGCTATGTGGGATTGATCGCATAATCCAAAACACGAGGCAACCCCCGGAATGAATTGTCGATTATATCCCTCCTAAATCCTAAGTTCACTCAGCCCGGGTGTAGGACTTTTGATATTCTCACCCCACACGTTTGCAAGAATTTAAACATTTATTCACATAGGAAAGCAAGTAAAAGAAACAAGTAAAAAGAGCGCAAGCGTGGAAATAAAGACTAGGCGTAACTCTCGAATGTCCCCAGTGAAGTCGCCAGCTGTTTTATCTTGGTTTTCGGGTGTCAAACATTGATTACGTTTGAACCTTTCAAACCGGTGATATCTTATTTTTTCTTGGGAAGGGAAAAAGTAAGCAAAACCCTTGAGAATCGAGGTCCGGGAGTTGTTTTCGCTACGGGAAGGTGTTAGGCACCCATAACGACTATAGTATCCTATAGGAACCGTCTTTAATTTCTACGCGCGCGCTTTATTTTTAAATGCTATTTTGGAAATGTTGTTAAACCTAAAAATTTACTAAGTGAAGAATTGGAGGGAGAAGAATGTGTTTGAATTTTTATTTTATTTGAATTGAAGGAATTTTGTTCCTTGCCTACGTACCCGTTTAAGGGATCAAATCCACCGTAGTTCTCTTCCAAAAAATGTTTTTGTTTTTGTTGGTTGATTTTAAGTTTGAAAATGGATTTTGAAGAATGAGAGAGAGAGGCCTCAAGGGCATGAGACTTATGAAATTGTGAGGTTGGATTAATCATTTTGCAAAAGATGTCAAAGTTTGATTATTTTTCATTGAAGTTTGATTAAGAAAATAAAAGGAAAATTCAATGGGGTTTTGACCCCAAGGTTTATTATGAAAAATGTTTGAGTGAAGTTTGTTCAAGTTTTTTTTTTTGGGAAAATGATTTTTCTACGTATAAAGCCTAAACATTCATCTAAACATACAATCCTAAACATACATCTAAACATGCATATTCTAACTATATAGTGATGTGTGTGCATGTGTCGGTGCTTGTGTCGGTGTACATCATTAGAGTCCATTGTCCTTATTACATCATACCCTAGATACATTCTATGGCCTCTTTGCCAAGAAATTAAAAGTGCATAAAGGAAAATATTACAAAACTCCTAAATGTTTACATTCTAACTTTGGTGCAAATTAAATTGCAAGAAAGAAATAGAGATGAATATGGGGTGAAATAGAGATGCTTATGAAATGATGGAACATGAAATGAAAGGAGTTAGTAGCACATGACAATACCAAAGGAAATAAAGCAAGAGAAACACTAGAACATAAAGGATAGAAAATAAACCAAAATAAAGGCAAAATGAGTGCAAACATGACTAAAATTTGTTCATAGAATGCAAGATCCATGTGACCTATAATTCTCACATTCCAATACACTTTTAAAGGTTTAGAATCAAATCTTGGAATGGGAATTAAGGCAACATGATTAACTTGGCATTTCAAAGCGAACTTTAAGCATATTAACATTGTTTATTTACACAAGTAACTTGTAACCTAAGCAATTAACCAAGATTCACAATTATGCAACAATATCAAACACAAACAGTAGCTAAAACCCTATGAAACCAAGTGGTATAGGTCACAAACGTTCATCAAGCAATTGGGATTGAAATCAAGCAAATTCTCACTCTTTTTTAGCACAAAATATCACAAAAATAGTAAGAGAAACACCACATTATCTTTTACCAATTTTATTATGTAAAATTAACACTAAAAGGTCACAAAATTATCAAGAAACACACATGAATTTTTTTTGGAATTTTTAAAGAATTTTTAGACACAAAAACATACGAAACTTCACAATTTTTTTAGCAAAAATAGTAAACAATTAACAAGAAAAAACCACACATTTTTTTAATCCAGATTTAACACATAAAAACACCAAAAAAAAAGTCAAGAAAATGATCAAGAATACATAAAAAAAATTTAGGAATTTTTTTAGAAAAGTTTGGACATGTAAGGGTGCAAATAGCAAGAAAACAGCAAGAAACATGCAGGACAGGGGGGGGCATAGCAAAACTGCAGAGAAGAATTAGAAAACAGCATGAGGAATGGGCTTAGAGCAATTTTCGAATTGGGCTGAGGGAGTATAAGAGGCTTTTCTGGTTTTCTTAAATCATTTTCCTCATCTCATTCTCTCTCTAAAAATTTTCAACTACACATGCTCTCTCCCTTCTCACTAAAACCGCTGGAAACAAAGAAGAACATGAAGATGAACTTCATCTTCTCCGGTGAGCACAACCAACTCCGACGCGGTGGCTGCCGGCGAAAGGTGGCGGCGCCGCCGCGTCGGAGAGTAAAACTTCTCCGTTTCGAAAACAAATTGCACAGTTAGAATCAGAATCTCCTCCTCTTTTCAAATCCATTCTTAAAATTTTCAAACAATCATACAAGTACTAGATTCAAAATCGAACACAACTCTGAGAAAAAAAGGGAGAAAAGGATTACCTCTGTTTGGATCGTGACTGAATGCTTCACAGCCTGCTTCACGAACAATTGCTATTACGCTTTCTTCGTCGTTCCGTTCGCTTTTCTCCTTCCTTGAACTTGATTCTGGATTTGTTCCTTTTTGCCTTCACGAATTGATTGTTGCTGTGCAAATGCGAATGGCTTTGATTTCAACCGTATGAGATTGTGTACCGGTTTGGCTCTGCTCACCTTCTTTAAGCTTGAATCGGTTTCCTCTCATTTCTTGGTGTTACGTTCGGATCTGGATGCCTTTGATTCATTAACAGCTTCGATTCCGTCCTTGTTCTTTGAATTCTGAGTTGAATCAGCTTCAATTCCGTTCTTCTTCGATTCCGTTCTTCGCAACTTCGCCGTTACCTGAAACTTGAGGCTTCGGCTTTGAATCTGGTTCGGTTATGCTCCTTTGAGCCTCTCTTTGTTCGAAAACGTGTTGTTGTTGCTGATCTTGCTAATTCGATTGTGATTGAATCGGTGTAGCGGAACCTTCGTCGGAATTGGATTCGATTTGCTTGAAAATGGTGCGGTTTTGGTGGTTAAGGAGGTTGTTGTGATGGTTGTGATGGAGGTTGAAGGTGAAGATTGATGAAGAATGGAGGTGGTTAAAGGTGGTTAGGGAGTTGGTTAGGGTGGTGATAGAGTTAGTTAGGGAGGAAGAGTGGTGGAGAAATAGTTGGTTAGGGTGGTGAAAAAGAAAAGGTCACGTGAGGAAAAAGAAAAGAGGGAAAGAAAAGAAATTGAGTTTTTTATGATTTTGTGTAAAATGAATAATTGTTAAATTTTGACTAAGGGTTTGACTTATATAGGTGATGAGAGGGATGCTTGGACCAATGAGGAAATGCCACATGGACTTGACTTGTAACAAACTTTTGTGGACCAATAACATTTGGACACGTGGCACTTGGACTCTAACAAACTAAAAAAGGGATTAAAATGCAAATAATAAAAGTGCAAGGACTAAAATGAAAATTAAAACTAAAATCGAATTGAAAAAGTAAATTGACAATTAACGTAAAGCGAGACGATTAAAAACAACAAAGCAGATTAAAATGAAACAGAAATATGTGAAATGACCAAAACGCCCTTAGGGACTAAAACGACTAAAAATGACTCAGATGCAATTTTAAAAATGGATTTTTAACAGGGAATTAAAGCAAGAATTCATACAAGCAAAATAAAAGACTCAGAGACAATTTTTAAAATTTAAACAGGGTTTTAACACGTGAAAAGACTAAAATGCCCCTAGGGGCAAAATTGACTCGAAATGACTTTAAATGCAATTTTTTGAAATGGATTCTGACATAGAATTGAAATGAAGACTTATTCACACTATTTGAAAGGACTCGACCAAATTTTTAAAAGACTGAAAGAAATTTTAACATAGGAAATGACTAAAATGCCCCTAGGGGCTAAACTGACTAAAAAAAGACTTAACTGATATTTTTTTGAAATGAATTTTGACATGAGATTGAAACAAGGACTTATACAAACCAATTTAAAAGACCCAAACAATTTCCAAAGATTAAAATGAGTTGAATGCAGGAAATGACTAAAATACCCTTCTATGTGAATTTTGCAAACAATATTGAAATAAAATGCAGAGAAAGATGCAATTGATCAGAGACATATCAAATGACTTATAATGCAAGAAAAGAAGAATTGAGTTAGTATTTTTTAGGTCCAAAATTAGGGTATAACAGCTGCCCCTATTTAAGTTTCTTCGTCCGGAGAGCCAAGAGACGGAGTCTTTGAGTTGACGGGACGAAGATACTTAAATATTAACATTTGCACTGCTTTTGAACATAAAAATACGTTTTCAGATTTTCAAAAAAACATGAATGCCATGCAACATTTCATTTATGAATGCAAGACAATCGAACCGGAATCTACGGGCTGTGTCACACCACCAAGGGATTTATAGACATCAAGGTAGAAAGAACGGGCAACAAATAGACGGGTACAAGCTGTTCTTTGGATCGAACTTGCCACTTGACCGAGAGATACAAACAGGAGATGGGTACAAGCTGTTCTTTGGATCGAACTTGCCACTTGACCGAGAGAATACAAACAAAAAATAGGTACAAGCTGTTCTTTGGATCGAACTTGCCACTTGACCAAGGAAAGACAAACAGGAAATGAATACAAGCTGTTCTTTGGATCGAACTTGCCACTTGATCGGAGATACAAACAAAGGGTAGATACAAGCTGTTCTGATCGAACCTGCCACTTGATCAATACCACAACATGTAAGCAGGTGCAAACTGTTCTTTGGATCGAACTTGCCGTTTGACCGGAAACATAGACATAAGCAAAGGGTACAAACTGTTCTTTGGATCGAACTTTCCGTTTGACCGGAAACATAGACATATAAGCAGGTACAAGTGGTTCTTTTTGGATTGAACCTTGCACTTGACCAGTAACAAGATACAAATTGAAAGTCTGGTTTAACAAGATACCAATTGAGGGTAAATTGTCATTGACTTGATTTGGAAGTAGACATGACCATTTTTGTTGGCCCAAAAGTAAATTGACATTGATTTGAATTGAATTGAAAGTTGAATTTGACATTGACATTGACATTGGCTTGGAAATTGAAATTGACATTGACATTGACATTGGCATTGACATTGACATTGACATTGACATTGACATTGGCATTGGATATTGAAATTGACATTGACATTGACATTGGATTGGCATTGACATTGACATTGACATTGACATTGGATATTGACATTGGCATTTGACATTAACATTGACATTAACATTGACATTTGACATTTGACATTGACATTAACATTGACATTGACATTGGCATTTGACATTGACATTTGACATTGGATATTGACATTGACATTGACATTGACATTGGATATTGACATTTGACATTTGACATTGACATTGGCATTTGACATTGACATCGATATTGGATATTGACATTGACATTTGACTTTGACATTGACATTTGGAACTGAAATTTGAAATTGGCATTGAATTTGACAGTTGACAGTTGGATATGCAACATGTATGTATGGTATAGCAAGATTATTGGATGTATGAACACATAAAATGCATGATTATGCATGTATGAATGCTTGAAATGCATGATTGGCTTGTAATTTGACAGAGAAGGTTTCACAGAGATAGACAAAACATTGGAAGATTGGGCACGTAGTGGCTCGTGCCGCGACATATTCACGGGGGAAAAACCTCTTTGGGGAGACCGTCGTTGCGAGACGTATCAAAACCATGGCTGAGGGCAATGAGACTTGTAAAGGAGGACCTTTGGAAGGTTCTTGGATACAGGTCGCCGTTGCTAGGCGTGTCAGTGCTGGGTAAACACTGGATGTTCGCATCTGTGGTCAATGCTTTTCAATATTTTATTTTTTTTCATTTTCATACCCCATTTTTGCCTGAACCGCCCTTTCGGGTTTTCGATTCACCGGGGAATAAAAGTTCTTTTCATTGCCCCATTTTTGCCTGAATTGCCTTCATAGGTTGTCAATCAGCGGGGTGCTCATTTTTGCCTAAGCCGCCCTTTCGGGTTTTCAACTTAGCGAGCTTTTCATTTTCATTTTTTCAATTTTTTCATTTTTCATTCTGTTTTTTCATTCTTGCCATTGACCACAGATCATCCTGGGGAGTAACCTGCTTGTAACATGTATTGAAAGAGACATTGACATTCATTCATTCATGCATGTTTCATTGAAATGTACCATGTTGCTCAGGTTTGCTTTCAAAATAGACAGGAAAAGATTTTTCAATTTTCAAAAATGTTTGTTTCAGTTATTGACATTATCAAATAGAAAGGAAATATTTTGTATAAAGCATTGAAAGTAGAAAGAAAAGTAGAGTTTCAAACAGTAGAAAGGCTCAAATTGATGTAAAAGAGTGAGAGTCAGCCAAAGGCATGACTTCACGGATTTACAAAGCTTGGAAAATGGTAATTTTATTGGTTGGTGATACATTGAACACGATGACCGCTACACTTCATAGAAATTTTGAATTCACAAGTACAGAAACCTCTGATGAAGACGATCATTGACAGTTGCAGATGCCCCCAGGGGTGATGGTGATTCGCCAGATATAGTTACTTGTCTTTTATCAACCTCATTTTTGCATGAACCGCCCTTTCGGGTTTTCGGCTCATCGAGGCGCTCATTCTTGCCTGAGTTGCGTACAATCTCAGCGAGCTTTTTCATATTCATTTTTTTTGTCCCTAACTTTTGCCTGGATCGCCCTTTCGGGTTTTCGATCCACCGGGAAGCGCATTTTTGCCTAGGCCGCCCTTTCGGGTTTTCGACCTACCACGCTGTTCTTTTCTTTCTAGACAAAGTATTTCTTGACTATATCGGCATTAACAGGGTTTGGGAGTTCAACACCATCCATGTGTGTAAGAATCAAAGCACCGCCAGAGAACGCCTTCTTGACAACATAAGGACCTTCGTAGTTAGGTGTCCACTTGCCCCTTGGGTCGGGTTGCTGACTTATCCTTCTTTTCAATACAAGTTCGCCTTCCTTGAATTCTCGAGGTCGGACTTTCTTGTCAAAAGCATTCTTCATTCGCACTTGATACAACTGTCCATGAGTCATAGCATCCATACGTTTCTCTTCAATCAAATTCAATTGATCATACCGACTTTGACACCATTCAGCCTAGTTAACTTTGCTTCCATGATCACCCGAAGAGACGGAATCTCCACTTCCAGAGGGAGAACTGCTTCCATACCATATACCAAAGAGAAAGGGGTTGCCCCGGTTGAACTGTGCACTGTAGTTCGGTAACCATGCAAGGCAAACGGTAGCATCTCATGCCAGTCTTTGTAAGTAGTGACCATCTTTTGAACAATCTTCTTGATGTTCTTGTTAGCGGCCTCAACTGCACCATTCATCTGAGGTCTATAAGGAGAAGAGTTGTGATGTTCAATTTTGAATTCTTCACATAAAGCTTGCATCATGCTATTGTTCAGATTGGAACCGTTGTCAGTGATGATTTTGTTGGGAACACCATATCGACAGATGATGTTATTCTTGATAAACTTGACAACCACTTGCTTGGTCACATTTGCATAGGAAGCAGCTTCAACCCACTTGGTGAAATAGTCAATTGCCACTAGAATGAAACGATGTCCATTGGAAGCTTTTGGCTCAATTCTTCCGATCATGTCAATGCCCCACATAGAGAAAGGCCATGGGGAAGATATAACATTGAGGGCATGTGGAGGCACATGAATCTTGTCAGCATAAATTTGACATTTGTGGCATCTTTTAGCATGTTTGTGGCAATCACGCTCCATAGTTATCCAGTAATAGCCGGCTCTTAACAGTTTCCTTGTCATGGCATGGCCCGAAGCATGGGTCCCGAAAGTACCATCATGTACATCATGCATCAACTTCTCAGCTTCTTGTTTGTCAACACATCTCAGCAAGACCATGTCATAGTTCCTCTTGTATAGGATTTCTCCGTCCAGAAAGAATCTACCAGCCCATCGTCTCAAAGTCTTTTTATCCCTGTTGGAAGCACCAGGTGGATATTCACGATTCTGCAAGAATTGTTTGATGTTGTAATACCAAGGCTTTTTATCATTCACATCTCTATCAGCTTGATCTGGCATATTTTCAATAGTAAACACATGAGCGGGTCTATCAAGACGCTGTACTTTGATTACGGGTACATCGTTCCAATGGTTCACACGAAACATGGAAGACAAAGTAGCAAGAGCATCAGCCATCTGATTTTCATCCCGAGGGATATGGTGCAGCTCAACCTTTGTAAAGTATGTCAACAGACGTCTTGCATAGTCACGGTAAGGGATCAGCTTCTCGTGATGAGTCTCCCATTCACCCTTTATCTGATTGATAACAAGTGCAGAATCTCCATAGATGTCAAGGTGCTTAATTCTCAGGTCAAGAGCTTCTTCAATGCCCAAGATGCATGCTTCATATTCAGCTATGTTGTTTGTGCATTCGAAAGTTATTCGAGCGGTGAAGGGAATGTGGTGCCCTTGCGGAGTTACAATGATGGCTCCAATTCCTTTACCATAAGCATTAACAGCACCATCAAACACCAATCCCCATTTGCTATTGGGGTCCGGCCCTTCATTGATCAGTGGTTCTTCACAGTCTTTTGCTTTCAGATACATAATCTCTTCATCAGGGAAATCAAACTTAATCGGCTGGTAATCATCAAGAGGTTGACAAGCAAGATGCTCAGCAAGGACACTTCCTTTGATCGCTTTCTGAGCTTTGTACACAATATCATATTCAGACAATAACATTTGCCAACGCGCAATCTTTCCAGTAACAGCAGGCTTTTCAACGATGTACTTGATTGGATCCATTCGGGATATCAACCAAGTTGTATGATTCACCATATAATGACGCAGGCGTTTGGCAGCCCAGGCTAAAGCACAACAAGTCTTTTCAAGCATCGTATGCCGAGTCTCACAGTCGGTGAACTTCTTGCTCAGATAGTAGATAGCATGCTCTTTCTTACCAGTCTCATCTTGTTGACCGAGAACACAACCCACTGAATCATCTAACACTGACAGATACATAATCAAAGGCCTTCCTTCCACCGATGGGACAAGGATAGGTGGTTCTAACAGGTATTCTTTAATGCTATCAAAAGCTTCCTGGCATTCATCATTCCATACAACAGGCTGAGTCTTTCTGAGCAATTTGAAAATTGGTCCACAGGTAGTAGTCATGTGAGATATGAATCTTGAAATATAATTCAGACGTCCGAGAAAACCTCTGACTTGCTTTTCAGTTTGAGGGGCCGGCATCTCTCTGATGGCTCGGACTTTGTCTAGATCAACTTCAATGCCTCTCTGGCTGACAACGAAGCCTAGCAACTTTCCAGATCGTACACCAAATGTGCACTTGTTAGGATTCAACCGCAGCTTATACTTTCTCAGTCTTTCAAACATCTTTTCCAAGTACACCACATGCTGCTCCTCATCACTTGACTTCACAATCATATCATCAACGTATACTTCAATCTCTTTGTGAATCATATCATGAAACAGAGTGGTCATACCCCTTTGATAGGTAGCACCAGCGTTTATCAAGCCGAACGGCATCACTTTATAACAGAACGTTCCCCACGGAGTGATGAAGGACGTCTTTTCTCTATCTTCAGGAGACATTCGTATTTGATTATAACCAGAGAAACCATCCATAAAAGAGAACATTTTGGATTGAGCAGTACTGTCAACAAGCACATCAATATGAGGCAATGGGAAGTTATCTTTTGGACTGGCTTTATTCAGGTCTCTGTAATCAACAGACATTCGAACTTTCCCATCTTTCTTTGGTACTGGTACGATGTTGGCAATCCACTCAGGGTATTCAGCTGTCATGAGGAAACCCGCATCAATTTGCTTTTGTACTTCAGCCTTGATCTTAAGAGCCATGTCTGGACGAGACCTTCTCAATTTCTGTTTGACAGGAGGACATTCAGGTCTTGTCGGTATCCGATGTTCCACAATCTGGGGATCTAGACCTGGCATATCTTCATAAGACCATGCAAAGACATCTGGATAATCATGGAGAAGCTGAGTAATCTTCCTTTTCACTTCTGGCTCAAGTGCAGCACCAATCTTGATCTCTCGCTTGTTCTCTTCAGTACCCAGGTTGACGAGTTCAATTTCTTCCTGGTGAGGCTGAATGGCTCTTCTTTCTTGCTCAAGCAGTCGAGTGATCTCATACGGTATCCCTTCATCATCATCATCCTCATCTTCAACTTCATATACAGGGAATTCAAAATTTGGAGGAACCATAGGGTCACTGTGTTCAACGGGTTTATTATGGTTCAATCTGCATAATATGATTGGGATGATTTTAGAAAAAGTTTTTCATGCAGATTTTTGAAATTAATAAGAAAAATACAGATGTTTTGGTTTTTTCTGGCATTACCATTATTTCCAAGAAAAAGGCACTAAAAGTAAAAAAAACAAAGAGTCGTGAGAAAGACGACAACTTTTATTGATAACGGCAATGCCGAAACAAACATGCCCTTACAATGATATCACTTTCGCCTTGGGCAGAGCGAAAGGATTGTTATTTTGAAAACAAAAAAACATGAGCAACAAGACACATTACATGGAAGCATGCATGACTAAAGGAACATCAATGGCTTCCCAATTTCTCACAGTGCCTCCTGGTATAACAAACGCAGGCACGTAACCACCTTCAGCAGCATCTTCAGTAATAGCATTGATGAACCCAGCACTGTAAAAAGTTCCCTTTGAAACAGCAGATGTTGGAGAGAATCCAAGGCCCTCTTTACGCTTGTTTTCCAAGATCTGAATCACTTTGCCCCAGCCAGCAGCTTGCCCTTCTTGACCCGGAGAATCCTGAAGCACTGGCACAATCACACATACATCACTGACGGTCAAGTGTTTGTCATCCATCAGACTCTGGATATCATCCTGCACCACACGACAGCCCATAGGATTCTGAAGACATTCCGGACAAGAAGCATGATCATGTTTGAACGGAGAAGCCTGGCAAAGTTTGACATGTAATGGCACCAAGGGAGTAACGACATTGCGGACATCCAACATGGGACCCTCTTGAGGAATTTGGCTTCAGACGGGTGTTGAATTCATATTGACCTTCAAAAGCAGCAGCGAGTTCCTCAAAAGTATGGATGTTATCTTTGCTCAAACTAGTGTACCAATCTGCTGCATCATCTGTCAAGCTACTCTGGAAGCAATGGATCATCAGTGCATCATTATCTGCGTAGTTAGCCATCTTTCGGACATACCGGATAACATGGTTATGTGGGCAAGAAGTCCCATTGTACTTGTCAAATTCTGGCTCTTTGAATTTCTTAGGAACCTCAAATCGGGATACCAAGCATAGATCACGAGCTTTAGCAGGAGCACCGTTGTTTCCCCGGCTAGCCTTGACTTCACGGAGTTCTCCAGCCAACTCCCTTAACTGTCTTTTCATAGCTTCCATTGCGGGATTTTGTCCGCGCGGAGTGTCAACATCAATCACCTGTTGCACAGTGTGTACGATAGGGTCGGTAACGACAGTGGTTACTTGAGGCATAGCAGTAGACACATGAATCTGTCCTTGACCATCAAAACCAGAGACACCAGCAGCAGTATTAGGAGAGTAGTAAGCTGAGAGGCCATAAGGACGGCCGT
Organism: Medicago sativa; assembly: GCF_051527215.1. NCBI lineage: Eukaryota > Viridiplantae > Streptophyta > Magnoliopsida > Fabales > Fabaceae > Medicago > Medicago sativa. The sequence continues at coordinate 25,359,810 of NC_140753.1, read as the reverse complement.
TGGGCATAACAAAATGAGCATCAGTAGCCACAGTAGACAGTGGGATAGAGGGAATCACCTCAGCAGTAACTGGAACAGAAGTGGCTGGTTGTTCTTGTGCAGCCATCATAGCGGACATAGCGTCATGAGCCTTAGCCAAGTCTTCTTTCATAGCAGCCAATTCGGCACGGAGCTGAGCATTTTCCTCTTCAAAATTAGCCATCATCCTTCTCTTGTGAAATCTTGTCTGATGAATTCTATCTGGTTGGTAGACTTTGCGAACACGAGCCACTTTTCAGACTGCGGCGGACAAAACCAGGAGGCAATGAGCACGAGAGCAGTTTTTGTGACCAATGAATGCATATGATGCATGAAATGTGTTAATGCATATGCAAAAAAGACTCTTTTTATGTTATCGGAGGGTTTTAGACAAATTAAAAACTTGTAAACATTACTAAACAACAATTAACATAAACGGGAAACAAACAATCAACATATAGTTTTACAAGACAAATCCGACATAAACAAATGGAAATAACAACAGGAAAAGGAAATCCTCAAGCATAGGAAGTGGAAGCATCATCCTCAGACTCAGACTCATAGCTGCAGTATCGTGCATAGAAGTCACGGGCACCCCTAGCCCTCTTGGAGTCTCTCATAAGCAACCTATCTTTCTCTTCAATCTCCCTCTTAGCCTTAGCTAACTCTTTCTTCAGTGTCAAGACCTCATGAGTCTTCTGCTCATCCTTTCCATCCAAAGTCATGATCAAGTTCTCAGCCTCATAGTATCTAGCTCTCCACTGATGCTTCTCCCGACTCTCCATAGCTAGATGCTCCTGATACATCTCCTGGGTAGGTGGGAGTAGAGGCAAAGGCACGGTAGGAACAGATGCAGACACATATCTCATAGAGGGGTAAGGCATACCAATCTCCTCAGCTTGGTTTATCACCCACTGTGTATAGGCCTCATGAGCAATTCCGGACCTTACACCCATATGCTTCACCTCTTTCTTCCGAAGCTTAGTCCAAGCTTCCATGAAATCCTCTCTTATCCCCGTGGGAGCATTGGAGTAGTGAAAGAAGTAAGGAGCCGTAGCAAGATTGATGGGCTTATCTTTCATCGGGAAACCAAATTGTCGCAAAGCAAGCTCCGGGTTGTAGTTGATTCCACCCCGGGTACCGAGAAGAGGTACATTAAGAAACTTTCCACCGCCAAAGATAATTTCCTTAACCCTAGAAGCGGGAGTGAGCCAGACCACTTCATTAGGAGTGAGAGCCATAATCCTCTGTGAAATAGACCAATTCTCCGGATTGTCATGGAAAGACTCCGGAAGGTGCGAAATAAACCACCTATAGAGGAGAGGCACACAACAAAGAATATATCCACGACCCTTGCCGGATCGATCATGAATAGCATGGTATGTGTCAGCTAGCAAAGTAGGAACCGGATTCTTGGAGTGGAAGATCATAATAGCATTCATGTCCACGAAGCCATCAAGATTCGGAAAGAGAATAAGCCCATAGATGAGAAGTGCAAGAATAGCCTCGAGAGTGTCCTGACAAGTGGTCTTGAGATTGGCTTTCCCAAGAAGATACTCTGAAATGAACCCTCGGATGCATGCCTTAGTGACAAGATTCTTGGAGACATCGGTGGTCTTGAGATAGAGATCCTTAGCAATAACCAATGGAGTAAGAGGAGGCTCAAGTCCTGAGAAAGGTACCCCCTTAGCAATAGACAGACCCATCAAGGAAGAATAAGCCTCTAGAGTAGGCACCAACTGAAAGTCCGGAAAAGTGAAGCACCGATAGTCCCGATCATAGAATTGCACTAGAGTGTGCACAAGCTTCTCATCCACATTAGTATGAAGAATAGGAAGTAAAGCCCCGTAGCGACGTCGGAAACCAGTCGGATCCTCAATCTTGAGTGCCAAATCTCTCAAACTAGCCAAATCCACTTCCTTGAACTTGTAGGAATTAGTCCTCTTCATTCCTACAATGTTTACAAATTCAACTTGTCTAAGCCCTTTGATAACAATGCATGGAAAAAGTTTATGCATGTATGCATGAATGCATGATTATGTTCAAGTTCGGAGAAAACATGGTGGGTTAAAGTTCAAAGTCGAGGAGTCATGGGTGGACACGGCGTCCGGTGAAACTAGGGTTTTAGGATAATAGTAACCGGGTTCTAAAAAGGTTCCCAAGCTGCGACCTCTCCGACGTATATCATGGTGTCACGAGACAACACTCGCTCCATGATTATCCGTGGAAGGTCTAACTTGAGTGTAGTATCGCGTGACGACTAAAACTCGAGACAACACTCGGTTTAGCCTCCGCACTACGTCCTAGAAAATGGCCATGGATGGGTTTGGTTATCTACGGTTCATAGCGTCATAGAACAATTAGAAGTAAAGTGCCTAAACGCGACAACACGCGCCGACAACATCACCCCCAAAATGCCTCAGCTATGTGGGATTGATCGCATAATCCAAAACACGAGGCAACCCCCGGAATGAATTGTCGATTATATCCCTCCTAAATCCTAAGTTCACTCAGCCCGGGTGTAGGACTTTTGATATTCTCACCCCACACGTTTGCAAGAATTTAAACATTTATTCACATAGGAAAGCAAGTAAAAGAAACAAGTAAAAAGAGCGCAAGCGTGGAAATAAAGACTAGGCGTAACTCTCGAATGTCCCCAGTGAAGTCGCCAGCTGTTTTATCTTGGTTTTCGGGTGTCAAACATTGATTACGTTTGAACCTTTCAAACCGGTGATATCTTATTTTTTCTTGGGAAGGGAAAAAGTAAGCAAAACCCTTGAGAATCGAGGTCCGGGAGTTGTTTTCGCTACGGGAAGGTGTTAGGCACCCATAACGACTATAGTATCCTATAGGAACCGTCTTTAATTTCTACGCGCGCGCTTTATTTTTAAATGCTATTTTGGAAATGTTGTTAAACCTAAAAATTTACTAAGTGAAGAATTGGAGGGAGAAGAATGTGTTTGAATTTTTATTTTATTTGAATTGAAGGAATTTTGTTCCTTGCCTACGTACCCGTTTAAGGGATCAAATCCACCGTAGTTCTCTTCCAAAAAATGTTTTTGTTTTTGTTGGTTGATTTTAAGTTTGAAAATGGATTTTGAAGAATGAGAGAGAGAGGCCTCAAGGGCATGAGACTTATGAAATTGTGAGGTTGGATTAATCATTTTGCAAAAGATGTCAAAGTTTGATTATTTTTCATTGAAGTTTGATTAAGAAAATAAAAGGAAAATTCAATGGGGTTTTGACCCCAAGGTTTATTATGAAAAATGTTTGAGTGAAGTTTGTTCAAGTTTTTTTTTTTGGGAAAATGATTTTTCTACGTATAAAGCCTAAACATTCATCTAAACATACAATCCTAAACATACATCTAAACATGCATATTCTAACTATATAGTGATGTGTGTGCATGTGTCGGTGCTTGTGTCGGTGTACATCATTAGAGTCCATTGTCCTTATTACATCATACCCTAGATACATTCTATGGCCTCTTTGCCAAGAAATTAAAAGTGCATAAAGGAAAATATTACAAAACTCCTAAATGTTTACATTCTAACTTTGGTGCAAATTAAATTGCAAGAAAGAAATAGAGATGAATATGGGGTGAAATAGAGATGCTTATGAAATGATGGAACATGAAATGAAAGGAGTTAGTAGCACATGACAATACCAAAGGAAATAAAGCAAGAGAAACACTAGAACATAAAGGATAGAAAATAAACCAAAATAAAGGCAAAATGAGTGCAAACATGACTAAAATTTGTTCATAGAATGCAAGATCCATGTGACCTATAATTCTCACATTCCAATACACTTTTAAAGGTTTAGAATCAAATCTTGGAATGGGAATTAAGGCAACATGATTAACTTGGCATTTCAAAGCGAACTTTAAGCATATTAACATTGTTTATTTACACAAGTAACTTGTAACCTAAGCAATTAACCAAGTTTCACAATTATGCAACAATATCAAACACAAACAGTAGCTAAAACCCTATGAAACCAAGTGGTATAGGTCACAAACGTTCATCAAGCAATTGGGATTGAAATCAAGCAAATTCTCACTCTTTTTTAGCACAAAATATCACAAAAATAGTAAGAGAAACACCACATTATCTTTTACCAATTTTATTATGTAAAATTAACACTAAAAGGTCACAAAATTATCAAGAAACACACATGAATTTTTTTTGGAATTTTTAAAGAATTTTTAGACACAAAAACATACGAAACTTCACAATTTTTTTAGCAAAAATAGTAAACAATTAACAAGAAAAAACCACACATTTTTTTAATCCAGATTTAACACATAAAAACACCAAAAAAAAGTCAAGAAAATGATCAAGAATACATAAAAAAAATTTAGGAATTTTTTTAGAAAAGTTTGGACATGTAAGGGTGCAAATAGCAAGAAAACAGCAAGAAACATGCAGGACAGGGGGGGGGCATAGCAAAACTGCAGAGAAGAATTAGAAAACAGCATGAGGAATGGGCTTAGAGCAATTTTCGAATTGGGCTGAGGGAGTATAAGAGGCTTTTCTGGTTTTCTTAAATCATTTTCCTCATCTCATTCTCTCTCTAAAAATTTTCAACTACACATGCTCTCTCCCTTCTCACTAAAACCGCTGGAAACAAAGAAGAACATGAAGATGAACTTCATCTTCTCCGGTGAGCACAACCAACTCCGACGCGGTGGCTGCCGGCGAAAGGTGGCGGCGCCGCCGCGTCGGAGAGTAAAACTTCTCCGTTTCGAAAACAAATTGCACAGTTAGAATCAGAATCTCCTCCTCTTTTCAAATCCATTCTTAAAATTTTCAAACAATCATACAAGTACTAGATTCAAAATCGAACACAACTCTGAGAAAAAAAGGGAGAAAAGGATTACCTCTGTTTGGATCGTGACTGAATGCTTCACAGCCTGCTTCACGAACAATTGCTATTACGCTTTCTTCGTCGTTCCGTTCGCTTTTCTCCTTCCTTGAACTTGATTCTGGATTTGTTCCTTTTTGCCTTCACGAATTGATTGTTGCTGTGCAAATGCGAATGGCTTTGATTTCAACCGTATGAGATTGTGTACCGGTTTGGCTCTGCTCACCTTCTTTAAGCTTGAATCGGTTTCCTCTCATTTCTTGGTGTTACGTTCGGATCTGGATGCCTTTGATTCATTAACAGCTTCGATTCCGTCCTTGTTCTTTGAATTCTGAGTTGAATCAGCTTCAATTCCGTTCTTCTTCGATTCCGTTCTTCGCAACTTCGCCGTTACCTGAAACTTGAGGCTTCGGCTTTGAATCTGGTTCGGTTATGCTCCTTTGAGCCTCTCTTTGTTCGAAAACGTGTTGTTGTTGCTGATCTTGCTAATTCGATTGTGATTGAATCGGTGTAGCGGAACCTTCGTCGGAATTGGATTCGATTTGCTTGAAAATGGTGCGGTTTTGGTGGTTAAGGAGGTTGTTGTGATGGTTGTGATGGAGGTTGAAGGTGAAGATTGATGAAGAATGGAGGTGGTTAAAGGTGGTTAGGGAGTTGGTTAGGGTGGTGATAGAGTTAGTTAGGGAGGAAGAGTGGTGGAGAAATAGTTGGTTAGGGTGGTGAAAAAGAAAAGGTCACGTGAGGAAAAAGAAAAGAGGGAAAGAAAAGAAATTGAGTTTTTTATGATTTTGTGTAAAATGAATAATTGTTAAATTTTGACTAAGGGTTTGACTTATATAGGTGATGAGAGGGATGCTTGGACCAATGAGGAAATGCCACATGGACTTGACTTGTAACAAACTTTTGTGGACCAATAACATTTGGACACGTGGCACTTGGACTCTAACAAACTAAAAAAGGGATTAAAATGCAAATAATAAAAGTGCAAGGACTAAAATGAAAATTAAAACTAAAATCGAATTGAAAAAGTAAATTGACAATTAACGTAAAGCGAGACGATTAAAAACAACAAAGCAGATTAAAATGAAACAGAAATATGTGAAATGACCAAAACGCCCTTAGGGACTAAAACGACTAAAAATGACTCAGATGCAATTTTAAAAATGGATTTTTAACAGGGAATTAAAGCAAGAATTCATACAAGCAAAATAAAAGACTCAGAGACAATTTTTAAAATTTAAACAGGGTTTTAACACGTGAAAAGACTAAAATGCCCCTAGGGGCAAAATTGACTCGAAATGACTTTAAATGCAATTTTTTGAAATGGATTCTGACATAGAATTGAAATGAAGACTTATTCACACTATTTGAAAGGACTCGACCAAATTTTTAAAAGACTGAAAGAAATTTTAACATAGGAAATGACTAAAATGCCCCTAGGGGCTAAACTGACTAAAAAAAGACTTAACTGATATTTTTTTGAAATGAATTTTGACATGAGATTGAAACAAGGACTTATACAAACCAATTTAAAAGACCCAAACAATTTCCAAAGATTAAAATGAGTTGAATGCAGGAAATGACTAAAATACCCTTCTATGTGAATTTTGCAAACAATATTGAAATAAAATGCAGAGAAAGATGCAATTGATCAGAGACATATCAAATGACTTATAATGCAAGAAAAGAAGAATTGAGTTAGTATTTTTTAGGTCCAAAATTAGGGTATAACAGTCGGGAGGTTCCAATTAGTATGAAAATTGGACAAAAAAAACCAAGGTTTTGTTAGTTACTTTAGGTTTGTCATCGTTCATATATACGTATTGTGAACAGACTTCGCATTTTTATGCATGTGTACATTAGATGTCATTTGTAATTAAGTTTTTGATCAACACATTATTGTTGTTTATTTCTATTAATGGATTACTAGTGTTTCTGTATTTTTTGTCTCTTCAGTATCTTACTATGAAGCTTTTGGTTGTAGATTTAATTTTTAAAATAAAAAAATTCGGATTTTTATTATCGCTTTTCTGAAAGCCCTATTAAAGAGGGATAGTTAAGATAGCGCTTTCCAGAAAACGCTAAGAAACATCTGTTTAAAAATAACACAAAAAGAAGGCTATATTAGAGCTTTTCTGAAAGCGCTATTGAAACACTATTATTTAATAGCGTTTAAAAAGCGCTATTATAGGGGGTTCTGACCTATAATAGTGGGGGCTTTCATAGCGCCATTAAACGCCAGAATGAATGCTACTGAAGAAGGTATTTTGTAGTAGTGTGAACATGTTTCCTCTCAGATAACTCGTATTGAGCAGCCTCTAAAGTCAAGCATCGCTTTTCATTTTCCGTATTTGGTTCATATATACATCGAATAATTATGTAAATATAGAAACAATTATTTTCTTTTGAGAAAGGAACCCGATTTGTAGATGTTTTGATAAAAAAAAATATATAATTCTATGATTACAATTTCGTAATCTATATTATCCAAAATTAAAAGAATCAAATCATAATTAATTTACCTCCGACAATATTTATCCAAAATTTAAGGAATAGAATTAGACGATAGCTAAATAAATAATATATAATTTTCAAGATAAAATAACAATTTTATTAACATATATGAAGCATACAATGACATTGGAGGGGGGAACCAATCGTAGTCAGTTCAAAAACCTATAATTTGGTAAACCTCAAAAATCGTAACATACCAATGGTGAATAAATACTTATTTGTCTTATACCATATAAAACAAAAATAACAGCAAAAAAATTCTTTAAATCATGTTCATATAGAAATTATAATATAGATTATGATAACTATATTTGAAAATTATGATAAAAAAAAGATATGATTTTTTCAACATTTCCACTTCAAAACAAATCAAGTACCTCAAATCAAATGCAAATATATATTTTCTAACAATATTAATGCATTTTTTATAACAATAATCAGATGGGTATATCTATACCATATATACAGAAAATAGGGGGTTTCGGGGAGATTTTGGGCTGACATTTATGTTCTTTCAATTATACCCTTAAACAATTTTTTTTTATAATATTATATTATTGGTGTTATTGAAAAAGAAATAAAAATTTGTTATATTTGTTATATTATTATTGTCATTGAATATTTTGTTTAAAAGACATTGAAAAATATTAATATGGTTTGTTGAGTTTGTTACATATGAAAGCCACAAGTATCTATACTTATAATTTTTTATCTATATCAAAAAATTTATATAAAATATCGTTTGTAATTGACACGCAAATTTTTTTTATAAAATATCGTTGATAATCTACAAGCATCAGCATAATAAAAAGAGAGGAAAAACGGGCACGTGAATGTCCGTCTTTTTGCTAGTTAATATAACAAAATTTATAAATAAGTCAACCCAAATCAATTTCAAATCCATTCTATAACAAGTTTGCTAGTTAATAAACTTTTTTGTATATTTCAAATTTCATAATAAAGAAATTGACAATCCATTCCTTATTCATATCCATATTCCTCTATAATAGTAAATCCTTTTTTATTTAGAATAAATGGGGTATCCGAAGTTCCAACTTCGGCCTCTGAATATAGAATGTGATGTCCCTACCAATTTAGTTATGATCACGGAAAAAAATAACATTTGAGATTGGCTAAAGAAAAAATTACTTTTAATCTTTTAGGTATTTTAACAAACATAAGAATTTAGTAAGAAGCAATATCCTAAATAAAAAAAAAAAAAAGAATCAATATCCGATTACATTCTTTGTATAAAAAATATCCAATACGGAAAATCTTTGTATAAAGCAACTATTTATTATTATAGTACTAGAATTGCGGAAATCGAAAATAAAATTTCATTTTCTTGTCAACGTATTGGATATTTTTTATACAAAGAATGTAATCGGATATTGATTCTTTTTTTTATTTAGGATATTGCTTCTTACTAAATTCTTATGTTTGTTAAAATACCTAAAAGATTAAAAGTAATTTTTTCTTTAGCCAATCTCAAATGTTATTTTTTTTCTAGGAAAATGTTGATTTGGTGAAGCCATGATTTAAAATTTCCTTCCTAGGAAGAATATATTTTTTTTTAATTCTTAGTAATTGTGCTATTTTCCTCCATTTGGTACTCTAAAATAGTCTATAAATTGTAATCATTTCTGCACTTTTCACTTCACAAGTCTATACCATCACATTTTCTCGATATATTATATTAGTATTTTCATATAAAATATGAAGAGTCTATTTACCCTTTTAATGTTTGTCGTTGCTTCACACTGCTTGCATGCTAGAATAACACTTAACGATGATTCTAACTTTAATGTTCTTAAATATGGTGCCACTGGGGATGCACTACAAGAAATCTTGCATATTGCCAGGGATCAATGCCAGGAGCAAGAGGTCCTGGCAAATTTGCCAGGAGCTATGCCAGGGAAAACTCCTGGCAAAGTTGCCAGGGGCAACCCCTCACAAAAGTCGTGGCAAAATGCATGGAGCAGAAAAGATTCTTGTGTGGTCAGGAAAAGCAGGACGGTACAACACTTTGCCAGGGGTTGTGCCACGAAAAACCCCTGGCAAATTGCAAAGCCTGCAAATTTGTCAGCCCAACCTGCAAAGGCTACGTGAATAGCCTGTATGTAGCCTGTATTGTAGTGATGCGATGAGTTGACTGGAGAGCCGTTGGGGTCTGTGGCGGTTTGCCAGGGGCAAGACCCTCGGATAACCCCTGGCAAATTGCATCTAATACAATTCCATCTATACAATTGCATCGTTCCCTTTTATTTCAGTATCGTTCCCTTTCATTTTGGTCATAGCACGCAGAGAAAAAAATTTCTCTTAGAACATAAACCACCAAAAACTACTCTCCACGAAACACTCTCTTCTTCAACAACACTAATTTCTTTCACTTTGGTAAATTACTACACCTACATTTTTATGCTTCTATTTTATTTTTTTATATTGGCTTATAATTTTATATTTGTTGTTGTATTTAATAATAAATATGCATGTTATTTTTTGGTGAAGCTAAGTATTAATGCATGTTGAATAGATGTTTGTTTTTGTCTAGATCATCTCTTGAATATATGTTTTTTTTTTTTTTAAAATGTATGTTGAATATGTGTTTTTTTATTAGATCTATTAGTTTTTTTATTAGATCTATTAGTTTCTTTTTATTTGGTATATATGTTAAAACAAAAGAAAAAACCAGAATCAAATTTTTTTTATAAAAAATGTTTTTATTATTTAAAATCGTCTTTTTTAAAGTTTAATTAAAAAATATGTTATTTATTAAAATTTTAAATTTATTGGTGTAATAAGTATTAAACTGATTTTATTATAAGTAATTAGAATTAAAAAAATAATTTAAATGAATAAGTATAAAACTGATTTTATTAATAAGTAATTAGAATTAAAAAAATAACTTAAATGAAAAAGTATAAAAAGTGTTTATTGAAAAAATTTGTGTTAGTAGCGATAGTTAGTGAAAAAAAAAAAAACTAATTGTTATATATGTGAACGTTATAGCTGAAGGTGCCAAAGATGGAGTATTATCAGTATTATCGTAGTTGGATGTATGACAGAACGTTTCCGGGAAGAAGAGGATTAAAATCTCATTTTGTAGAAGGAGTTCACGGATTTATTTCATGGGCATGGGGACAACAAGTTTGTAAAGATGAGGGAGGGATAAGATGTCCGTGTCTGAAATGTGCGTGTAGATATATAAAGACCGACCCCAATGAAGTGAAGAAACACTTGGAGAAAGTTGGATTTATGCCTGATTATTGGGTTTGGATTTATAACGGTGAACAATTTCAAAATTTTGGGGCGGGAGTCAATGCGCAAGCTTCGAGTAGTGGAATAAATGTGGATGACAACGAGCAATTCAACGATGAACAATTCAACATGATGAATGATATGGTCGCTGATGCTTTAGGTGTGGAATTGTCTTACAATGATGATGTTGAAGATGAACAAGGCGAACAACCCCCAAATGAGCAAGCCCAGAGATTTTACCAGTTGTTGAGTGAATGTAATGTCCCGCTGTTTGAAGGGTGTACGCAATCAAAGTTATCAATGTGTGTCAGACTTTTAGCTCATAAGGCAAATTATAGTGTTGCTGATAAAGGTGTGGATGACATTACAGAGATGTTGTTGGATGTAACTCCTTTTAAAGATAATTTGCCAGAAACTTATTATGATGCTGAGAGGTTGGTGATGAGGTTGGGATTAAAAGTTGATAAGATTGATTGTTGCATAAACGGCTGCATGTTGTTTTATAACAATGAATTTGGGAAAAATGACGGAGCATTGGTGGAATGCAAATTTTGTCAGAGTCCACGGTATCGTCTAACCAGGAGTGGGAGGGTTCCGAATAAGACAATGTTTTACTTGCCAATAATACCAAGATTACAAAGATTGTTTGCATCGATGAAAACTGCTAGTCATATGACGTGGCATCATTCAAACAAAATTCCCGAAGTCATGCGACATCCATCTGATGGTGAAGCTTGGAAACACTTTGATGAAGTATATCCTGATTTTGCAGCAGATCCGCGTAATGTAAGACTTGGATTGTGCTCTGATGGTTTCACTCCATATATCCAGGCATCAGGGAAACCCTATTCTTGTTGGCCTATCATTGTAACCCCCTACAATCTCCCTCCAGAAATGTGCATGACAAAGCCGTACATGTATTTGGCGTGTGTTGTTCCAGGCCCAGATAATCCTAAAGCAGGCATAGATGTGTTTCTAGAACCTTTAATTGATGATTTGAGGAGGTTGTGGATTGGAGAATTGACATATGATATTTCAACCAAACAGAATTTTCTAATGAGAGCATCTTTGATGTGGACAATTAATGATTTTCCAGCGTATGGCATGTTGTCTGGTTGGAGCACTCATGGGAAAATGGCTTGTCCACATTGTATGGAAAATAGGAAGGCGTTTACTTTGGAAAATGGAGGGAAGAGTTCGTGGTTTGATCATCGTTGTTTCTTGCCTCATAATCACCCGTTTAGAAGAAGTAAGAATGGCTTCCTGAAGGATAAGAGAGTAGTAGTTGGCCCGCCCCCTAACATCACATCAGAAGAGGTGTGCACAAGAGTTAGTGATTATCCTAAAGTCGCTGATTTTGGCACAACTGTCCCAATACCAGGATACGGAGTTGACCACCACTGGACAAAAAAGAGTATATTTTGGGACCTCCCTTATTGGAAAGATAACTTGCTCAGACATAATCTTGATGTAATGCACATTGAGAAGAATTTTTTTGACAACATATTTAACACAGTGATGGATGTTAAAGGGAAGACAAAAGATAATGAGAAAGCCAGAAAAGACTTAGAAGTGTATTGTAAAAGAAGGGACTTGGAGTTAAAACCTCAACCGAATGGAAAGCTGTTGAAACCTAAGGCATTATACACTCTAACTTCTGAAGAAGCTAAGGCAGTTTGTCAATGGTTGAAAGATTTGAGAATGCCTGACGGATATTGTTCTAACTTGGGCAGGTGTGCCGATGTTAAAACTGGAAGGGTAATTGGAATGAAAAGTCATGATAATCATGTTTTCATGGAGCACTTACTCCCAATTGCATTTAGTTCACTTCCCTCCCATGTGTTAAATCCACTCACTGAGATCAGTCAATTTTTTAAAAACATTTGTGCTTCAACTTTGAGAGTCGATGAACTTGAGAAATTAGACAAGTTAATTCCAATCATACTCTGTCAGCTTGAGCAAATTTTTCCCCCAGGTTTTTTTGACTCTATGGAACATCTTGTGGTGCATCTGGCATATGAGGCTAAGCTTGGCGGGCCTGTTCAATATAGGTGGATGTACCCTTTTGAAAGATTCATGGGAGATTCAAAACGATCTATTCAAAATAGGGCTAGAATTGAAGGATCAATCGTTGCTGTGTACGTTCATAAGGAAACCTCATACTTTCTTGGTCATTACTTCATCGACCGTGTGCTTGTTCCAACCACTACACGAAATGAAGTTTATGTTGATGGTGAAAGAGACCCGTTGACCTTATCAGTTTTCAATCTACCTGGTCGCCACTCTGGCAAGGCGAGGGAACATTGGATGGTAGATCCGAAAGAGTACCGATCAGCTCATGTTCATGTCTTAATTAATTGCGCTGAGGTTAAACCATACCTTGAGTGAGTATAAAACAAACTATTACACATTTTTTCCATTACATTATTTATTAAGTTAAAACACGTCTAACTTTGTTTTTAATTTTGGTATAGGGAATTTAATACCTTTTATGAAGAATTTGGTGATGATTCACCTGGTTACATACATGAATATTTTCCTGGTTGGTTCAAACAAAAAGTATTCGATGCCGAACCAACGGATGAAATACTTCGTTTAAGAGGTTTAGCTCAAGGTCCTTTACAATGTGCCACTGAATATCATACATACTTTGTAAATGGATATAAATTTCATACCCAATCATGGAGTGAGGGGAAGAAGACATATAACAGTGGTGTATATGTAAAAGGAGTTACAGAAGGAGGTGCAGATGACTTCTATGGCGTGGTCAAACACGTTTACGAGTTATTTTACAATCAGGATAAAGTGGTGTTATTTTATTGTGAGTGGTTTGATCCCTCGCCTAGGTGGACAAAAATGAACAAAATAAGCCACAACGTTGACATTCGAGTGGACAAAAAGTATAATGTGTATGATCCTTTTATCATGGCACATAATGTTAGGCAGGTGTACTATGTTCCTTATCCCCCAACGCAACCACGCAAACGAGGGTGGTCGGTTGCAATCAAAACAAAACCAAGGGGTCGCATTGAGACTGAAGACCCAACCGATGAAGTTGAGCAAGTTGATGAAATTTCAAATGTTAATGAGTTAATTGAAGTTGAGCCAGTCACAGGTTGGCGTGATGCACAAGTTGAAGGGGATCATGTTGATCCAGCTGTTTTGTTAGCTCCTAATGAAGATGAAAATGACGAGGATGATGTTGGTTTGGAAGAGCCTAATATTGAAGGGGATATGGATGAAGGGGATCAAGTCAACGAAAGTGTTTTTGGATTATAATTAATGTATTCTTGTATTATTATAATTGGTGTATTGTTGACTTAGTTTTATATTGTTCTAATTGCAATGATATTATTTTCAATATGAATGAATATGTACGTTGTTTAATTCATAGTAGTTAATAGCGGCCAATAGCGGCGCAACGCTACGTAGCGGTTTATAATCGCTATTGCATTTAAAGTGAAAATACAAGATTGTCCTTGGTTTTACCAAAAGGACAAGGGTATTTTTGACATTTGCATCAAACCCTAAAATCCCTAAAAGCTTCAGCTTGTCTTTTTCGTCCTTCATTCTTTCCGGCCGCACCTTCCTTCAGCTGTTCTCTCTTCCTTCCTTCACTCTCTCAAGAGCGCTGCATCCTTCCTTCACCGTCAAACGCCGCCGTCGTTCCTCACCGCCGCCATTCATCAGGTTTGTCACTTCTTGACCCCATGTTTTCAATCTTTCTGAAATCTTCTTTAGATCTTTAGATGTCTCTTTCCGCCGTTCATCAACAACGCTCTTTCTTTGGTTGAACCCTTTCAATGTGATATTTATTTTGTTCATAGATCTGTAATGTGTAACTTCTTTCAATGTGATGCTTATTTTGTTCATGCTTACTGTTTACTGTAACTTCTTTCAATGTTATGATGAAATGTGGCGCGCATATCAAATGTGCTATTGCAATTTCTGTAAAACTCTTTGGAATCCGTCTTAGTTTGCATGATTTTGGGGTCTTATTTCCCCCTCTGGGTGTGTTGGATAAATAATTTGTTTGTTTATTTCACTAACAAAGGAGAGATCTCAATTTTAAAGGGCTTTTCCCAAGCTTGCTACCACGCCTGAAAAATATTGACAGTTGTCACTGTGTTTTATCCTAACACTAGAGAGAAATCGTTTTTGCAATTAAGGACCATATATTGCAGCAGTTAGTTTAGGCAGATTTTTGTTTCTATAATGTATTGCATCGTTGGAGGTGACTGCTACATCACATGTGCTCATTCACGTCGAAAGATTTTAGTCATGACTGTATTATTATGGCTGTTATGCTGAACTGGCTCCAAAACTCACATTTTTCTTTGTTTTTTTGTATTTGTATTGACATTGAAGATTGCACCTATTGAAATGGCTGATCTGTGAAAATGAGAAATAATCTACATGCTAAAATATTGAAAGGACTCTTGAATTGATCCATACATGGAGGGTGTTTGATGTTTCATAGAAAGTTTATAAACAGATTTGAGATTTGAGCAAAATACTAGTAGTTTTAAGGAATTTGGGGTGCCTCTTGCTTATCTATAGTGGTGCTGCTGCCGTGTTTTGTTATATATTCTCCTGATGTCTGTTAGTTTTCGGTCAGTAATTCTGGGTAAATTTAGAGTGTTGCCGCCGCTGCTATAGCTTCTCGACAGCAGCAGGTTTGTTTGGTTTTATCTTTGCAGCTGTAGTTCCAATTTAGAGTGTGTTGGTGTTGTGATTTTGTGGCTTTGGAGATGTAAGGGAATATATTTGATTACTTGTCAAATTAGAGTTTTGATGTTGAATTTGTCGCTTTGGAGATTGATTTGTTAGAATTTGATGGATATGACTATGAGCTTGACCTCTAATCTAATTAGAGTTTTGATGTTGAATTTGTCGCTTATTTTGTTCAATGTTTAACTATGTTATGATGATTTCTTGTTTTGATATGATGTTTTCTTATTGATAAATATCTAGGAATGCCTCCGAAACATAAAGGAAAGAGCAAGGGCAATAACAGGAAGCGGTATAGTACACATGTTGTGGACCCAGCAACAGAAGCGGGATTAAACCCCATGCCTGCTAGTTCTAATGCATCTTCAAGCCATGGATCATCTGCGTCCTCCCAGGGTAGTGCAGCGGCTCCTGCTATGGATTCTGCTCCTCCTCCCACTTACATGGGCCCTCCCGTACATCCAGGATATTATGGCACCATACCTCCTTTTGGGACCAGCTATCATATCCCACCATATTCAGTCCCACCACAAAACATTCCCTTTCCCCAACAACAACTAATCCCTCCACTACAAAACATTCCCTTTCCCCACCAACAACAAATTCCTCCACAACAAAACCCACTTTTTCCCCTACAACAACAAAACCCACCACAACCCCAACAACAACAAATTCCTCCACAACAAAACCCACTCTTTCCCCAACAACAACAAAACCCACCACAACCCCAACAACAACAAAACCCACAACAACTACAACAAAATAATATGGTCGAAGAGGATGGTGGTGGAGAGGTGGTTGATGAAGTTTTCCCGGATTATCCGAGAGATTCTCATGGTCGATTCATCTTAAAGCCTAGTGGAAACTCGTAAGTATTATCATATTACGTACATACTTCAATTTCAATTATTTTATGTATATTTTAAGTTGTAGTAATGTTTAATTATGAGTTTTTATCAGCTTTTTGCCTTGCAAACCGGCTGCTGAAGCTATCAGAGCCATCATCCATAACTGCTATCATAAATTTTGGAAGACATATGGTGATGTGGATGAGGATGAGAAAGAGCGCTGGTTTAGGCTCTTTGAGGTTACTTTAAATCTATATCATAATTTCTATTTTATTTCATATGCACAATTGTTATACTATACTAATTTTCTTTAATATGTTATAATGCAGGGTAAGTGTTCTTGGAAAGCCGAGTATCATGATATAATGCGGCGTAATTTTCATATTAGAGCTTCTGCGCGTTTTTCGGATTTGCTTAGAAGAGCCCGTATGAGGTTTGAGGAGACAAGAAAGCGGCCACATTGGATTGGCCCGCCTATCTTCGATGACTTGGTTAAGTACTGGGCGTCTCAGGAGTTCAAGGAAAAATCAGAGAAAGCAAAGAAGAACCGGGCGTCGGAAAATGGAGGATGCATTCACACTGGTGGTTGCTTAAGCAACGGAGAGCATGCTGAGCGTTTGGTAAAAATAATGAACTTTTAATTATTTTTTCATATCATATTTAATTTAATGTTTAATGTTTAAATACTTCATAATTTTATTTCTTGTGACAAATAGGCTAGGAGGTTATGTCGGGATCCGTTTATTAACGAGCTTCACGACAAAACACACAAAAATAGGTCCGGCCAATACTGCGATGAGCGTGCTAGGAGAGTGCAGGTAATCTTTGATAATTATATGTCACATTTTAGGCCTTAATGTTATTATTTTGTACATGAAATGTTTACGTGTCGCGAGTGCTGCGTTTTTGTCCCCTGCTGTTTCCTGTGTTGAGGCTGACTGTGTGTTTCCTACTGGCGTGCGTATCAGCTTCTGCTGTGCTGGTTTTAGCTGCTTTGCGGTTCTGTTTCCTGTATTGGTTCTGTTTTAGATGCTTTGCGGTTCTGTTTTAGCTGCTTCTGCTTTGCTGGTTTTAGGCTGGACATTATGGTTTTTTTTTCAGCTATTATTTTGTACAGGTTGGGGCTTTATTTTCGGTCTATAGGTAGTGAGGCAGGGATATGCTGCTGGTGTTGTTCACTAGTATATGTTGGCCTCAAGACCGGTTTCCGTTATTGGCAGTTTTGGCGGTTTTGTTGCTCTGTTTATTAGCTGCCCTTTGTTTGTGAAACTGCTAGTTAGTGAAAACATGTGCTTAGGCCTTAATGAGCTAATTAGTAGGTAGCCCAAACCTAGGTGTACTTTTTAAGTGCAAAACCTATAAAATTATATGCTTTGATATGAGGAGCCTATGTATTCTTTCAACTTTATGTGTCTATAAAATGTCATGACTGGAAAATTATAACTGCTTGAGATTTATAGACTATAGTCCATTCATTTTCTGGAACTAAGTTTCCAAACAGATTTATATTGTTGATGATGATACTGCTAGTTATTGTTCAATGTTGGTTTAGTAGACTATAAAGCATAAACTATTTTGTTATATTATTTGAACAGGAGGAGTACGATCGGCAGCTGGCTGAGGCTATTCAAAATGGGTCAACTGTTGATCACACTTTGTCCTTCCGCACTTGGACAAAAGTTGCTGGTGAGAAAAAGAAAGGAAAGCTATATGGTCTTGGAAACTTGGCCGCTAACTACCGGAAGGGTAGTGTTGCGTCAACACTAAGACTTAGCCTCAACCATGGTGAAGGATCCTCCCAACAGCCTGAGCTAACGCCAGAGATGCGGGAACTGATACATAGACTGACACAAGAGCAGTTTGCGCAGCAGATGGCGAGTCAAGCAGCCGTTGTGCAAGACTTGCTTACCCGCCAAAGGTCATATGAGGAGCAGCTGGCTCAGTTAAGGCAAGCGCAGGCTCAAGATCCCTCTCACACTAGAGCACCGGTTTTAAGTCCCAATGTTGACCCTTATCCGGTTGATAGAGATGAGGAGGATAGAGATGAGGATGATGATCAGGATGATGATGAGGAGGATTGAAGTCCCACTGTTATTTTTTTTTTGAAGTCCCACTGTTATGATATATTCTCTCTTGCCTTTATCTATTTAATTTCTTGGTCGGTAATATTTGGGGAAGTTTCTTATACTTCCCGGTACAATTTCTACCTATTTGATACTTATGTATGTAATATTTTGCACAATTTTAATTGCAATGCTGCTGCACTTATTATTTTATGTGTGCTATTGCTTTAATTTGCATTGTTAGCTTCTTTTTCTAAACCAATTAAATTAAAATAACATTTTAAAAACGTTTTTTAAATAATTTTTATTATTAAATCAATTTTTAAAAAAGAAATACAAAAACAATTTAAAAACGTTTATTTTAAATATTTTCATAATTAAATTTAATTAATTTTCGAAAATAAAATTTAAATTCTTTTTTAAAATTATTTTAAATATTAAATTTTAATATTATTATTTTTTAAACGAATAAAAAACGTTTTTTAAAAATTAAATGAACACAATTTGCCAGGGGTTAACCCCTGGCAAAGTCCCTGACATGTTTTGAAAAAGACTGATGTGATGCAGATACATCTGCAAAAGCCTGCATTGACTAGTGAATTCGTCAGAGAGGTCTGAAATTATGCAGTTACATTTTGCCAGGGGTTGTGCCAGGGCCTGTGCCAGGGGCGCATTTGCCAGGAGCTAAAGCCCTGGCAGGGTCATTTGCGATGAGCGGATTTGCTTGGTATTCTGCTCCTGGCAAAACTCCTGGCAAACGTCCATTTGCCAGGGATTTTTGCATTTTGACAGGGCTTCCGCCCCTGGCAAAATGCAAGATTTCTTGTAGTGATGGCAACACTGATGATTCAGATGTATATATTATTTTTACTTAATATTTCATTGTTTTTTCATGATATTATCTTGGTTATACTTTGTATTTATTCTATGATATTATATTTTTTTAAACTAACACCAATTTAAAACTATTTTGCACCTTACAAAGGCTTTTGTGAAAGCATGGAACGATGTCTGTAGTACTACTCAGGGCACTCCAACACTCATCGTACCCGAAGGAAAAACATTCTTGTTGCAACCTTTGTCTTATGAAGGTCCATGCAAATCTGCATCCATTCAAGTTGAGGTACTCTATATTTGACAGAATTAAAGTTAATCTATTTCAAAATAAGTTGACACTTAGATTTTAAAAACAAATAGAATAATTTTGTTAAATTATGGTTTTCGTAAGTATAATTTTTAAATCATAATATAAAATTTAATTTGTATACATACTACATTTTCACAAATACATTCAATCAAATTACACAATATATGTATACACAGTAAAAAATAAATATTGGTAGAGATATTTTAAAAACAAACCTAAAATAAAAGACAATATGAATGGATACATGTGCAAAAATAGCTTACGCAGTCCATGCATAGAAAATAATCTTTACAATTATTATAATCTCTTTGTTGAAATATTGAAATTAAAAATTTATTATTTCCTTAAAATTTTATAATGTCATTTCATATAAAAAAAAAAGAAGTCAAAACATTTATCTTTTTGACAGGAGCGTTTGAGCATCCATAATGGTGGTTGTTTCATCTATTTTATCGAATTTTCTATTTGATATGTTTCTATGTACATTTTTAAGGATGTTTTTTTTTTGGCTTGACAGATTAAAGGAACTATCACCGCTCCGAAAAGCATTGAGGCTTGGAAATGGGCAGATAATAAAAGGACATCATGGGTCCAATTTTCAAGAATAAATGGTCTTGTTGTATATGGAGAAGGAAATATTGATGGCCAAGGTGCCCCTTGGTGGGAAAAATATCCTCATGACGAAAGTAATAGGCCAACTGTAAGTTGAAAAACATGATATAGCTAATATTTGGATTTTGATATATTATTGTTTTTACTTCATGGAAATGTTTAATATTTAACTAATTATTTAACTTCGTGATAATATGTGCACATATGCAGGCTTTTCAATTCACTGGATGTGAAAGTCTAACAATTAGCAACTTGAATCACATTAATAGCCCAAGAAATCATATAAGTATAGATTCATGCAAAGCCACTTCCATCTCCAATCTTCAAATAACTGCGCCTGAAAATAGTTCAAACACTGATGGGATTGATATCGCATCTTCATCAAACATCATCATTAAGAGTTTATCCATTAGAACTGGTCAGTATAATACATAAACTCAACTCTATATTTCTTGACGATCGCTATTAATATTCCATTTGGTCGTATACATAAATCATTTTGGAACATTTTCTTAACCCCAATGATAAGACCTTTGATAAATTTCAATATCCATTTATTACCTTTTTTCAAATATATATCTTATTAATACTTCCATTTTTTATTCCAAATTATACACATTAGTTGCACTACCAAATTTTTTTAACATGTGTACAAGGGGTCTTATAAATAAGAACGGAGGGAATATTTATTACTCCTCTATCTTGTTTTAATTGTTCTTATTTGATAAAATCCCTTTGTTTATTTTTATTTTGATTTTTCTTAACTATTGTCCATTATTTTTAGGCGACGATTGCATCGCAATTAACTCTGGCTCCAGTTTCATTAACATAACTGATATTTTTTGTGGACCTGGTCATGGCATCAGGTAAACAATTTAAATTTAATATATATTAACAGTTCAATTTTTTTCACATTATATATGTTATAGTTCAATTAACATTTGAATTATCTTAATTTATTGAATCTAGTGTCGGCAGCCTTGGAAAAGGTGGAGAATATGCTACTGTTGAAGAGGTATATGTAAAAAATTGCACCTTAAAGGGAACTTTAAATGGAGCGAGAATCAAGACATGGAAGGTAAGCATAGATCGGATGTGGTTGAACAAATTGACAATTGTTGCGACTATATTCTATAAGATGTTGATGCTATAAATTGATTTTGTAGAGTTTAGTTAAATCCAAATTCAAAATATTCTCAGAGTAACATATATGTTTTGTTGTTTGAATTAGGGCGGAAGTGGGTATGCGAGGAAGATCACATACGAAGATATTACACTTGTAGAAGTCAGGAACCCTGTAATTATTGATCAATATTATGACCCTCATAAATATGATAGTGCTAGCGAAGCAGTTAAAGTGAGTGATGTTACTTACCTCAACATACAAGGAACCTCGGTTAATGAAAATACGGTTCAATTAAATTGTGACCCTAACATTGGTTGCAACAACATTGTAATCGATCATATTAACATAACCCGTGTTGATGGAGGGGAACCACATGCGTCATGCACTAATGCACATGGAACATGTTCTTCATGTTATCCAGATGTGTCGTGTCTTTCTGATAAAAAAATATAGTTCTATTTCATACAAGAATACACAAGGAAAAAACCCAAGTATGCATTAGATTTATTTTCATCTTGCCCTACGTAGCAATTTTCTTGTTGAAAGAAACCAAGGTTATTGTTGTAGTAGTCTTTGTAATAATTGGTAAATTTTAGCTAAGGTTTTTATTTTCCTCTCTAGAATGTACTCTTTACTTTTGTTCTGATTAATAATAGTTCAAGTTAGTCTATTAATTTATAATTATGTCTATGAATTTTTCTTCTTCTTAACATCTAGTTTTTAAAGGTTACAATAAATTAAGTGATAGGGGTATTTTTAAATTATGAAAAATTTGTGAAAATTGATGAAGAAACAAAGAAGAAATGAAGACTGACAAAGAATTCTTCTAATATTTGTTTTATCCCCATATCTAATTAACAAGGTCTTCATATATTGATAAATAATGGAACTATGTTTTTTATTATACTAATTGGAAAGATGTCCCGAGATAATCAAACAAATTATATATGTTTTTAACTAAACAGTTTTCGAACATGGAATTTAGTTGAAGAGTCAGCTAGTAAAGGAACTATGTCCCTCAACTTTGGGTTCCTTAACTCCTCCAACGAATACTAAGTATGAGGTTAGGTGTGATCTAATAAATTAATAAATACATGAATAGAAGTAAAGTACAAAGATAAATGATAAATTGCAAGAGATTGCAATGTGTTGATTGATTTTGTCTCAAAATCAATCAACACATTGCAAGAGATGACCTACAAAATTCATTCAAACCGGAGACTTTAACAAGAAATAATATATAAATATAAATTTTTCTAAAGGGAAAGAGGTAGATCAAGCAAAAAAAGAGGTAATAGAGAAATTACCCCCTCCTACAAATATTACGGGAGCTAGTAGTTTTCTACGACATGTTGGATTCTATCGACGGTTCATAAAAGACTTCTCAAAACTTTCTAAGTCTTTATGAAATTTACTTGTGAAAGAAAATGAATTTAATTTTGATGCAGATCTTGTCGCGATCGAGGTCAATTTCAACACAAATTCTTGTGAATTGGCCTCTTGAGTGATTGGATGTAAGTTTATCTATCTTTAACATGTTACCCATTTGTGATCCTAAAGTCCGAAAAGAAAAAAAAAAAAAAACATCATTATTTAGTTCAATAGGTAACTCATGTGTACATACCAACGTCGCCACTTTACGCATAACTGTAACCGAGTCTAAGAAGAAATGCCTCCGCCGTTAAACCATCAAATAATGTTTGGATATTCTTCAAGGCCCTTCAAAGAAAGCACGCTTGTACACCTCCGTAGAAAAAACCATAACCATGAAATCGTTAGACAACAAATCTATGATTTTGATTGATCCCTTCTTAACCCAAAGACCATTTACTCTTGACTCAAGCATCTTGAAATTGATCTTCAAATTGAATTCCTGACCTTTTTGACTGTAACTTTCTTGGGAATAATCTCAATCTGGAGTTAAACATTAATACTTGTTGTCGTTGGTGAAATTTCTTCCTCACTAAGTGCTTATCATAGCTGCTTTGTCGGTGAAATCTGGAGTTAAACTTAAAAAAAAAAAAGTCCCTATATAATCACGAGCATGTAAGTCAAATTGTAACCTTAGAGGGGGTGAATTAGGTTTCTAGGAATATTGGTTAATTTTTTAGAGTTTAGCGTTGTTGATAATTTTTCCGGTAAATAATGATGAAGGTATGAATGCGGAAAAATAAAAGAGTAAGGGAAGAAGAAAAGACACAAGAGAGTTTATAGTGGTTCCCCTCTAAACCTTAGGGTCAGTCCACTCCCTTCACACCCCGCGAAGGAATTCACTATGTTAGAATCTTTGTTACAAGCAATCTCACCCCAAGACCCCCTAACAATCTTTCTAACAAAAACACAAGAAAGAAACCCTCTCTCTTGATTACAACACAAACACCAAACACTTTTGATGGACTTTGAATCTTCCTGAATCAAAGAACCTTTTACAACAATCACAAGATAGCACCCCACTATCTTTAACAATAATTCTCACCAACAATGGTAAGAAACTTTACAACAAAGTAATTGAAGAATAACAAATGTATGACTGTATATCTTTATCAATATCACTCTAACAAATGGACTTGTGCTCAGAAAACTTTTTAATAAATGTTAAAGTGTATGCCAAGTTTTCCAAACAATTTGAATGAAAGTTTAAAAGCAAGTGATATTGAAAATGTCAATTGAGATAATGAAAGTAGTTATGTGTAAATTGCTTTGATTCTCAATTGAATTTATAGAGGCTAAAAAGATGTTTAGGAAACAATGCTATTTTTTCAAAAAGAGTTATCAATGAATAGAAACATATTTGAATGGCACCTATTCATAAAAATGAGTATGAAATGCTTTTTGAAAAAATTGCCGTTGTACAATTAAAATGTTCCGTTAAAAATCAATTATGCCATATTTACACTCTTTGGCTCATGATCAATTAGCATGTTAATTATTTGTATGTGAAAAGATCACTTAGCATGTAAAAAGAAAATACGTTGCAAAAAGTGACCGTTGGCATTTGAACTTAATTTTGCCAAAATACGTGCCACTATGAAATCATGTCTATACAATTTAAAATGCAAGATTCATAATTGATTTTTCAAAGAGAACATGCTGAAACAAATTTAGTGCAATATAAGAACATTTATATGAGGCATAATTGATTATATGATTTTTCAAAGTCAAAAATAATTTTTCTAATCAAAATATTTTCATGCAAAAATATTTTAATGCAAAATCACATTTATATGAAAATCATTATGAGTGTGTGATTTATTTTCATGAGTATTAACATTGCATCATATGGAGACTTAGAAAAATGTTAGGAATTATTTTCTGAGCATTCTAAGTTGTTCCATAAGTTAAGAATGATAAATCAAAAAATAAGGACCATACTTACAAAAATACAACTATGAAGCCTAAGTCCCATTTCTTCATTCTTCAACTTGAGCCTCCATGGTTTTTCTTCTTTTGTGATGTGAGTTTGTTATCATCAAAACCCAACCAAGTCTAAGAAGGAAATCTTCTTCACAATCTCCCCCTTTTTGATGATGACAAACCATATCCTTTTGACAATGTTTGCTCAACGAAAACTCCCCTTATCTTGTATTTCTCCCCCTTTGTTTTGCAATTGGATACCTGAAACAATTTAAGCACAAAACACAAACATACACTTTCTCCCCCTTTTGACATCATCAAAAAGAAGAAAAAAGGGTAAAATCCAAAGGGTCGAAATATAGGGAAATAATAATTTTAATGTAAAAATAATTGATCTTCTTCACAATGAATATTCAATGATTCACATAGATTGTTGAAATATCATAGCTATGTATATGAATCAACTTTATATATTCTTTTTGTTTACAGTAATTTTCTAAAAAGATTTTAAACGGTAAAATATAGAATTTTTCAATTTTTCTTAAAAAAAAAACGAAGCATCAAACACATGCATCACTTGATATTATTAACATTGTTATAGCCCTGAACAAACACAGCATGCGTTGATTATTACTTCCAATTAAAATTGAAAAGGTGCTACTACTCATGCACACATAAAATTCAACCGATAATGAGAATCAACTATCAAATTTCATAGGCATATCATGTATTTATTTGAATGAAATGTGTACCTTTAACCATCATCATCAACATGTATGAGTGTCCATCTTTCTGTCAAAGTTATAGCATTATTTAACCACAAATAACTCATAAATCGAATCGTATGATCTTGTATCTTATAGAACCCAATCAAAATATGACAATTTTAGCACATGGTCTTCAAGTACCTACAAAACAATTAATAGTACTTTCTAGGTACCCATTGTGATTTGGGTCCTTGTTTGTTAATACCTTTCTTTACCCAAATAAACTCACCATAAGGAACACCAAAGTTTCTTATGTAGCAAGTATTTGGAGTATGCCCTTTTATGTTGCAATAAAAACATGTTAAATTAAGAACATGATGTGAACCAAAATTATTTCCTTGGGAGAAATTATTCTTAGCATTTGAATTATTTTTCTTAAAAGAATTGTTAGAATAATTTGTTCTTTTAGAATTAAATTTTTGATTCACATTCTTGGAAGAATTAACAATATGCATTTTCTTGGTTTCTATGTTGTTGGAATTTGCACTTGCTTTAACAAAGACCGTTTTATTGGTGTTTGGTTTATCAAATTTAGAAAAACCAAGCCCGGTTTTGTTGTTTGAATATCTTTGTCGGCTAAGCACATCATCGAAACTGTTGTGACCTTTTTCAAAATTTTTGATTACTTGATTTAATTCAGCAATTGTTGTTTCATGTTCTTTACATTTATTACATGAAGAACCTTTAACCTTTTCTAATTCTTCTTGTGCATCAAAAGCCTTTCTTTCTAGAGATACATTTTGTTTCTTTTGCTTTGCACAAGTTTTAGAAAGATTAATGAATTCTTCAAACAATTCATCAAATGCATTTTGTAATTCTTCATAAGAAGGTTTAAAATTTAATTCAGAATCACTTACCTCTTGTTCATCATCGGAGTGGTGTGACGCCATTAATGTTAAATTTGCATATTCGTCATCCTCTGATTCTGAAGATGAACTTATATCATTGTCATCCCATGCAATATAGGCCCTTCTTGGCTTGAATTCTTTCTTTCCTTTATGGCTACTTTTTCTTGCAAGGGTTGGACAGTCTACCTTCATATGCCCCTCTTTTCCACATTCGAAGCATGTGAAACTCTGACTTGATGTAGAAACATCATTCTTCTTGTGAAATTTTCTTTTATTTCGAAATTTAATTTTTTTTATCCTTTTGAAGGAATTTTCCTAATTTTTTCACAAGAAGAGTAATATTCTCATCTTCATCAGAACTTTCATCTTGTTGAAGAACATTGGACTCTGCCTTCAAGGAGATATTCTTGTGTTTCTTTACACCTTCTTCATGTTGTTCTAGTCTTGCAAGTTCAATTTCATGCTCTTGTAATTTTCCAAAAAGTGCTGCCAACGACATATTTGGAAGACTTTTCTTTTCAGATATGGCTGTTACTTTTGGTTGCCACTCCCTTGTTAGTGACCTGAGAATCTTCAGGTTTATTTCATTGTTGGACAAGGTTTTTCCAAGGGCTGCAAGATGATTGATAAGATGTGAAAATCTCTTCTGCGTGTCTAGAATCTTTTCTCCTGGTTGCATTCTAAACATCTCGTACTCTTGAGAGAGGGTATTCAATCTGGAACGTTTTACTTCTTCTGTTCCTTCATGTGTTGTTTCCAAAGTGTCCCAGATTTCTTTGGCTGTTTTGCAGTTAGAAATTCTGAAAAACTCATCCATCCCAAGAGAGGATTGAAGAATGTTCTTTGCCTTTTTGTCAAATAACACTTTTTTCGGTCATCATCATCCCATGATATTTGTGGTTTGATACCAGTCACACCATTCACAGTACTTTTCAATTCAGGGAACTTAATTCAGAATACATGTACACATGTTCAATCATTCCAACAACCTTAACTTATCAAAAAAATTTAGAATTCGGAAAATTCTTATCAAACTATAATATAAAAATCTAACCACATTGCGTTACTCGAATATACACAGCTTCAGATTAAAAAAATATATCACAGAAACCATAAACCTCACGTAGAAAATCCATGAGTTTGTGTCTTGTTGTTGTTCATTCAATAATAATAATACGTACATTCTTATCATTTACCCCATAGTTTACACATCCTATAATATGTTGTCAACTATTAATTTACATCGTACACTAAAATACTTCAGAGTTCTAATAAACACGAAGCACAAAAGCATGTTTATAATTGCCTTGAATGAATTTACAGATTTTCACAAATATTACATAAATAGTAAGCGATTGTGTTTCAGGTCTTCAAATGCTCGATGATAGACAAGTTCTAACTACCAAATGCAATGAAAATAAAATTTAATTCAGCAAAAAGCATGCTTACCAAATGCACATCTGTTAGCATTTGTAAGACTAAACTCAAATCAAGTTATAAATGCAAGGTATTAACTTTAAATTCAATGATATATTGTGTTCTCTATGTAACAAAAAAACAAACCGTATATGAGAAATAAACAATTAACAAATTCAAACATCTAACTTCAAAGTGTAAACAAACAAATTACTAGAGTGAAATTGTAATTCATTAGATCTGAAGACTCACCTGATTCAGATGTTGAATTGAAGGAGATCGACCTGGCGAGAGATTCGAGTGAATGAGAGAAAGCCAGAATGAGTGAGTGAGAGAAAGATTTGATTCAAAGTTCAGAGTTCAACAAGTGTGAATCCTGTTTCAGAGTTAAACGAGTGAGTGAGTGGTCAGATTGAGAGAAAACCAAAACGTGTGAGTGAGAGAAATAAGAACAAGATGTGAGTCTGCGATTCACCTGATTCAGATTTCAACGAGTGAGTCGGCGATTTACATCGAGATTGAGTGAGTGATTCAGATTGAGGTTCATGCTCAACAAGTGAGATGGGGATTCAAATTTTTTTTTTGAACAAGAGATGGTGATTCAAATTGATTTGAGATGTTCGATTTTTGGGGAAGGGTTTGCCGTTGGATTTTTTGAGTGAAGAGGGAAAACGAAAATGTTTGTGTGAGTGATTGATTGAGTTTGGGAGAAGAGATTGCTTTCACGGTTTCTCTGCGAAGAGGGAAGACGAAAACATTTTCTCAATGAAGAGGGTAAGTGTGAAAACGTGAAAGGGAAAGGGAAAGTGAAAATTGTAAAAGTGACACATGTTTTTCCCCACATGTATTATGTGACTGATGTCCAACATAGTTCATCCAAATTTCAAAAATGCCACCGCATTTATATTTCTCTACAGATATTATTTCCACTGATGTGAAAAAGCTTCAGTTCACTAGTTTTCCCTTCAGGCATTTACTCCACTGATGTGAATACTCCACAGTGTTACGTTTCCCATCAGGTATTTTACCACTGATGTGGAAATCCTGTTGTGAAATGTATATTTTCTAGTAGTGTGTAGTGGGAACATAAGGACCATTCTGGACAGCACCCCAAATTTCTTCACCTTGGGCTTCTAGATAGGTTGTCATCCTAATTTTCCAGAAATCATAATGATCTCCGGTGAAACATGGTGGTCGGTTTGAATTAGGACCTTCTGCCAGAAACGGTTTAGCGGAAGCCATTTTCTGGATCAAAGAAGCAAGTTATCTTTACTCTTGCTCTGATGCCAAATGTAAGTTAAATTGTAACCTTAGAGGGGGGTGAATTAGGTTTCTAGGAATATTGGTTAATTTTTTAGAGTTTAGCGTTGTTGATAATTTTTCCGGTAAATAATGATGAAGGTATGAATGCGGAAAAATAAAAGAGTAAGGGAAGAAGAAAAGACACAAGAGAGTTTATAGTGGTTCCCCTCTAAACCTTAGGGTCAGTCCACTCCCTTCACACCCCGCGAAAGAATTCACTATGTTAGAATCTTAGGTTACAATCTGAACTTACAGAGCATTCAAAACTAGTTAGGATGACAATTAGACTTATACCCGATAGATACCCATAAAAATACTCATGATGGGTAGGGTAAAAACCCGCATAATGGATACGGGCATAGACACGAGTAATTATCCACAAAAATGAGCGGATATGGGTGCGGGTAGGTATATGTATCTTAGTACCCACCCAGCCCTATTCCCACATAATTTTTTTTTTAGCACAAAAAAATAAAAGAAAAATTATTTATGCTATCACATAAAATATATGTATACCAATTTAAAAAATACAACACTATTAAACTATTACACATTTTTATTTTTAATAAAAATGTTTATTAATAACATAATGTAAACACAATGTGAATATGCCAACAAAGATTTGAACTTTGGCATAGTTAACCGTAGTTAGGTTACATTTACCCTAACAAATATATTAATTTGACAGTTTAATATATACCTTTTCAACGACCTTGACTAAATTATTATTATTATTTTCCATTTGTCGGTGCTCACACAGAAAGTTAATAATATACCCTAACTTAGGAGGAGCCCGACTTTGTAGGAAGATTCATAATTCATTCTTTTATTGGGTTCTCACATAACTAAACCATGTTATAACAAGAACTTTACTTAGTGTTTAAATTCACATGAAGCTAGGATTAAAATTCTCATTCATATCACCATTATCTCCTTAATGTTAAGCTAGATAGCCAATAAACATGTCATGGTCAACCTCTTTCCCTCCTCATCACCAAAAGCATGGTCAAGTGTTCCTCAGCTTTAGAGGCGAGGACACACGCTACACCTTCACTAGCCATCTTCATGACACTTTGACCAGACTTAAAGTTGGAACATATATAGATTACAATCTTCAAAGAGGAGATGAGATATCCTCCGCACTTCTTATGGCCATCGAGGAGGCAAAGGTTTCCATCGTTATATTTTCGAAAAACTACGGAAACTCTAAGTGGTGTTTGGATGAGCTCGTGAAAATACTTGAATGTAAGAAGATGAAGAGGCAAATTGTTTTGCCTATTTTTTATGATATAGAACCGTCTGATGTTCGCAACCAAACAGGAAGTTATGCTGAAGCATTTGTTAAACATGAGAAACAATTTCAGGGCAAAATGGAGAAGGTGCAAACATGGAGGGATGCTTTAAGAGAAGCAGCCAATATTTCGGGTTGGAAATGCTCGGTTAACAGGTAACTACATTTTTCGAAGGATTAATATGCTTTTAATTTCGATAAAACATATGACTTTAATTTTAGTTTCTACAAAATATTTCTTTGACTTTTAATCTCCAAAATATTGTAATTTCTGACAGTAACTTTTACCCTGATGATTACATAACTGCAGGATGGAATCTGAACTTCTTGAGAAAATTGCAAAGGATGTAATCGAAAAACTAAATCGAGTAAATGATGGTGACCTAGATCGTAAGATTGAAAAGATCATGAATCTTGCTAAACTCTAATATCAATTCTTTCAAAGCATGTATAGCCTTGAAAATTTGAACAAGTATCAAGAAACTATTCAACGTAATCCAGAGTTCAAAAGGAGAGAAGTATTTATTTGCTTTGCTTGTCACCTGACATGCATTCACAATGGGAGAACTAATCATAGAATCGATATTGATTTACCATTTTAATGTACCAGTTTTATGATAAATCAATTGTTGTTATGAGGATGTATACTATGAGAATGGTTAACTTATATGAGAATGGTGAGAATGATCATCAACCATTAGATCAAAAATATATGGTTGAGATTAAAAAGTCACATATGCACCTCACCTTATTCTATCAAATTTCATAAAACTCATTCTTTCATCTTCTCCACACCATCTCTCAGTACATTTGATCTTCGTGATTCCCATAGCAACACAATTCAATTAAAAACAACATATTTTCATAAAAGAATTGCAAAATTTATATATGATTTGCAAAATTTGAAACTCATCTAATTTTAATTTTTCAATCGCATAAATTTCTTCATTAGTGTGATTAATCGCATAAACATCATTTCATCAACGTTTGACAAGAGCTCTCTCAAGTGTTCATATATTTTGCAATATTGGTAGAAGCACCGTTGACAGTAATGTTGGTAGAAAATTGTAGAAATCAAAATACTTTAATATGACAATCAATACTCCAACGTATTGATTTTGCTTTATTGTTATAATTTATTTATTTTAAAGTTGTATTTTCATAAAGATCTAATCCAACACAGCAAGAGAAGGGAGGAGAAGAAATTCAAATTTCTTCAATAAGAACATTAGGAAGAAGAGATGAACATGATTTTTTCTGATCAGATTTAACCTCTTATTTTGGAAGATCTCTTGATTGATGAAAGATGATGACGACGAATATGTGATCTTTTTATTTGAGAATTTGATGTTCTTGGAGTTTAAGGTTAGGTTGATCGAGAGATGATGGATTTTTCATGAATTTATGAAATTGTTGGATGAAGTTATAAGTTTTTGGGTGAATTTTCTGGATTTATTTTATGCCATGAAATTTGACGTTAAAGGTGGGATCGATACCAGCAATCACTGTGACGGGAAGTTAAAGGTTGGAGAAGATGAAACGTTAAAATGGGTTTATGAGAAACAATCTAATGGAGAGAGATACATGTGTTTCTTAAATGGACTTTTTTAATCTCAACCATTTATTTTTAATCTAATGGTCATCATGTATTCTCACCATTCTCATATAAAGAAGGCATTCTCACTAGATATGTCCTCTATATTATGTTTAAATGTAACAGTTTTATGAGAAATCAATTGTTGTTATTATGTTTATGAAGTTTAATTTTCCAAATTATATTATTATTAATATCCTACTCCCCTTTAATTTCTTCGATGTGTTACGCTTTGGCATGATTTATATGGTGTTTGTTTTATTTGGAAATTTTAGTTTAGTGCCATTAATATTCCATCTATGTCAAAATAGAAAATTAACGTATGCACTTATGTGGCGAAATGCTTCTAGTTATTATACTTTTTGTTGCCTTTTACTCTTTTTTTTTTATTTTTATGAAAGACAAAATAAATTAGGCTTAAATCCAAGCACAAGTGCATAGATCAAGCCAAAAACGATGCATCGCCAATTTACAGTCATAGGAAATAATGAACTGAGAAACAGAATTACAGAAAACATACATGATCTCATGAACCACACTCAACAAAAGAGTGCTAGACAAAAGAAACGCCACGAGAGGAGTTGAATAGCTCAACTGATTTGAGTTAAAGGAAAATGAGTTGAAAGTTGTGAGTTCAAACTCGGACGAATAAGAAAATATTAATCTAACAAAATACTACTAACATTTACCTTTCAAAAAAAAAATTATGTACAATTGGCATAAATAAATATTATACTCTCATACCCTCCATCCAGACGGAGAGTGAAGATTGTGCACACCCAGCTTCAAAAAGATATAGTGAAAAAAGGTCGAGGATTCAAGGCATTGATCAAAATATCTGCCAGCTGTGTAGAGTTAGGCACGGGAAAAGGTGAAACAAGCGAGCCTGTAGCTTTTCGCAAACCACATGACAATCAATATCAACGAGCTTTCTGCTCTCATGAAAAATAGAGTTCACAGACACATGACGAGCATATTGTTTGTCACAATATAGGAGTGCCAAAGAGATGAAAGGAACATTAAGACCACAAAGAAGATATGTCAACCACTGTTATTCACATACAGTTAGCCAATAACTAAGAGTAAACTCATTTACAACCAATGGGTTTCTTACCAAAAGGAAGAAAGGTTAGCTCCTCAAGCGTAGTTATGTTCTGAGGCTTGCAATTCAGCTTGTATATCCTAAATTAAGCAAGATAGTTTTGAGGATTGTTGATATGTGGTATGATACCCTAAACTCAAAATCATTTTAAGACTGACTATTTAGAAAATGAATAGTTAATTGCCCTTGCGTAACTTTTATAAACTTTTTCAAGACACAAGCATGTAGGCTTAGGATACCACTAGTCACATACATGCATCACAATTAATATCAAATGAAATTCCTAAAATCATTTAGTAAGAAGATCCAAAGGATCGATTCTCTCTAACACGTGGAATGATCCAAACAATACTTTAACAGAGGAATGCTAGGGACACTCTTTTAAACATTTTCTCTAACACTCACTCTCTTATTGGATGAAATTAATGTGTGTCCCACCACTTTAAGTGGAACCCATTTCCAAAGTGTGAGACCCACCTTAATTTAAACCAATGAGAAAGTCAGTGTTTGAGAGTTGTTGAAAAGAGAGTGTTGCTAGCACTACTCACTTTAACATAACCAAACGGAAAGAAAGTAGTAAGACAGAACATAACACTAAAATTCCCCCTTGTATCACAATCAGATGATTTAGAGTAGACCTCACATTGTTCACATAGCATAAGGCTCGCCTGACCATATTCACAAAACACTATGACAGCTACGCAGTTACTATGATTTACATGTCTGTACAGTTGACACTTCTGTTTAACTTCAGTACAGTTACGCAGTTACTATGATTCACATGTCTGTACACTTGACACTTCTATTTAACTTCGGTACCATTCTAACTCCAAACACACGTCAACGAACATGATAAATTCTCACTCCAGAGGCGAACACATTCAAGTCATCATCTACTCGCACTTCGGTACCACTAACTCCAAACACACGTCAAGTAACATTATCAGTTCTCACTCGGGAGACAAACACATTCAAGTCATCATCTACTCATTCAATCGCAATCCATATAAGTGTGACACCATAGCACACAAGGCTTGCATGAGACCAACTATTAGAAACCATAAAGAGGACTAGCATAAAACTTCTCATCCAAATGCAATTGAATTAGCACAATCATCTTTTAAAACAATATATCTTGGCGTAATCTTTAAAATCAACTATTCCATCAATAAAAGTGTATATCATATAGGAAAATTAGGTTGACAAATGAAATATAGAAATTTTAAGGGACAACAATGACAAAAAAAATATTCAGTACAAAGTTTATTTATCAAATTTGCAGTAGCAAATACAACAACAACAATCATTGCAGTAGCAAATATAGAAATTTAATTTTTGATCTATTTGCAGTGGCAAATAGATCAAAAATTTAACTACACTCAAGATACAGTAAGACAATATGTTTTAATTTTGATCCGTTGTAGTTTTGTAAGTATATAGAACTTCTTCACAAATAATGTGTTGACATATCATTAAGAGATTGATTATCAAAGATGCCTTATTTTTTAATAACAAATGTTAGTATGTTAATTGTTATGTTAGTATTTTCTCCTGTGACAGGGTTCGAACCCTGGTCCTTTAACTCCTTTAATCCTTTATCTCAACTAATTGAGCTATCCCCCAATATTATCAAAGATACTACCCAGCGGTCAAACACTTTCAACATTGTGTTCACATATCTTTGGAGGATACTGTAAAAAATTCAAACTAAGACCCTATTTCGATAAATTGCTTAATTAAGCACTTGTAGTAGAAGTACAAGGGCCTTCTTGGATAAAAAGCTTAGTTGCAGCTTATAGCACAAGCGCTTATCATGATAAGTGCTTATGTGTAAGCTTGCATAAGCTATTTTTATAGCAAAAGATAAAATAACATTAAATTGTTTTTGTATATGCTATAAGTTGTTTTTATAAGCGAAATTGGAGAACTTATGAAAATAAATTGAAAAAAGCTTATGAAAACTGTCATAAGCTGTTTTCATAAGTTCTCCCAAACAGTCTCACAAAGCTTATGCTAATAGATGAGCTCAAATAAGCCAATCAAAACAGACCCTTAGGCCCTGTTTGGATAAACAGCTTATACAAATGCTTATAGCATTAGAGCTTATAGCTCAAGAGCTTACATCATAAGTTCTTATACTTAATAAGTCTTTTTCGTTTGGATATGTATACAAAAAAGTACTTGCATAAACTGAAGTGTTTGGATGTGTATTTCATAAGCACTTATAAAATGTTAATATAAGTACTTACCTAATTTTTGTTTCGATCTTCATACTTGGTGAACGAATTCGTCCATTTGTCTTGGTTTATCACTTCGTAATGTCATTATAGGCTCTTTATCTTCTTGCTTTTTGATTTATGTTTGTTTTGACTATGTTGTGAACCACTTTTAGGCACACCGTGTGCGTAACTTTGTTTCCACTCCTTTTTAATATATGGGTCTTGCTAACCAGTGCCCTTAAGGATTCAAAAGAGAAAATAATTTATGAATTTCATGTAGAAAATGCTTCAATTTTAATTTTCAATGTAGAGAAAACACAAGTTCCAATAAAAAGTTTCTTCTTTGAACTTCTAAACAAGTGCCCCCAATGGCATTTGTTAGCATTTTCCTTAATATATTCACCTATTTTTGGCCTCTTAAAAGATTAATTTAAAACACCTCACCCCTAAGAAAATTAATTTATAAAAAATTTAAAGAATCAAACCATGATTACAGGTAGTAAGAAAACATGATTGAAATTGTCGTAGTTGTTTTAATATTTAAATAAATAAATAGAATAAAAACAATAACTTCTTATAAAAGATAGGGGAAAGATGCGTAGATTAATAGCAAAAGGCATACGTATAAGAAAAAGATAAGTTGCATTATAAAATCCAGAACATATGATAAGTGTTAATAAAACGACGCAAGTTTAAGAAAAAGGGGCTAGCGGGATTCGAAACGTGTCCCCTATTATTCAAAAGCTCCGTATAAGCCCATGTGTAAGCTAGTAGTGAGAGCTTGTTAAAATATGCCATAAGCAGCTTATTAAACCGTGATAAGCTCTTTCTATTATTGCTCAAAAAAAAAAAAAAAAGCTCTTTCTATTAATTTACCCAAACACATTCACAAAGGCTTATGTTGGTAGATAAGCTCATATAAGCTCAAAATAAGCCAATCCAAACGGGGACTTATTATAGGTGCATGTTGACAAGTTATTTCTAGAACAAAAAATAAAGTCAACTGTTTTTATATAAACTATAAGCTATTTTCATAACCTAACCTGTCATAAGCTGAAAACAACTTATGAACATGTCACAAGTTGTTTCCATATGCTCTTCCAAACAGTCTCAAAAGTCACAAGTGTCTAGGTCAGTAGATAAACTGAAATAAAACAATCCAAACAAACCCTAAATAGAACCAAAATTAAACTCATCCAGTTTTTACTAGACAAACTAACAAACTAGGATGTAACCAATCACTAATATTACTCAAATTAAAAATGTACACAATTAGAAGATGTAAGAATTGGAAGTGCAATAAGCATTCCTACTTTTTCTTAAAAGTTTTATGAGCACTCAAATTCAGTTTGAAGAATCATATATGAGTAAAGCACCAAATTAGTCCCTGTCTTTGTAAGTCATTCTCAAGTTAGCCCCTCGGCTCTATTAATATTTCAAATTAGTCCCTGTCTTTGTCAAAAGTTTCTCAATTAGGTCCCTCGTCATATGACAAAAACATAAAGATAGAGACCTAATTGAGAAACATTTGACAAAGACAGGGACTAGTTTGAAATATTAACAGAGTCAGAGACTAAATTGAGAATGGCTTACAGAGACTTGGGACCAATTTGGTGGTTTACTCAATCAGATATGGTGTGATTTTTATCTCCAAATTCTATATTTATATTTAAAAACGAAAATAAAACGAGTAAAACAAAAATGCACCACAAACGTGATAATTTGAATAGGTTTCAAGGTTCCCACCCAGGTGCCCAAGATTGGGGAAAAATTATAATATCCAGGGTTTTCTGCAACAAGGAACATCAGTAAGTCAAAACTCTTAATTTCCCCAAAATTGTGATTTTACACATATCAGGGAAAACTGGATTGAAGGTATTGATTCTAAATTAAGGCTGTGGTTGCAGTTATGCTGGAAACCTTGATATTGCGGAAAAATCCAGCCATATGTTACCAATGCGCTGCAATTGCCGTTGAGGAGACCACTAAAACCTAAATATTGTGGCCGCAATTTAAAACTATATGGATGCACATAAAATATTAGCCATTTCAATCTTACATATTATTATTTACATAAATTTAAACTCATAAAAACCAATGAATAGAATAAACAACAAAACTTTTAACAATTGTCTTTGTATTGATAAAGAAAACTATGAGTCTACGACATTTTAAAAGTCAATTTGATGAGCTAAAACCTTTTTTAAGATTTCTAAGGATGGTCCACATGAATGTGGAAACAAAGAAAAGGATGATACCAGTAATGATTGCATATTTCAGACCAAGATTCACTAGCAAATTTACGAGCATCCCGGCAAATACAACGCCGAAGAAATTCGCAGACACTGCTGGCCAAAACGGCATATCAAGAATTGATGCTATAATGGCTCCAGACCATGCTCCGGTGCCGGGAAACGGGACAGCCACAAAGAGCATCAGACCAAGCCATTGAAACTCCTCCACTGGTCCAGCCTTTGCTTTGGCATTCTTGAACAGAATGTCAAGGAATCGTGATGCCGAAGGGCTCTTAGAAGCGAGGAAAGATGCAAATCGTTTTAGGTAGAGTATGATGAACGGCACAGGTACCATGTTCCTGCATCAATTGCACAAAACTAGTTAATTTGACCACAAAAGAACTACCATTACTACCAAAAAAATAAATTAAATATGTCAACACGCCAGAGTTGTCAGTTACAGATTGCGGAAAATAGAGATTTGTTTAAATTCCACAACCGTACAGTGTTATTGTGCTGCTATAGCCAGAATTTGACAACATTTTGTACAAAATAGCGTATCGTAGATCAATAGTGATTTATTAAAATCCCACTTAGCTATAGCGCTGGTATGGCCGCTATTTGAATACAAGCATTAAATATTCTATGCAGCATGGACACTTCTCCTTCTCGAGACATCAGAAACTAGGACTTGTTTCTAATACAGATACCCGATACCCATACGACAGTTGTATAATCCCAGTCAAACATTCCTCATTTGAACTTCTATTGGAAGAATTATTTTCAACAAACTTGGACACTTGGCTAACATCAAAGAAGGCTTCACACCAGAGGTAAAACTATCAGAAAAATCAACTTAAAATATTAAAAAAACAAAAAAAACAAAAAAGTTAAAACCTTTTTTTTAACCGTATCTAATACACTTCATTCTGGAACATCGTTACCTACCTTTGGTCATCGTTGTATTTAACACATGCATATTAGGACGTTCAAGATTAATTAGTTTTTAACTAAAGCATGCTACACACAGATAATAAGCGTGTCCATGTTTGTGTTGTGTTCAGTGTCCGGGTTTGTTTCCCTGTTTCATATCTAATGAAACATAGTGTAACAAATCAAACCCATTTCAATGTACTCTAATATAAAGTTAAAATTACATAGCCATAAAGTTAAAATGACATAGTAAAATGTACTCTAATATAACTATTCTTATAAAAAATAAAAAACTATAATATAACTATTCAAAGTGAATGTGCAAATTCTATGGTAACAATATCACAACAACAGCAACAAAAAACACATTATCTTAAACCATAACCACGACGAATTGTACAAAGCCCATTAATAGCAAATGGAAAGCATGATTACAGTGAATTTCAAGAATACATCATATAAACCGGCTGGGAGTGGCAACTCAACTTATGAGTTCTGGAATGTGTATAAGTTTAACTATTGAACGTCATGAGTTTTATCCCCTCTCTTCCCACCAGGGTTTTCAACATCCTAAACCCAATCCGAGCCGTGACATAACAGTTTTGGATGTTGTTGAAACCACAATGCGACAACAATTGAGGCCACATCGGTCACAAATCTTCACAATATCAATAATTGTGATGCAACTGCTATTTAAAACCATGCACCCCACTAACAAGCACTAACAATTAACCAACTAATCTCTCCAAAAAAACAATTAACCAACTAACATTTGATGCTAAAAAATTAAATACATCATCTTCAGTCTTGAATTTTTCACACCTAAATATTTAGGTCTGCCTTACCTCTATAGAGGTGACATGCATAATGTTTCAAATTTTCTTTATAAAAACACAAAAACCAAACCATAGAAATAAAGAGCCTACCCCACCTTCAATGTCATTTTTTCCTATCTCTCTATTCCTTACCTTTACAAAAGTGAAGAAAAAATCTCAATTTTTTACATCACATAAGGTAGCAAAAACGGTAATTAAAAAAACTACAACAATCAAGCCTTAACCCACTAAGTAGGATCCACTACATGATCAAATGTCGCCATAATATTCTATCGTAAGTCACATCCCAATCCACCTCATTAATCTCTGCATCCTTCTTAATAGTCTCTCTTATAGTTTTTCTAGGTCTTTCTTCATTTAATCTAGTGATTTGACTACTCTTCATCTAATCTACTCTCAATACTACATAATCTTCAGGTCTTCTCTCTATATTCCCAAACCACCTAAGTAAACTTTTTACCATCTTTTCTGATAGGTGCTACCCCTACTCCCTCTCTAATACTCTCATTTCAAATTCTATCATGTCTAGTTTTACCGAACATCCAACGCAACATTTTTGTCTCCGCTACACTTTACTCTCGTGTTAGTTCTTTACCACCTAACGGCTAACACTATCTCATACAGCATTGTCGGTCTAACAGCTGTACAAAAAGGATACTTAAAAAATAACAAAAAAAAAAAAAAATATTTTCTCCTACAAAAAAAAAAAAACAAAAAAAGTATAATCAAAAGAAGAAGAAACTAACCCAAGAATGGATAACACAGTCAAACTTGCAGGATCAAGCTGCAACCAATAACCAACAGGAATAGCTCCACGAAGCTCAAGAACAGGAAGAGTAGCAAGAGTAAACACAACAACCCAATCAGGCCAACCCAATTTCCTCAACGAATTCGCAATCTTCAATCCAAAACCAGAAGCTTTAATAGAATCAACAGCACCACCAGCAGCAGCAGCAGCATTAGCATCCTTTGAATAAGCAAACCAAGCCAAAGACATAGAAGCCCAGAAAATAACCCATAATGCAAATTTCACCGGTTTTTCCTCGTAAAAAATCAACCTTTCAGGTTCATCAATAGCATCTAAATATTCAGTAGAAGAAGCTTTGATTTGGGTAGGAGCTAGTTTTGTAAGAGAATGTGTGAAAAGAGAAGAACCATGATGAAGGGTTAAGGAGGGTTTTGGCTTAAGAAAATGGTGATTGAAAAATGGGAGTTTTTGATGGGGTTTTGTGAAGTGAAATGAGGGTGTTAATAGTAAAGCAAGAGAAGCCATTAGAAAAGGTGAAAATGGAAATTTTGGTTTGAAGTAAGATTGAGTAATTAGAAGTTAAAAATGTTGGTATTGAGATTCATGTTGTGAAGTGGGCATTAGAGAACAAAAACAAACGGAGTTCACAAGGTGGTTCTGAGTTGTAACCGAAGAGAAGAGAATGACACTTCGAGTGAGGGAAGTGAGAACTGAGAAGCACCAGAAAATTTTGGGAACTAACAAAAATCAGAATTGTAGTATTTTTAAAAAAAAAAAATCAGAATTGTGGTAAATTTATGTTGAATATATTAAAAATTGAAGTATTTATTTATTTATTTTTAAAATAGATTTTTAATTTGGAATTGTTAAACTGAGGACAAGACCTTCTTTTCTACGTCACTACCAAAAAAAAGACCTTATCTACATACAAGTCAAATTTATATATTTATATTTTTTTTTATTAACCCTTTCTTTCTGAGAGCCATTAATTCAGTCAAAAAATATATAAATCTTTTTTTTGAGCAAAAATATCACAAATCTTGTTAACATTGTTAGTTGTTCATACAATGTTTTTTTACAGTAAAATAATTTTTGTTTTTACATAAGATAAAAAATAGATCTATTTAATGTCTGAGCATGACAGAAACTTAATTCACTTGGACAACAAATTTTGTTACATCAAAAATAACTAATTAGAAAGAAGTTCCACTAAAGTGTTTGGTTTATATACAATCGTAATTTTGACCATAAAAATAATTTACACATGTATCTAATGATGTTCCACACATCATTGTCGTATATAAAACTTTTTTACAGAGTTACAGACAATGATAAAAAAAAAAAATTGACTCCTGTTACAGTGGTAAATTAAACTCATAAAAAATGCTTCAAGATTTCAATAGTATATCATAAGTCATAAATATAAAATTTATATATAATCAAAAAATCTTTATCTGATTCTGACAAAACTCATATAAACATGTCATAGCATCATCACCTAGAGTTATCTTTATCTTGAAGCCTGTAACATTACAAAACCATCTAACATTGTTGTTATACTTATGATCCATTTCCATGGCAATTTCAAGCTGCTTCAACAAGAATCTGCTAAACAAATGCAATGGACTATTACAAGGCGGAACTTATAAGCTATAACACATTCTCGAATCCTAAATGTTTTAACATATAACTCTCAGAAGCTTGAATCAGTATGTAGTATGTACAAAGGCCATGTGTTGCAAAATCTGGCTTCTCAAAGATAACCTTGTGCCTCCAACTCTCTTGCCACTGAAACACAAGAAAATGAAGCAAATGTCAAAATTGATACACAGATAAATGATGAAAGAAATACTGTAAAACAAGGAAGTAAATGATGTATAAAATACAATGCAAGCACTCAAATCAGAACAACCAAATATTTCAGGGCACAATGCTAATTCCAATACATTTTCCAGAGCCAGAAATTGCAGAGTCTAACCACGCACATTGTGACCGTGACAAAACACACGTTTAAAGGATAAGTGTTATCAAAGAACTTTCTAACGTGGTCTTCTTAACACACTCTTTTCAATTCGTTGAAATCTAAATATGTGAATCTCATAAATTTGATGTAACACATAAATTTCAATAAACGAGTGATTGGAAAGAGTATTAGAAAGTGTGTTGATAGCATTTCGCCAACATGTTATGTAAAGGCCAGATAAACAAAGCAAAACGATTGCGATATTTACAAACCATCGCTTGATTAACTAATCTACAATGACAAAATAGTTGTTCCTTAGGACTTGGTTGATTTAGAATGATGCAAGTTCAGTAGTAGTAGACTAGATTAATTAATCAAAAGGGGGGAAAAGAATTCTAACCTTTTGAGAAAGGAAGAACCAAAACAACCTGCATAGTAACATTATTTGGAGGAAGCTGCAAACGAAGAGGATAAAGCTTTCCATTCAAAGGACTCTTAGTACACACAATGATTCCCTCTAACCCTGTCTCTTCCTCAATCTTCTTGCTCAATTCCTCAACTCCATTCCCTTTGAAAACCAAAGAATATCCCTGCACACCTTCATCGCTCACTTCGCCATCATCTTCAGCAACATGGTAGTATATAATTCGGCCCTCCATCTTCCTAGGTGATGCATCATCATTCGACTGCAAACAAAACCAAACACAATTAACCAAAGAAACAAAAAACCAAGCACAATTCAACGAGAAAATCATCAATATAGTTTTAATCTCAGTATTCATTAAGAACTAGTTTGCTTTCTAAAACATTTTCAATTTGTATCTGAATATGCCATGGATAGATACTACACAACAATTGTGATAAAGAAAACCTTTTAATGACAATAAGTTAATTGTTAGATTATTTTTTCTCCTTTGTCCAGGTTCGAACCTAGGAATTCAACTCATTATCACTTACTTCAAACCATAGAGCTACCTAACCCCCAATTAAAAAAAAAAGACATTTTAAAATATCATCAATTTCAGCAACTAAATCAACAACACTTCATAAAACTAAATTGGTGATTGAATTAAAATTCCAAGCTTAAACAAAATAACCAGATAAAAGATATTGATACTTCTCAAACAATAAATCATACATATCTAATTTCAAGCAAAATCAAAACAACCCAGATTGAAAAATTGATACTTTTCAAGGAACAAATCATACATAACTAATTTCAAACTAAATCATAACAACCCA
Source organism: Medicago sativa (assembly GCF_051527215.1). Lineage (NCBI taxonomy): Eukaryota > Viridiplantae > Streptophyta > Magnoliopsida > Fabales > Fabaceae > Medicago > Medicago sativa. Next base: position 25,316,778 of record NC_140753.1, on the reverse strand, counting down.
GATAAAAAAAAATTGATATTTCTCAAACAATAAATAATACATAACTAATTCAAAACAAAACCAAAGCAACCCAGATAAAAAAAAAAAAAAAAAAATCAAAACTTTTCATAGAACAATTCATACCTGTTGTCTGGAAAAGCTAGCAGAAACACTAGGAGGAGCCACCGCCACAGCAGGAGAAGGCATGCTAGTTTCAAAAGCTGGAGCAGAAGGTTGTTGTTTACTAACATGAATCTCAACAACATCAACATCCCACAAAACCCAATCCTGAGTAACAGTCCTATGCGGAATATCATGCGTCACAGTATTCCTCCACGGTGGCAACCCACCATTCCCTCTAAGAAAATTCCCATACCTCGTCTTCAGCTTCACACGAACACCATCCCTTACAGGCTCCCATTCAACAGAAGAATCCAAAGTCTTTGGACTAGTTTGAAGCACTTTTCGACCAGTCATGCCGAGGAGAAATGGAGTGTCTGAAGCTGTTAGATATTTGCCGTAACAGCTTTTGAGACGGATAACGTTGTCGTAGTTTGGGACATATTCTACGTACCACCTTGCGTTGTTTGATGAACCGTTTCTGCCTTGTGAAACGGATTCTTCATCTTCTTCTGCTAGAAGATATTTGTCGTGGTGGCTTCTGAGACGGACTGCTTTTGCTTTGTGGAAGAAGTCCATTCCGCTTCGAAGCTTGTTGGGTTTAGTTGTCTGCATGGTTATAAGATTCAGCTCTTGTCGTTTCGATCCGTAATAACAAAAACTAAAATGAGAGTTTTAATATGGAATGAAGAGGTTTAGATATTTTTTAGGGTGGTGAGAGGGGAAATGAAATGTTTTGTAGAAGGGTGTAGTGGTGGGTTTTTATATGGGAATGAAAAGTGGTGCGTTTATTGGATTTTAATGATGGGTGAAAATTGTGGGTGTTTTGGTTTGAATAATTGAAAGTTGATGTGAAAAATGTGAGAAGAGACAGAGTCAATAGTGTCAACTGAGATAACACGTTTGGGTAAAGGAGGCAATTGCGTGGGTGAAGCGGGTTTGTAATAATCTGTTGGGTTCAATTTAAGTTGCGTGTGTCGTCGTGAGTGAGGAAGGTTCTACCTGTGGAAGGGTCACGGTTTTTAGTTTCCTCTATAGTAATCTAATTTATGTCGGTATGAAAAATGAAAATGATTTTTGTTTTTTACTATTCATTTTTTCAAAAATATCTTGGAAAGTTTGATTAAATATTTATTATAATTAAAAATTAAAGATTGAGATAATTCTTTTTTTCAATAAGTGAAGTAATTTATTAAGTATATAATATGTTTGTTGTAGCATCAAAGTAGACACACTCTATACGCCTTTTATTAAAGGTTGCATATAACTTACACTATTATGTGTATGTGTTATAGACTTGGATTGAAGAATATGGATTTTTTTGAATAATTTGTTAGTATTTGAATTCAATCGCTTGTTTAATATGAGTTGAATTTGAATACATGAATATAAGTTTTTTTTTTTTTATAAAAAAAAAACACACTAATTAAATCACGATCCTAGATATTAATCTTGCTCTAATCATATGTTCGTTAGTCATCATCTAGATTTATGTTTCTATTTTCTTAAAAATGAAAGATATAAATTCTCGTAAACATAACTCAATTGTCAGGAACATTACAATAACAAGGGTTGGGTTCGAAATGGTTTCTACTTCTAAAGAGTGACTTCAAATATTAATAAATTATTAGATGATTTTTCATGTACAAGTCTACGGTTGTGGTGTGAGGGGGTAGCACTTAGGTGCCATAGTTTTTTGGTGTCATTGGTGCCATATGTAACTTTGTGTCTATCTCTCTCTTAACAACTCATTCTCTCTCATCTAAATAATTTATTTTAATCATTCTCTCTCATATAAAATGAACCTATGTCACCAATGTCACCAAAAAACTATGGCACTCAAGTATTTCCCGGTGTGAGGCAAACAAAGATCAAAGGTGGGGCATATGATATGGTATGCAATTGGGATACTTTAACTAAGCAGATAAGACCTAGCAAATGACAACTATTGACTAGATTCAATCAAACCATATAAGGTTAAAAACTTTGTCTAGTAAAACAATACAATAGGTATGACTCATATGGACCTAAAATTGACATTCCTTGAACAATGAGTCTCATATAGCAAATATTTCATAACTAATAAATTAAATTTATCAAACGTTATTGTATCTGATTGAGTTGAATTGAGAATGAGATTGAAGTTTATAAACTTAACGAATAAGCTTTCAACAAAATCAGCAACTAAATCAAACTAATTTCTTACTTAAGTTAGATAGAATTGCTGACTCACCCTATTTCAACAATCATTCTTGATTAGGAAATCACGTATATATAGTATATACTATGGTGGATCTTATAATATGGAAGTTGATAGAAAATGCTCTTTGTCGTGTTACCGTTGCCTTGACGTGTTTGTGAATATCAAAGAAATTAAGGTGATGTTTGGTTTATGCCTTTTGTTTATGTTTTCATTTTCTTGTCGTTTTCAATTATAAAAAATATTAGTGAGAGAGACCTATACAATAATGAAAGGGGAAAATGCGTGATGTGGAAGATATGAGTCATGTCGATTGCATAGCAGACAAATGCATGAAACTAACGTATACACTAGATGTTAGATATATTTTGGCCAAATTAATAAGATCAATCTTGTAAGTAACTCACTTCATTTCTACTTTATTAAACTATTGTTAGCTCATATATATAGGTGTGTGTATGAAAATAAAAATTTAGAATTATATATTGATTCGTTTTTGGTTACAAATAATATATAAATTCATGTAAACAATCACAATTCGTTGTTGAATCAAGATGAAACGACTCATATTCTAACGTTCTACTTTCAACTGGATTGAGTAAAATTAAGAACATAAAATGTAAACTTATTAATGTATTTTCAAATACCTCATAGTATTAAGTAATATCCTAGTCCATTCACTCGTAAATGATTTCATCTACTAAGGGAGGCCAATAAATCCAAACAAGAACGTGTAAACAATTTCTTTAGGTTGTTAAGAAAAAAATTCTTTAACTTTAGACTTGGGTAATTTTTTTTTTTGAAGAAGTAGACTTGGGTAATGTTATAATATGATTCAACAAGTTATTCACATAACATGATTCTAATCTACATGATTCAACAAGTTATTAATAGATATGAGGAAACACCTAATGCCCTTAAATCGTCTCAAAGAAATCATGTTTTATTTCTCGTTACATGAGATGTTCAATGTCTTCGGAAGGTACTCGAGGATAGGTATATATCGACCACTTGTCCCCAACCTTAAGGAGTGCGTTTATTGTTGTGAAAACATTTGTGTGTGACGTGTGTTATCACATTTTCTTTAGTGGAAAATAGTTGGTGAAGGCATGGAGCAAATATATATGGGTGAGGCAAAAAAGCATTCCACGAGTGAACACCCGAATTTTTAGTAGACAGGTTTAAAAAAAATCAATTATAGGAATTCATGGGAAAAAAATTATGTTTTATACACATACATACGTTCATTACACTCATGAGTTTAAAATATTTAATTTAAGATATATTTTTATCGATGTTACTTATTTTAATTTTGGGTATGTGTGTTAGTAAAATGGTGTTATCTTTTTAAAAACAAAATGGACGTATACTTATCTTTTCAATTGCCCCATCCAAAACGTAAGTTGATGCTTAACATAAGGATCAACCTAGTCAACAGAATCAAGACCTACAAGAAAAGCTTCCCCAGACCAACTTCACAAAAAATCAAAAAAAAAAAAAAAAAAAAACTCAATTCATTTGATGGTTGGTTTGTGTATGCACAAACTAAAAAGATAAATGAGAACAATCACTTTTTTTTTACAAGATGAGAACAATCACTTCGTAAAGCACTTATTACAAAAAATCACTAAAAATGTAATATTTAAGGTATTCTTCCTTTCAAAAAATGTATTAGATATTACACTTTATATAAAAATGTTTTTTATTTCAAATTTCACATGACTTTTTATGTGAATCATTGTATCTATTTCATTCAAACTCTATTGGTCTTTAGTGATATATTTATAAAAGAAGATATAGACACAAAAATATGGTCCCTTATATAAGTTTAGGTGAACTAAATCTCTTAGCCTTACTAAGGTTTAAAAAAACTTTTTCCATAGTTAGAAAGTGCCTCTTATTAGAGATACATAGTTTAGTTACAAGGAGTAGTAGTCCTATTAGTATATATAGGTGTAACCTCCTCATAAGTGGGTTAACTTTCTCATTGTGTAAGATTCATTTTCCATCAATACAAAGAACTTTTCTATATTTCTCTCTTTCCTTCCATGGATGCCATGTTTCATAACATGGTATCAGAGCAAACCTGGTATCCGCCTTGAAGGAATTCTCCGTTGCATTTTCTCGAGAAAATTCAATTTTCTCACTTTCAATCTCTTTTTTATTCCAATTTTCTTTTTCTTTCTCTCTCTTCATTTTCCCGAGAAAATCCTTCCTCATTCCAACTTTCTGATTTTTTTTCTTTCGTGTTCCTCTGTCTCTTGTTTCTGTTCAATTTTTAGCCCAATTTCATGTGCGATTCAAGTTTCATGTTCGAATTCTTGATCGATCGAATTTTCGTTTATGAATCTTTCCTTTTCGTGATTTAGTTTGTTCTGTTCTTGCAATCGCGATTTGTTTCGATCACTTTTCATTACAGTTTGCGATTCCGATCAGTTCCGCAATTCGGTTTTGTTTTTCGATATCGATCTGGTTTCTCCTATGTTCGTTTGACAAAGAACTTCATTCTTGTTCGTTGATCTGTTTCCTTGTTCAAGATTCACTGCAATTTCTGATATATTGAATTGGTTGAAACTCATTCACGATCTTCAACTCAATTTGAGGATTTTCTAGTGTTTTCAGTTGAAGATTGTAGATATAGTTGGTTCGGATCTTGTGTCACTGGTGGCGCATTGGCTCAAGCTTCTGGTCAACATTATCGCTGTGCAATTCTGGGCATAAGGTTCACTGGCTGTCTGTTCAAGGTTCTATATGATGTGTTTGTTATTTCTTGCATATTGCTTCCAAGGTGTTTGTTGAAAGTCCTCAATGGAAGACAGATTGTTCAGCTAGTACATGATGAAGCTTCTTGTACAACTCAGTTTGTCAGGCTCTATTAGCTATGTTGCTATATCTGTATGCATCTGTCACTGCTCGACATTGATCATTTGATACTGTTAGCATGCACTATGATCCAATGATTGCTAAGCTTGTGGTGCAGGGAGAAAATCGTGCTGCAGCATTGGTCAAACTGAAGGATAGTTTGACAAATTTTCTTGTCCTAGAGATGGTGAGGATATTACAATTACTGCTGGGCTGCCAAAGCCTAAAACTCTCAAACTAGGTACAATGATGGGTGTATTCATTTCGTGTGTTTGAAGCGTTTTGGGCATCATCTACTACATCTGTTTCTCTTGGATTGTTGGTATGGCTGGCATAGGAGAGACATTGATTCTTGTTGCTTTGTGTGGCACTTGTACGTTCCTTACTATCACTTGTACGTTCCTTACTATCAAGCCAAGTGTACAATATCACTTGAGTGGGATAATGAGTATGATAGTGGTAGTTCAAAGATCTTGAAGCTTACCATCACTTACCTGCCTGATGGGAGGTACCTGATTGAGATGCAACCTGATGCCTATGGGAATTATCCGTACACTGGCTGTTTTGACTGTGCTGTCAAAACATTCAAAGGAGGACCCTTGAAATTTTATGAGCTCTCTTCCTTTATGAGCTCTACATGGCACTTTCATGCCTTTGGTTTTGTATTTGGTGAGGTTTATGATTTTGGCTCAGTTTTGGATTGTTGGAAGATTCTTGGATTGATTACTTTTCCTCGGTTTCTTTGTCCTGGATCGTTATTTGGAGTGCTTCATTATTGGAAGCATTGGTTTTGGCCTATGGTTTGAATGCATCAACATGGATTTGTTTTCTATGGTTTGAAGACACATCACATGGCTATGCATCTCTATTGGTTTGCCATTGGTTTTTCTTGTCTCGACTTGGCATAGGAGGGCATCACTTTTATCTTTGGAAGCTTGGTTTTGTTGCTTCATGGTACTTTTGGTGTGAAGTTTGTTCAACATTTGACCTCCTTCCATTGTTGACTATGGCTCTTCCTTGCATTTGGTTTTTCTTGTCTCGGCTCGGCATAGGAGGGCATCACTTTTATCTCTGGAACCTTGGTATTACATATGACCTCCTTCCATTGTAGACTATGGCCCTTCCTGGCACTTCTTTTTGGATATCATCATTGTTTTTGGATATCCTTGTTCTTCTTGTCTTGCGCTTCTTTCTTGAGTTCTTGAGAACTCTTGATGGTTAAGCGTTGTGCCTTAATTGGCTTTGTTGATATTGGCTTCTACCGGATGGTGGTTAAGCGTTGCTTTGATGCTCCTTCCTTCCATTGGTTCAACCTTGAGTTGTGGTTGCTTCATGTTGGATGAGCACTTGTTTGATATTTTTCTTAGCCGATGTATTTCCGGCATCTTTCCTTGTATTTTCTCATTTCAAGTTGGATGTGTTTTTGAACACCTTCCAACTTGAGGGGGACTATTAGAGATACATAGTTTAGTTACAAGGAGTACTAGTCCTATTAGTATATATAGGTGTAACCTCCCCATAAGTGGGTTAACTTTCTCATTGTGTAAGATTCATTTTCCATCAATACAAAGAACTTTTCTATATTTCTCTCTTTCCTTCCATGGATGCCATGTTTCATAACACCTCTTTTTTTTTTTTTTTTTTTTTTGCATCAACTAATATATAATATTTGGATTGAATGTGTAACTGGGCTGTTCACATCTTGGCACAAATTACAGCATATGACCCAAACAGATATTTCATCGAAGAAACTCCCCCACACAAGGGAAATGGCTGTATGCCACTCCTGGATTGTTGAGCTTATGAAATAAGCAGATTGAGTATTTCGATGTAATCCAAAAAAGAATCATCAACTTGTAATATTCAATAAATTTTGTGAGATCGGAAGTTAAGATCCAATAAATTTAAAGGACTTTTGAACAATCCAAGAGACTCATAGAGCAATTCTCCAGCATACCTCTTGACCAATCTTACTAAATTTTTCTTTTAGTCAAACAAAAAAACAAACTTTTAAATTATTTGATAGTGTCAAAAAAAAAAATCAAGTATTTTTTTATCATATGCATCCATGGTAGGGATTTTCTTTTGTCAATATAAGCTATCAAATTGATATATGCACAATCAATATAATAAATCATCAAATTATGAAAAAAAAAAAGTTGACTCTAACAATAATTGCTTAAAAGTACACATAAGATAATCTATAATGAACCCATATGAATTATCAAATTATAACAAAAGTTGACTTAAACAATAATTGCTTAAAAGTTTATTATTTTTTAATTTTTAACTTGTGGTACTAATGATCATTTACAAAACCTAGTATATTGAGGTTACGAAACAAAATTATGACCATTCTCGGCTAGTATTCGAGGTAATCATTTAAATATATTAAATACTTAAAACTCATTATAATAGACTAATTCTTGATATTTGAAAAAAAGTCTAATAGCTAAAAACCATTTTTAACAAGAAAAATATTAAATTTAACAACAAAATATTAAAAAAATGTTTTAAAATGACTCTACTTTTTTTAACGGATAAGCACACCTTTTTCAAAAGGTAAATTAATTATACTTATTCATTTAAATTTCAAACACACTGTTATATTGTTTAGATGCATGAATATTGTGTTTAAGGGAACTCATTTAACCCAAAAAAGAGGATTAACGACGAAGTTTGTTGCTCGTTTGTATTTCAGTCGTGCGTAATTGTTTATATATACACAAATTTTTTATACAATATTATTGAATCCTCAATATATTTTGCTCAATTGATCAAAAAATAAAACAATAACATTTTTTCTCTCAATTATTCTTATTTTCTGAATTGAAGTTTGAATTTAGTTTTCTTCAATTCACACGCATTCTTATACCTAGTTGACGCGTGCAATGTGCCGCGAAATAAATAAAAGCCATGATATTATAGTCAACATCAAAATCTTCGAAAACAATGAATTTTTGCTAAAAAAGACAAAATCATTTTTTTTAAAAGGAAAAAAAAACAAAATCATTTGTAATATAATAAAAAAAAATCAAAATAACAAACAGAAGAAACCGCACCTGAAAACTTCCTCTCGCCGGCGGCGACGACCCAAGTGAGAAAACACTCATCGGCGACGCAATATCCGACGCAAAAGAAACATCATCAGAACCAAAAGAAGATAACAAACTCTCAAACTCATCTTCCATAACACCTTCAACATCCCACAAAACACCCTCCATTTTCACAAAAGAATCATCGATCGTTACACTGTTCCTCCACGGCGGATTACTACCGTTTCCCTTCAAAAACCTCCCACAACAACTCCTCAGCTTCACCTGAAACCCGTCACGTATTGGCTGCCATTCGTTTTTACCATCTACACCGTTTTCTAACTCCGTTAATATTACCCTCTTTCCTGTTAGGGTTAAGGGATACGGTGTTTCTGTCGCCGTTAAATATTTTCCGTTGTGACTCTTTAACCTTATTACTTGGTTATGAGTTTGTAGTTTTTGCACTATCTCCACTGTCCATTGAGCTCTTTTAATGGCTCCGTTTCGGCTTTGTCGGACTTTTCCGTTGTTGTCGTCGGCGATAAGGTATTTGTCTAGGTGGCTTTTGAGCTTAATGATCTTTGATTTGGTGAAATATTCCATGAATGGTTTGATACTATAGTGAAATTAATCAACTATAGTTTTTTATTTTTTATTTTTGTTTTTGGAGAAATTGATTAACTATGTTATAGTAAGGTGAGAATGGTTTTGATTTGTGTGTTGTGTGTGTTGGTGACACTGCTTTTGATTTTTGGGTAGGAGGTGATTAGTGAAGAGATGACACTTGAATTGCTTGGTTTTATACGTCTCTTTTGAAATTGAAGTTTGAAGTGTGTATATAGATGAAACTTCTTTATTTTTAGTTGACATTTTTTTAATATTTTATTAAATGAAAAGGAGATTTTAATGATACATTTTGATTTAATTATTTAAAGAAAAGTTTATAATGATGGTATAGATCATGTGTACAATAAGTATTTTTGTAAGTATATCTTCTTTTATACATGTAGCGATATTGGTTCTCCTAAGCTATGCTTAGTTGATAAAGTCATCATATTTATATGTAGGGATCAGGGTACGAACCTCAATTACTCCACTTGTTCACATTAGAGGATGAATTTTTAGTCAACATAAGAATGGAATAAAATAAAATAGACTTTTATTTTTGGAGGAAAAGAACAAACAAAGTCAATTTGACTTTAAAAGACTAACAAGTTATTCCATTATATTTCGTTTCATTCCACCAACTATGTCAATAATCAAATCATATTATTGTCTTGGTGAGTTTAGCTTAGTTTGTAAGGACAATGCATAATATAGGCAAGGTTCGGGGTTCAACTCTCGTCCACCACTAAAATAATATGATTTGATTTTTTTAGTGGTGGATTTTTATATTTCAATTTATCTCTTTTTATTTTACAAAATTATATTTCATTTTATCTCTTAAATATTTGGTTTTAAGTGTCATATGTGGTTGCTGCATATAAAGATGCTTTATATCTATGAAATGTTAAATATATATCTTTAAAGTACCAATTTAATTTTAAACTATTTCAATATAATATGGATATCTTACAATATCCTTAAAAAAACGATTTTAATTATTATTTAAGATTTTTTTAGTATCAAATTTACATTTATATTTATTTTTTATATAAATCTAATAGATTCTTAATTTTATTTCTTTAATATCATTTTTTCTTTGAAGATAGACGAAATCCTAAATGTGATTTCGAATATTTGCTTTATAATTTACTACTATAAACTACTTATTTTATTTTTTTGATAGAAAAATGATTTATTTTAATAGTTTAAGCTTTTTTATAAACATACATATATAAAAGAATATCAAGTCTCGTATTAGTCAACAAGAAAAAAGTCTCCCATATGGAATAGTCTAAGCTAAGAAACTGAGGATACAGGGAAGTAGGGACTGGGGTTGAAACTTGAAAGTACGTGGAAATTTTGGTTGCTTTCTGGGTGTTGAAAATTTAATGTGAACAGTAGACTTCTCATGCTTTGTTTTTTTAGAAATATAAAATCACAAATTCATTAAAAACTCACATATACAAGTAGTGACATCGAAGTTCAAATCCCAATCATAAATTTTGATATATCAATTTCGTTATTTTTTTCAGTCGAGTTATTAGAACTTATGAAATACCGTGCTTTGTTAATTGCGCACACAATATCAACAAAAGTAATTTGATTGCTATGGATAATGGACATATAGTTTTAAAAAAGTTTGATGATGTACATATTCGTGACAATGAAAAGGTTAACAAAAAGGTTAATTATGTTTGGCCATGAATTGTATTAGTTTGTAGGCTAAAATATGGTTTTGATCCTTGCAAAATAGGCCAGTTTTGGTTTTAGTCCCTGCAAAATTTTTTTATAGCTTTTGGTCCCTGCAAAAATAGGTCAATTTTGGTTTTAGTCCCTGCAAATTTTTTTTATAGCTTTTGGTCCCTGCAAAAATAGGTCAGTTTTGGTTTTAGTCCCTGCAATTTTTTTTTATAGTTTTTGGTCCTTGCAAAAATATGCCAGTTTTGCTTTTAGTCCCTGCAAATCTTTTATAATTTTTTTTATAAATTAAAAAATTCTGAAAAATTGAAAAATTAATAAAAATATCTAAAAAATTCTGGAAAATCGAAAAATTAATAAAAATTTTTTAAAAAAGTTTAAAAATTCTGGAAAAATTTAAAATTAATAAAAAAATTGAAAAACAATTAAAAAATTCTGGAAAAATGAAAAATCAATAAAAAAAATTGAAAAAAATATTAAAAAATTCTGGAAAATTGAAAAATTAATAAAAATGTAAAAAATTGAAAAAAAACGGAAAAAATTAAAAAAATCTGGAAAAATTAATAAAAATAAAAAATGATTAAAAAAATAAAATAATCTAATAAAATGAAAAATAATGAAAAAATTCTGGAAAATAAAAAATATTCTGATTAGTATATATGTCGAAATTTCAAAATTTTGATTAGTATATATGTCGAGCTTAGGTTTTTTCAGTGTATTTTTTCCCTTATTCTCGGTTTATAAATACCCAAAAGTTCCCGCTTTATAAATACACAAAAATTCCCGGAAAAAATACTAATGAAAATTTCAAAATTTCGAAAAATACATAAAAAACCTAAGCTCGGTTTATAAATACACATATTTTTTCCTTTATTCTCGGTTTATAAATACACAAAAATTCCCGGAAAATTTTTGAGAAATACTAATGAAAATTTCGAAAATTTTTCATTAAAATTTCATTTTTCCAGAATTTCATTTTTATTTTCGAAAATTTAAAATTTCATTAAAATTTATTTTCCAGAATTTCATTAAAATTTAAAATTTCATTTTTCCAGAATTTTAATTTTTTTAGAAAATTTTCGAAATTTTATTTTTTCCAGAATTTTTTCTGAATTTTTTAATCTTTTTTATTTTTTCCAGATTTTTTAAATTTTTTCCTTTTTTTCATTTTTATTAATTTTTCAATTTTCCAGAATTTTTTAATATTTTTTTCAATTTTTTATTATTTTTTCAGATTTTTTATTGATTTTTCTTTTTTCCTGAATTTTTTAATATTTTTTTCAATTTTTTTATTAATTTTTAATTTTTCCAGAATTTTAATTTTTTTTTAAATTTTTCGATTTTCCAGAATTTTTTAATATTTTTTTCAATTTTTTTATTAATTTTAATTTTTCCAGAATTTTTTTAATTTTTTTATTAATTTTTGAATTTTCCAGAATTCTTTTTTTTTTAAAAAAAAATTATAAAAGATTTGCAGGGACTAAAAGCAAAACTGACATATTTTTGCAGGGACCAAAAACTATAAAAAAAATTTGCAGGGACTAAAACCAAAACTAGCCTATTTTTGCAGGGACCAAAAACTATAAAAAAATTTTGCAGGGACTAAAACCAAAACTGGCCTATTTTTGTAGGGACCAAAAGCTATAAATTTTTTTTGCAGGGACTAAAACAAAAACTGACCTATTTTGCAAGGATCAAAACCATGTTTTAGCCTAGTTTGTATGACTTTATGTTTGCGAAAAGGACAGAAGAAAAAGATTGGAACGTAACCCTTCCGGTGGGGCTGATTGAATAGAATACTAGAAGTCTGGAATCAAATAAATATGGTAGACGGAGAAGGTTCCAGGGTAATACAAATGCATAAGAGTACAAGAAGAAAAATAAACATTACATCCTTTCCCCTAATCATTGTATATTATAAACAAATTTTTTTTTTTCCTTTGAATAATTGATACATCTAATTTATAGACTTAAGTACACATTTGGTCCCTTAACTAATTTTCAGGTTTTGTTTTGGTCCCTTAATTAATAAAAGTTTCGTTTTGGTCCTTTAAATGTTAGTCAATTTAGTCTCTCCCCGTTAATTTTAAAAAGAAACTGTTGTATCATGCAAGTTTGTAGTATCTTAAAGTGAACCATCAACACTTATTCTATTTTCCTTTTCTTCTTCTTCCCCTCTCTTCTTCATCATCTTCATAGACCATCATCAAAACATACCAACAAAACCAGAAAAAAAATTGAAATTCAATGACAACATAAACTCACAATCAAATTTGTATTCAATACAAATTTGAGGGACCATAATCTATTTTCAACAATAAATACAATAATTGACAATAAAAATATATCAATCATACCAATTAGATCCGCCAGATTTATAAAAATACACATCATAGCAAATGTAACGCCCTCCTTTTATTTATATATTTTTATTAAGTTAGAATCTATTTATGTGATTTATTTATATATATGAGGTGTTAGTATTTTATTATGTGACATTATTCTATTATTTATTAGAATATGAGAATTATTAGTGTAAGTAGAATTGGAGGTTAGAATAGAAAGAATAATAAGTTATTGGGCCTAAATAGATTTAGGAAGAGTGATTAGTATTATAAATAAGGAAGCTTAGGTTAGAAAGAGTTTTTACGTTAAACCGCTTTTTGGAGAAAGATGAGAAAGAGGAGAACTCAGAGAGAGAGAACCTTAGGAATGACGCTGCTTATGATGCTTATGTTGATGCGATGTTTAAGATGTTGATGTTTATCATTTGATACTGTTAAGTTGTGATGCTGATATGATGTGACTTTATAAGTGTTGCATATGTTGTTGTTGATCTTATTTAAGATGTAAATATCGGTCTAAGTCAAAGAGTTTGTTAAGTCGTCGAATCGTTATGAAGTCATCAAGTTGTTAAGATGTTATGTTGTCAAGATGTTAAGATGTCATAGATGTTCATGAAGTTTCTAAGACGTAAGATATTGAGTCCATGCATACTCATTTAAAGATGAGGGCTCATGCCCTGGAGCTTTTGCTCAACCACGACGATGGAGCTTTGCTCAACCACGACGATGGAGCTTTTGCTCAACCAGAGATGAGGGCTCATGCCCTAGGAGCTTTTGCTCAATAGCGATGAGGGCTTATGCCCTAGGAGTATATTTATGCTCATAAGCGACGAGGGCTTATGCCCTAGATTGGTACCACATGCATTTGCATTTTCATGATGATTCAAGATGGTTTAAGACGTTAAGAGTTGCATAGTCGAGTCTAGATGCATTGTCAAGTCAAGTTGTTAAGTTGTGATGTTTTAACGAATTACTTTGTGATGCCTTTTAGTAAGATGATATGTGACGATGATTGTGACTGCTATATGATGATATATTGCTAAGATGAAATAATGATGTCAACGTATTTGATTGTAATTGTTAAATTATAAGATGTTTATATTGTTAAATGTAATTTATGATTTATGAGCTTAATATTATTGTTTGAGAAATCTCAACCCTTCTGCTTGAAAATGTTGCTCTTCGTATGGGTAACTTGCAGGTAAACAAGATTAGCTGCGGTCGTGGGTGACTATCTCTCACTGTGTCCTTAGGTGCTCTGATACGTAACGGGATGGGGATTTTAATACTATTTTATGTTCCTTTACGTATTGCTTTTGAAGTTTAAGAATTATTTTTGAACTAAGATTTATGAGACTTTTATGATGAGGCCTGCGTGCCGAGACTATTTCTATTGTTAAACTAAATCCGCTGCGAAGTTTTTTAAATATCATGTTGATGAATTTTTAAAGGATAAATTATTATCTATTTTGTTAAGATTTTATGATAAAGAGATGTAGCATTCCGTTTATGTGAATTACTCTGATAATTTATTATGAAATTTTCACGTTGGGAAAAGGGGTGTTACAGCAAACATTGGTGAAAGTTGATTAATTTGTTATTGGGTTCTGCATTCATCTCAAAGGCACATGATTTATAAAGCAGAGAGCCTGTAATATCTCACTCGTCAGTAATGGAATATTACCAGTTAAACGTGTTAAAGGATTAATGTTCATGGAAAGTAAGTATGACGAAGAATGTTTATTAACGACATCAGTCAAGCACGGGTTAAGTATCAGTGTCGGTATAAACACGTTTAAGGCGAAGGGCATAATGGTACTTTTATACAAAAGGGGTATTTAAGTAATATTGGCCCAAAATATTTCATTTGGAATTGCTCTTTCTCTCTCTAGGTTTAGAAACTTGAATTATCTCCTCCTTCTCTCTACAAGACCGCCCCTCTCCCTTCTCTAAATCATCTATCATCCCAAGTTTTATGCAATTGGTGATCAAGCATGGATCATGGTAACTTCATGAGCAAGAAACAATTGAAAGAGTTGGATTGGTATAGTATTGGAATGGGTTTTGGATGAACCAAAAATTAGGGTTTGATCTTGGGGAGCTTGAAGCTTGAAGAAATTTCAAGATTATGTTAAGGTGAGTTCTATAGATAGATTACCTACCTATGGGTTTGTACAATCTTATGAAGAAATTATGATTTATGTTAGTTTAGTTTTGATGAAACTTTAGCACCCCAAAGCAATCCTTGTTGATTACATGATAAAATTGCCATGTAATATGTTTATTAAAGTCAATATATGTTGCTGGATGTGTATGGTACATTACAGCATCGAATTGGACGAGTTTTGGGTCAAAATTGCAAAATCTGCACCACTGACCCGAAGAAACTCGCTAATAGCGAAATAATTTCGCTAATAGCGAAATTACCCAGATGGATTTCGCTAATAGCTAAAAAAATTCGCTATTAGCTAAACTCTCTGCACTTGCCAATTTTCTTTTGGCTTGTTGGCTCATCTTGGGGCCGATGGTGCAGTCCGAAGCCTTTCTTTCATCGATTTATAACTTTATATCCCCAAAACAACATCTAAGCAATGCACATAACATCAAGTGATCCTTGAATTGAAAAATCATGGCAATCTTAGCATGTACGGCTAGGATGGCACAAGAGAGTTTAAGCCGAATTACTCGGGTAGCAATGAACTAAGGAAGGGAATGAATGTAGAGCCTTGACATAATTTGTCGAGAACTAGAATGCTAAGCATGAGTCCCATAGATGTGAAGACGCGAAGTGTTTAATGTATTCTCTTCGCACATGAACAAGAACGACCATGCAAGCATGTTAAGCCGTGAATAGGTAAGCTAATCCCTTCACTTTGAATGAAATGTCTATGTAGGAAGTTTACCGCTAAACGGGTAGATCACGGACCCGTGGTAAACGAGCAAGTATGTATAGGTTAAACCCTTCATGTATGTATTATTAAGACCATGATATATGTGTAATTTACCACAAATCGGATCGATTAAGGATCCATGGTAAATGAGTATGTAAGACGTAGGTGTCGTGGGAGCGGGATAAGCTCCGCAGGGGGGCCCTCACGTTACTGAGGGAGTCCGATGTGCCTTAGCTAGGTTTTCATTGGTCATGTATAGGATTGTACTTAGGGTTACTCCACCCGGGTCTCTCCATAAAATAAACTTAGATAATATGTTTGTTCAACGCTAACATCTATGTATGAATGATTATGACTTTGTATGATTATGATATGATGTTAGACACGTACAAGTTTATGAGATAGAGCAAGTTATGAATGTTACACCAATGACGATCTAGGTTTCCTCGATCTTCTGGTTTAGGATCGTGTCATGAATATGTTATGTTTAGGCCTCGATGCGTTTAGCGTATCTTGGCATAACGGTCTTACGCTCCCTTTTACCGCCATGACACGTATGATGTAAGAAAGACCATGACAAGTTAAGATGAACCTACGACGGATCTAGTATGCATGACCGTCTAGGCAAGCATGACCACACACGTATAATCAACCGGCAGGTTGTATTTTAGACATGTGGTGACCGTAGGTTTTCCCCGAGGTTACCTATAGCATATGATTAGGTAGAACTCACTGAGACATTATGTCTCATCCCAATCCTTATTTGTTTCAGATAAACAGGTTGGAATGACAAGCTAGTAGCCGGATGGATATTTCAGCAAGTGCTCGTTCGTACCCGCTGCAGGATGATGTGGATTTTCAAGGACACACTTTGCTATGTTTTAGACAAGTTGTGTTGTATTAGTATTGTACGAATGCATATTGTTGTGTAAGTTATTCCTTCGAATGTAATTAAAGTTGTAAACATTAATGTATCTAGTATCAAGTTAATGCACATGCCAAACTTTCTAGATACGTTTGATATGGGCGTTACAGAGCCAAACTCCAGACCCTTACCAAAACAGAGTCATACTTTAACAAAAAAAAATTATAAGGAAAAAAAAACCATGAAGATCTCGTATAAACACTACAACAACAAAAAATTGAATGAAGAAGATAAACAAGGTCGAGGGAAGAAGGGTCTAAGCCTTAGATTCATTTTGGGGCTTGTAGGGATTATTGTGGTTTTTCCATCCTTCAGGTCGTGTGGTAAGAGATCAGATCAGGGCCCAACTTGAAGATGAATTTGAAAATTTCAGTTTCAACTTGAAGATTATGGTCCCACAAATTTGATTGTGAGTTTATGTTTTCATTAAATTTCAATTTTTTTCTGGTTTTTTTGGTATGTTTTGATGATGGTCTATGAAGATGATGAAGAAGAGAGAGAAAGAAGAAGAAAAGGAAAAAAGATTAAGTGTTGATGGTTCACTTTAAGATACTACAGACTTGCATGATTCAACGGTTTCTTTTTAAAATTAACGGGGATGGACTAAATTGACTAACATTTAAAGGACCAAAACGAAACCTGAAAATTAATTAAGGGATCAAAACGAAACCTGAAAATTAATTAAGGGATCAAATGTGTAATTAAGCCTATAGAATATGCACATCAGTTATTCAATTAATAGTTTTTTAAGAAGCAAAAATGAAATTAGTATAACCAAACATCAAAACTTCTCAGCACAAGGTGTCTCCAGAAGAAAAGGCAAAGTCAAAGGATTACAAAGACAACAAAATAAACGAACAATGAAAGAAAAAAGAACAAATCAAGTTATTTCTCTCAAACACAATTGGATTAATTGTGTCTTCAAAAATGCGGTAACTGATCCTCTTATTATTCTTGATAAGGTGAAGCAGACTTTCTTTTTATGGTTATCTTCGAATGTTATTCCTTTAGCTTTTGGTTTTCATGACTGGTGGCGATATCCTCTACTTTGTATGGGAATCATGTAACTGTTTTGTTTTGTTTCGGTGGTGACACTCTTTTCATAGGTGTCTGATTGTTGTAACAGATGTTGGGTAAATCACCACTTTAGCACACCTTGTGCGGGGTGAATTTATCCTCCTTTGAGCAATATATTTCATTTTGATTTGTTCAAAAAAAAAAGGTCACGAAGAATGGTAATCAAAAGTGAAAATAGTGTATTTCGTTTTAAGCCATCAAAACATCTGAAGTTTGATCTTGTCGAGCAATTGATGTAAATAATACTCCTTGTGCTTAAAAATGCGACCATTTGTTTCATTACAAATTGTCCAGCTAAAAATCCTACCAAAATAACGTAGACGACTCATCCCCGACACAACAACCTAAGGTTACGAAACAATATGTTGGTAATAGTATTATTATTTCTGCAGCGTGTTGATTGTTGACAATTGTGTCTTAAGAAAAAATTATTCAGTGAAAAATTATTCAGTGAAGATGACTTTGAAAGGAGGAGCCACTGGTATGCGTCACAATGTCCCGGTTCTGTATATGTATTAATAAATATTAATATGTATATTAATATTGCTTCCAAAAAAAATGTATATTTTTTATATGAGAGGTACTATGTAGTACGATGACATTATCACGAAATTTCACGAATTGCAAATTATTACTATCTTTTTTTTTTTTTTTTTGGTCAAAATTATTACTATCTTCTCTTGCGCAACTTTTGCTCATTTTCTATATAAAACAACGGAGATTAAATTAAATAAATAAAAAAGACAACACCCTTGATAGAAATATCCCCCAATAAAGCTCATGTGCATGCATTGAACGATAAAGTTTGGCAAGATTAGTAAAACGAGATGTTATTGTGTTAGTAATAATTTTTTTGTCTTTTACAATGGACCAATTTGAAAAACTAATTGAAGATAACTTGTTTACTGGGGAGAAGCCACAGTATAGGTACAGTGTGTGCCTAGAAGTTAAATGGTTGTTGAAATCTGCTTAAATAAAGGCGTGTATAGAATAAAATAATCAACTTTTGTTGCTCCGTGAAATTTTGTTAGAAGCCTTACTGTACCATTCAACATTTTCTTTTTTATATAGATAGATGAAATGACAAAGTCATTCTCACACACAATATAGTCATCAGAGTTTGAACTTCAATCATGATGTTCGATTTACAATTTTGACATTTTTATCAGTTAAATTATAATTTGTGGAGAAATAATGTGCATTTATATATTTTTTTTAAACAAGTCAAAATGAGATATATATTAACCAATAATAGTTTTGCTCCCTAGTACAAGGAGTGCCTAAAGAAGCTAAACAAAGTTACATCAAATCGAGGAACATAGTTGTAAATAAAAATAAAACAACAGCCAATCCCCAAACAAACAAGGGGATGCTGCCACCACATATGGTAATCAAAAGAAAAGCACACATTTTTAGCTTTCAACCACCGAAGAGAAGGCATCTTAACCTTTTCCAAGAGTTGCACGGTCGAGTTGGCTTTATTTGCAAAGAGTCTATGGTTCCTTTCATTCCAAAGGACCCAAATACAACAAGGGCAAATCAAATGTAAGAATGACCGACGCGGAGCATAACCACCAAAAGAGTTAACAAATCGGTAAAAATGATCTGTAACATGTTGGGGATCCACATAATACACATCAAGCCAAGATTTAATAAGTTGTCAGAGATTGCCAAAAAGAGGACAATGAATTATTAGATGATCAATTGTTTCATTTTGGCCACATCATGAAACACACAATTGGTTGTCAATAGTAATAACGCCTCGTCGCACCAAGTTATCCCTTGTTGGTCATCTATTGCGGAAAAAACGCCACGCGCAAATAGAAACTTTCAAAAGAACACTTTTATGCCAAGGTGCCTCCAAAACAACGTCGTGATTGTGTATCTCCTGCCTCATGAGCATTTGATACACACCACCAGGAAATGTGCATTTATATTGTGAATAAAGTGGGCTTTATTTAGGGCAGTAATATTTGCAGTGATATTTTTCCTAAAACAATATATTCTGCCGTGATATTTATCACTTAGGAAAGAATATAGCAAAATTAGTCTTTCAAATTTATCTGACCTATATTTTGAGGCAACAAATTTATTCAACCATTTTTTACATAATATTAGGAACATATTTGCTTACTAAAACCATTTTCCAATTTCACTTTTTAAAATTTGTGCACATTTTTTTGTACAATTTTGGGTTCATTTATGTACTTGATAATGAGATGAAAGACTTTGACCAACCATAAAAGTGGTAAGAAATTTTGACCAAAATTAAATGGAGCGGACTTCCTTTCATTGCAAGGGGGCCAAAATCTTGAGCTGACCGAGACTTTTGGAGGAGGAAATTTTTTAGATGGTTTAAACTTTAAGTACGAAGAAAATTGCTCTTCTCCCAATAGGAACTGCTCACTTCCACCTAAACTTTTGAAAATACCCCACGTGACTTAATTATTACATGGGATAATTGAAGCTAAGACTACAAAGAATCATTTTTTGTATTTATATACAATTTAAAAATATATTTAATGACTATCCCGGTCCAACCTCGGTCCGACCTTAGTGTATAACCTACGTGAGTTAAGTCACGTTCGGTATATCCAACGTGAGTTAAGTCACGTGACATGCATTTAAAGGTCAGACAATACCTTATTTCTTCATTCTTCTTCATTTCACATCTAAAATCTTTAAAAACTCTCTCAAATCATCCAAATCTTCAATTTCTTCAAGTTTAAATCAACCAACACTCCAGTAACAATTAAGTTTTCATAATCAAGTACCATTGACATTTTATGTTTATATGTTAATTTTTTCCTCTTAAATTAGAAATTTTTTAGTTTTAGGTTTGTTCAAATTGATTTTTTTTTTTTTTTGCAAGAAATGATACAATGTTTATATGTAAATGACTTATGTTGTTTAAATGTTTTGATGTTTGCATGTTTATGTTGTAGTTTTTAGTTTTAGGGTTTATGTATAATTTGCACTCTAAATGTTTGATGAAATGTTTGAATGAGTTTTTCATTGATTGTTTAATTTCTTATGGTATAGATCTGAAACAATGGATAATTTGTTCAGCGCTTAAGTATGCTTCAATGGTGGAAACCCTTATTTGATTAAGGTTTGGGACGATGTCACGTTAAAAGAACTGAAGAGTCAACTGAATGAAATCAACCAAGGACTCAACCCCAGAGACAGAAAGAGGGTGGAAGACGTTCAACATGGACATCCTGGGATATTGCAGTCAAAGACGATAATGCTCACAAATGACGACTGCGTGAGGAGCATGTTCTCCGTATTTCGACAGCACAACATGTTTCTGAGGATTGAAATGGATGTTACATGTTGAGATCACCTGAAGATATTCTCAAGAGTTTGATTATGTCAGAAGATTATGTTTAGGGAGCATCATTATTATGTAGTGTCTTTATTTTGTTGGAATTTAAGTTTAATTCATGAAAGTTTGATGACAATGTTGGTATTAAAGTGTCTTATAGTTAGTGTAAAGGTTTGCAAGTCTCTTTGAAAACCCAAAAGAATTAAGAGAACACAACATGTATTTTACGAAATCAACTATATAGGTTTTCACATTGAATTCCTTCGTATAAGATGAGTGTGACGAACATGAATGCATTTCTAAGATGTTGTTTTGTGCTTCATCATGCTCCTCTGTCAATTGAAACTTGTCAATTGGCAGAGCAGTATTGGAATGCATTCCTTTTTGTCATGACTCATCTTATGGGAATTCGATGTGAGAACTTATATTGTTGATTTGGTAGAATACATGTGTTGTGTTCTCTTCATTCTTTTGAGTTTTTAAAGAGGCTTGCAAATTTTTACACTAAGTATAAGACACTTTAATACCAACATTTTGAGCAAACTTTCAAGAATTTAATTTAAAAATCCAATATCATGATGATACCGCATATTTATGAAGAATGTAATGTAATGTAGTGTAACGTAGATGAAATTAAAACTAAATAAAATTGTGTATTTTTAGAATTGATTTCGTTTACTTGTGTATTTTTTGTTATGAATTGCTTCATTCATGCATTCATTCTTCATGCAGGACAGGCAGAATTGTTTCATTCAAGCAGAATTGAAAGTTATAGTACGCAACTTTATTCAAATTTATTCAAAGGAGCAAGGTTGTCAAAACCAGAATTTTGCTTCAGATTGAAAGGAGATAGCAAAATCAAAATCATAAAATTGCAATCGAAATCGAAGATTTTACCCAACTACCTTTATAGGATCGATTTGAGATAGCACAATCAAAAATCGTAAAATCGCAATCGAAATCGAAATTTCTACCAAAATGACTTAAAGTTAAAGCCTAGATGCTACATCAATTCACATGCCCCAATTCTATGGGCAGTGGCGGAGTCAGGAAAAAAAGTTTGGATGGACCACTAAATTATGAAGCTTTTTTTTTTTTTGGTAGTATAAATGTTAATTGAAACAAGTTTTAGTTGAGAGACAATGTAAGGGAGGTTTGAAACCCCCCCACAAATTAGAAGAACTCTAAACCTCCTCTAACCAGCCAAGCATAGACACAACAAAAATAACGTATACCGCTTTATGGAATCGCCAAAATCTAAAACCGTTGAAAAACTGTTTAAAATCTCACAAAATTTATCTTGATTTTTTATTTTTCTGGATGGGCCACTACACCACTTTACAGAGATTTGGATGTGCCGAAAACAAAAAACATCGTAAAATTGTTTAAAATCTCGCAGAATAAACCTATTATTGTTATTTTTTTTAATTTTTCTGGGTGGGCCACAGCCCACCCCAACCCATAAAGGGCTCCCCCTCTGTAACCCATGGACCAAGTGTCACTCCTATTAGCAATCCCCCATACACAACTCCCCAATTTAGTTCTACTTTCCAATGTGGCAATGTAAAAAGTCCAATATTAAGAATGTTATCCGGTAAATAACACAGCTTACGAAGTTAATTAATATATAATATGTGTAAAAACTCTGATATCCATACTCTGTCAGCATTATGTCTCCCCTCTAGAGCCAAGCTAATTTGTTAGCTGCCAATAACAATTGATGAAGCAAAATCATAAAGCAATATAATAAATCCTGGCCCAGATCTAATGGTATGGTGCCATTAATGACACCAAAGTATTTCCCTAATAAAAACTAGGCTTAAGTAAATGTTCCTGCAAGCATTTTGGTTTTAGTTTTAGTTCATGCAAAAATATTTTCTTGGTTTTAGTCCTTGCAAATATAGAATAGGAGTATTTTGTTTTGGTTCTAAGTGTTTTGTTTAATCCTTGTAAAATCTTTTCATATTTAAATTGAACCATATAATATTCATTTTATATAGTATCAATCCATTTTGCAAGGACTTAAACAAAATAACAAGGACCAAATGAATAAGTTAGATGTTAGCAAGAATTAAAATAAAAAAAATGTTCTACCAAATTTTTTTTTTTAATGTTTTTACAAGGATTAAAACCAATAACTTGTTAAAAAAAAAAGGATTAAAACCAATACAATTGATATTTGCAGAAATTATTTGCATTTTAAGCTTGAAAACCAACTTGATAAGAACCTTCAAAGTTCAAATGACTTATTCAATGCAGGCGAAGAGTTTTATTTTCTAGCCTTTCCTTTTCATCTGGTTTTTTCCACCAAATTTCCATAAAAGAATAATCAAAGAAAATTCCAACAACTTCAAGCAAAATTCCAAAGATGAGGGTTTCCTTGTTGACTATCACAAATAGATCAACGCAAAGCTTTTTCCTATCATATACAATCTTTACTTCTTGTTTGATGCACAACGACACTGCATTTTTCACTGATCATACAAAACAACCTGTACTTGTGCTTAGTTAAGACAGATGGCTGAAGCTGTGCTTGAAGTTTTGCTTAACAATTTGAGCTCACTCATTCAGAAAGAGATTGGCCTATTTCTTGGCTTCCAACAAGACTTTAATAGTCTTTCAAGCTTGCTCACATCAATCAAGGCTACTCTTGAAGATGCCGAGGAGAAACAATTCAGTAATAGAGCCATCAAGGATTGGCTGCTTAAGCTGAAAGATGCTGCTCACGTTCTTGATGACATCTTGGACGAGTGTGGTACTCAAGTATTGGAGCTGGAGCATGGAGGATTCCAGTGTGGACCATCACACAAGGTACAAAGCTCTTGCTTATCTTCTTTAAATTCTCAGCATGTTGCTTTCCGTTACAAAATTGCTAAGAAAATGAAGAAGATAAGGGACAGATTGAATGAAATAGCCGAAGAAAGGAGTATGTTTCATTTGACTGAGATAGTCAAAGAGAAGAGAAGTGGAGTCCTTGACTGGCGCCAAACCACCTCAATCATTACTCAACCATGGATCTATGGAAGAGATGAAGATAAGAATAAAATTGTGGATTTTTTGGTTGGTGATGCTTCTGTTTTAGTAGATTTACCAGTCTATCCAATTGTAGGTCTAGGTGGTCTTGGTAAAACAACACTTGTCCAACTGATCTTTAATCATGAAAGGGTAGTCAACCACTTTGATCTAAGAATTTGGGTATGTGTTTCAGAAGATTTTAGTTTGAAGAGAATGACAAAAGCCATCATAGAATCGGCTTCTGGCAATGCTTGCGAGGGCCTAGAGCTAGAGCCGTTGCAGAGAAAACTTTTAGATTTGCTAAAAGGAAAAAGGTATTTGCTAGTGCTGGATGACGTATGGGATGATGAACAAGAAAATTGGCAGAGGTTAAAATTTGTATTGGCTTGTGGAGGCAAGGGTGCTTCAGTTTTGGTCACTACTCGTCTTCCAAAGGTTGCAGCAATAATGGGAACAGTGCCAGCTCATGATTTATCATTGCTATCTGACAGTGACTGTTTGGATTTGTTGAAACAAAGAGCCTTTGGACCAAATGATGAAGAACGGGAAGAACTCGTGGCCATAGGGAAAGATATAGTAAAGAAATGTAGGGGAGTGCCTCTTGCCGCAATGGCATTAGGAAGTCTCTTGCGTTTCAAAGAGAGGAAATAGAGTGGCTCAATGTCAAGGAAAGCAAGATATGGGATTTACAAGGTGAGAACTGCGTCATGCCTGCCTTAAGGTTAAGTTACTTGAATTTACCAGTAAAATTGAGACAATGTTTTTCCTTATGTGCAATATTTCCCAAAGATGAAATAATAAGCAAGAAGTTTTTGATTGACCTTTGGATGGCAAATGGTTTTATTTCATCCAATGCGATGTTGCAAACTGAAGATATTGGCAATGAGGTGTGGAATGAGTTATATTGGAGATCATTTTTTCAAGATATTGAGCATGATGGATTTGGCAAAATTGAAAAATTCAAAATGCACGATCTTGTTCATGATCTTGCTCAATCCATTACAGAAGAGGTTAATTGTTGCATTACAGAGTCAAGTCCATCTAACAGAATCCGCCACCTCTCAATTTATGGTAGGAAATCAAGGGTACTCGGTTCAATACAGTTGCAAGGGATCAAATCATTGAGGACCTTTTTAACACCTACATCCCATTGCTCACCACCTCAGGTACTAAAATGTTATTCTTTACGAGTACTTGACTTTCAACTACTTAAAGAGTTGTCATCTTCAATTTTTCGTTTAAAACATCTAAGATACTTGAATCTTTCTTGGGGTAAATTTGAGAGTCTTCTGAAATCCTTATGTAAGCTATTGAATTTAGTGATTTTAAAGTTAGACTATTGTCAAACCCTCAAAAGGTTGCCTGGTGGTTTGGTACAATTGAAGGCTCTTCAACATCTATCTTTGAACAACTGCTACTCACTATTAAGCTTGCCTCAGCATATAAGGATGTTGGATTCCTTAAATACTTTAACTCTATTTGTTGTTGGCAAGAAAAGAGGGTTTCTTTTGGAGGAACTAGGACAAATGAACCTTAAAGGAGATCTTTACATTAAGCACTTGGAGAGAGTTAAAAGTGTGATGAATGCCAAAGAAGCAAATATGTCGAGCAAGCACGTGAAGAATTTGAAATTGTCATGGGCGAGAAATGAAGACTCCCAATTACAAGGAAATGTTGAGGAGATTATTGAAGAGCTTCAACCTCAATCCCAACAACTTCAAAGTCTAGGAGTGGGAGGATATACAGGTGCTTATTTTCCACAATGGATGTCTAGTCCTTCTCAAAAATATTTAACTCAGTTAGAACTCGTGGATTGCAATAAT
The DNA here is from genome assembly GCF_051527215.1 of Medicago sativa. Lineage (NCBI taxonomy): Eukaryota > Viridiplantae > Streptophyta > Magnoliopsida > Fabales > Fabaceae > Medicago > Medicago sativa. Next base: position 25,290,874 of record NC_140753.1, on the reverse strand, counting down.
TGTTTACACCTTCCACTCTTGGGGAAACTTCCTTCTCTTAACAGTCTAACAGTGTGTAACATGAGTCATTTAAAATACATATATGAGGAGTCATGCATTGGTGGAGTTGCAGGAGGTTACACAACAGTAAAATTTTTGCTATTAGAGAAGTTGCCAGACCTGGTAAGGTTATCAAGGGAGGATAGAGATAACATATTTCCGTGCCTTTCAACACTTCAAATTACTGAATGTCCTATACTGTTGGGCTTGCCGTCCCTTCCATCTCTCAGTGACTTGCGAGTACGAGGGAAATGCAACCAACATTTACTTAGTTCAATTCACAAACAGCATAGTCTTGAAACCCTTTGTTTCAATGATAATAATGAAGAGTTAACTTTCTTTCCAGATGGGATGCTAAGAGACCTAACTTCTCTTAAGAGATTGAATATTAGGAGGTGCCAAAAGTTCAACTTATCAGAATGTTTTCAATACCTCACTTGTCTTGAAAAATTAGTGATTACAAGTTCCTCCAAAATTGAAGGTTTGCATGAGGCTTTACAACATATGACTGCCCTTAATTCTTTGGAATTGATAAATCTTCCAAATCTGGCATCCTTACCTGACTGGTTAGGAAACCTAGGTTTGCTTCAAGAATTAGACATTTTGCATTGTCCAAAGCTTACGAGTTTTCCGATGAGCATTCAATGCCTTACTAGTCTGAAAAGTTTGAGAATTTGCAGTTGCAGTGAGTTAGGGAAACGATGTAAAGAGAACACTGAGGATTGGCGAAAAATTGCTCACATTCAATGCATTCGAGTACAAAACTGTAGAACGCTCATTGGAGGAGGAGGAGGCGGAGGAGGATATTATGTATCTTCGTCATTTTGTTTTCAACACCAGTGAAAGAATATAGATTATAGCTGAGATTTAGTTATGTTCTTGTATTTCTACTTTAAGCTTGTGTAAGTTAATTCTATTTATTTATTTTAAACTTTTGGTTTTATCTGTTTATAATGTATTTTGTCATTCCCCTCATTGTAGCATATATTCATAGTAAAAGCATCACTCAAGTTCCTATTATGTTTCCTCTTTGACAACAAAGTTTGTATAAAAGCAACAAGATACATCCAAACATGTAGTCGATCATATTTTTTTTCTTCTTCTTAAATACAGGAAGAATATTTGAGTAAAGTAATGAGTTTGTCAAACACCAAATTAAGCCTTGACTTTATAGAGCACTCTCAAATAGGTTCCCAAGATTATGAGTATTTCAAAAAGATCTCTGACTGTGTTAAACGATTAAGTTGGTCCCTATATTTAACCACTTATAGTCAATTAAGTCTCAATATTTTAACAACTTACTATCATTTTGATCCCTATGTTTATCCACCTTACTATCAAATTAGTCCCTAACATATTCTTTGAATTACTAATATGATTAAAATTTGACAGAGTAAGGGACCTATTTGAAATTTTCATAAAATCAAGAACCTATTTGATGGCGCTCTATAAAGTCATGGACTAATTGAGTGGTTTACTAGAAGAATATTTATATTCTTAGCCTTGCTTACTCTGTTGTAATTTGTGATCTTCTCTTTGGTTAAGGCATGGTAAGTAACACAATTTTTGTATTATCATACAATTTATACTCCATTTCATTTACCTTTTTCTCTAACAAATCCCTTTTTTCTTCTGAGTCTCTCTGATTTATCTATGTTTCTCTCCCCAAATCTAAGAACCTTCACCTCTATGTGGTACGGTTGATTGCAAGATTATAGGATGCTTATGCAAATCTGAAAGAGTTATTAATTGCCAACAGATTTTGGTGAGTTCTTGTGAAGTATGTACTTCTAGAATAATTTTTTCTCTCATCATAGTCTTCGAATATAATTTTAGAATCTCAATCCTCACACAATGTTTAATCTAGTAAAGAAACCGTACGTGATACAAAAGTTTTTTTTATATATTAAGAAGTTTAATCTATGTGGTAAGGGTGATTGTAAGTTTGAAGGTTGTTTATCCAAACCCGGAAAAACTTCAAATGTGGTATACTGTGATCTGCAGGGATAAGGGCTATATATCATGGGAGGAAAAAAGGAGAGTCTAGAGAATTTTTGATAAAACAAAATGTGGTAAGGGTCTTTTTTAATTTGGTTTGTAATAAAACAAAATTAATCTTAATTTGGTTTGATAAATTTAGATGAATTTTGTTTTATTTTAATTTGGTTTGTACTTTGTAATAAAACAAAATTCATCTTAATTTCCGCAAATATGAATTTTCTTTCTTAGAATTTAAGGTTGAACATAACACAACTTCTCCAAACCGGTTAATAAGACGACAACCATCTTCCACTATATCATTTTTAATGTGAGATTTTTAACATTCTTCATTCTTTTGATTAATCTTCAATAATTTATAAAAAAGAACATTATTTAAAGATTATACAAATATGGATAGATGGAGAAGTAATGAACCGTAACAAACACGAATTTTTCGTTGAAGGAACCGTAACAAACACAATTAACATTTTAGTTTTAATACTTTGTAAATGTAAAACACTTTACACCGTCCATCGATCACAACTAATTAATGGGTCTTACTAACAAGTCTTCCTAAAATATTTGTTAAGGAATCAAATATTTTTTTTTTGAAGACATAAAAATGAGATATATTAATACTGGCGGCGAGTACTTCTTAGTACAAGGTGTACGAAAAAGACCGCCCCAAAGAACAAAGAGTCATACAAAGAATATACAAGAGAAAAAACAGGTCAGTCGATACCCAAACAAGACATAGGGTCCGACCACCAGCTATGCAAACCATACACAAAGTTGGCCTTATTTGCCTTCAACCACTACAATGAATGATATTTCACTTTATCTAATAGCTGAACCATTGGAGTTTCGACATTTTTGAAAACTCTGTTATTACGTTCACTTCATATAAGCCAAACACAAAGAAGCCACAATAGTTGAAGGAAAGAACGCCGAGCTTTAGAAAAACCTGTGTAATGAATGAATTGGGTGAAGTGGTCACTAATGGTAAACGGATCGACCCCCTCCACACCAATCCACGCCCTTATTTTTTGCCACAACGAACCAAAAACACCACAATGCAGAAACAAATGCGCTGCTGATTCCTCATCCCCACAGCCCGCAACACATGTATTCCCCGCTACTTGCACAATGCCGCGTCGAACAAGATTGTTTCTGGTTGGAAGTCTGTCCTTTAACAAACGCCATGCAACAATGGAGACCTTTAGGGGCACCTGCTTATGCCAAATAAGATCGGTGGTTGTGTCAGAGGACTCCACCGTAGTAGATAAAATTTGGTAGGCACCTCGCACAGTATATCCATCATGAATGTCGGGATCCCACTGCCACCTGTCAAGAATATTAGCCTGCACAGAGACACCATCAAGTAATAACCTACACTCCGTTAACATTTCTTCTTCCCACCTCCACAATCTTCTCCTCCAACTCCACGCTTCTCCACCCTCCTCCAAACCACGAACACTCATATCCGCCACCGTACTAAACTTATTCCCCCATGAGCAGGGGCGGATCTGGACTCAAAATATTGGTGAGGCACAATTTTTTCGCGGTTAAATAATTAAATAAAATGTACACATAAGTAGCGAACGTGAGTTAATTGCCGTTTGTAGTGAGTGAATTTTGGGTGTAAATGAGCAATTTTAAAAATGAGAAGAGTGATTTTAAATAACATATGCAAATATATGGCCCAAGCCCATAACAACAAACACACATAAACCTAAATATTTGATATTCAGTCACATTATCACAGCCGCTGCATACTTTTCTTTTCTGCTTCTTTCTTCTTACGGTTTTATGGTTTCTTTATCTTTTTCCTTTCTTACCATGGTTTCTACATATGATTTCTTCTTATTTTCTACTGGTACTCTGCTTGTGATTGATGGGTTTACATTAAGTTTATTATCTCAATTCAATGTTTCATATATGGAGGAAAAAAAATGAAAAAAATCAGCTTGGGCTGGTGTGGCACTTGCCACACCAGGACCTGTTCAGGTCCGCCCCTGCCCATGAGCGTAGCTCAGGAACATGCATTGTTATGCAGAGATCGAGGTTCGAACCCTAAACATCCCACTTATTCACCTTGAAAAAAGTGAATTAACTACTAGACTATTTGAAAAAAAAAAGTTGCGTAGTCAATTTTTAAAAAGCTTAAAAAATGTAATATTTATCATAAAGTTTTCTTTTTTGCCTTCCTCAACATTGGTTTGGAAAAAAAGCAACCAATTATTACGGTAAGGTCACGTGCATGTGGACATATGGTTGTTTCCACGAAAGACATATGCATCGATAATAAAAGTTGACTTGTCAATTAAAAACGTCCCCTATCACTTCATTTCTTAATCACACAAACCTGTGCACCTTCATTTTGAACTTCGAAGATGGCTGAGGCTGTACTTGAAGTTGTGCTTACCAACTTGAGCTCACTCATTCAGAAGGAGATTGGCCTATTTTTGGGTTTCCAACAAGATTTTAAAAGTCTTTTAAGCTTGCTCACTACAATCAAGGCTACTCTTGAAGATGCTGAGGAGAAACAATTCACTGATAGAGCTATCAAGGATTGGCTGCTTAAGCTTAAAGATGCTGCTTACGTCCTCGATGACATCTTGGACGAGTGTGCCACCAAAGCACTGAAGTTCGAGTACAGAGGATCCAAGGTTGGATTCTCTTGTTTATCTTCTCTTCATCCAAAGCAAGTTGCTTTCCGTTACAAAATTGCTAAGAAAATGAAGAGCGTACGAGAGAGGTTGGATGAAATAGCTGAAGAAAAGACTAAGTTTCATTTGAATGAGATAATTAGAGAGAAGAGGAGCGGAGTCCTTGACTGGCGCCAAACCACCTCAATCATTTCTCAACCTCAAGTTTATGGAAGAGATGAAGATAAGGAAAAAATTGTAGATTTTTTGGTTGACGATGCGTTTGGTTTTGAGGATTTATCAGTCTATCCAATTGTTGGTCTAGGCGGACTTGGAAAAACAACACTTGCCCAACTTATCTTCAATCATGAAAGGGTGGTTCACCATTTTGAGCTGAGAATGTGGGTGTGTGTTTCAGAAGATTTTAGTTTGAAGAGAATGACTAAAGCGATCATTGAAGCGGCAACTAAGAAGTCATGCGATGATTTGGATCTAGAGCCACTGCAAAGAAGACTTCAAGATCTACTACAAGGAAAAAGATTTTTTCTTGTATTGGATGATGTGTGGGACGATAAACAAGAGAGTTGGCAGAGATTGAGGTCTGTATTAGCTTGTGGAGGAAAGGGTGCTTCAATTTTGGTAACTACTCGTCTTGCGAAGGTAGATGAAATCATGGGAACAATACCTCCACATGATATATCAAAGCTATCCGACAAAGATTGTTGGGAATTGTTCAAACAAAGAGCTTTTGGACCAAATGAGGTAGAACGGTCAGAGTTTGTGGTCATAGGAAAGGAGATACTAAAGAAGTGTGGGGGAGTACCTCTTGCGGCAATAGCATTAGGAAGTCTCTTGCGCTTTAAAAGAGAGGAAAATGAGTGGCACTATATCAATGAAAGCAAACTATGGAGTTTACAAGATGAAGATTATGTCATGCCTGCATTGAGATTAAGTTACTTGAATTTGTCGGTTAAATTGAGACAATGTTTTGCCTTCTGTGCGTTATTTCCCAAAGATGAAATAATAAGCAAGCAGTTTCTAATTGAGCTTTGGATGGCTAATGGCTTTATTTCGTCCAATAATATGTTGGAGGAGGAAGATATCGGCAATGAGGCGTGGAATGAATTATACCAGAGATCATTTTTTCAAGATATTGAGACAGATATATTTGGCAAAATTACTAGTTTCAAGATGCACGATCTTCTTCACGATCTTGCTCAATCAATTTCAGAAGAGGTGTGTTGCATTACAATAGACGATGAAATGCCTGGTACATTTGAAAGAATCCGCCATCTCTCATTTGAAAGGGAGATTTTAACTAGTGTAGACTCAATCTGAAAGAGTCCGTATTGCAAGAAAATGTCGAGCAAATTCTTGAAGTGCTTCAACCTTATATCCAAAAGCTTCAAGAATTGCATGTGGAAGGATATACAGGTTCCTATTTCCCAGAATGGATGTCTAGTCCTTCTTTAAAACATTTACGGTCGTTATTTATCAAAAAATGCAAAAGTTGTTTACATCTCCCACAATTGGGGAAACTACCTTCTCTTAAGGAATTGTCGATCTTGAGTTGCTCACAAATAGAAGGTTTGGATGGGGCTTTACAACATGTGACTGCCCTTCAATCGCTGTCACCGGAGGATCTTCCTAACCTGACATCCTTACCAGACTGTTTAGGAAACCTTAGTTCGCTTAAAAAACTAGCGATTTTGGAATGTCCAAAGTTGAAGTGTCTTCCGATGAGCATTCAAAGCCTTACTGGTCTGAAAAGTTTGAGGATTTTTTTTTGTGATGAGTTGGAGAAACGGTGTAAAAGGGATACAGGTGAGGATTGGCCAAAAATATCACACATTCAAACTGTTGAAGGTATGTTTTGGATCCCTAGCCCCCTCTTAATACTTTGATTTATTATATTGTGTACACCTTCTATAGTTATGGATCTTCTTAACAATGTTCTTTTTCTTCCTCTTTCATAGTGTTGTATTGATTCTGGGTTACCATTAAGTTTCATTCATATGTTATACTTTTTTTTTTTCACAGTTGGCTATTTTTAGGTATTGAAGGGGTAAAGATTTGGGCTTCATTTCCCTTTCGTACGCTGTTTACTTGTTCAGATCTATTGGAAGGAAGGTAAAGTGCTTGTTGCTTTGTATTTTTTCAGTCATTACTCATAGCACTATTTGTTTTAAAAATTCAGTATTTTAAATTCTTTGGCTGAATACTACCTCTGCCTTGAATAAATTGGGGCTTTTGCTCGGATACAAACCTAGTTTTTTTCGGGTTGTTAAGGATGCTTATGAAAATGGCATCGGTGGCGTTGCTTTCAAATTACTATTTACAAGATAATTTTTTTTGTTTCCTTCATGGCCTTTCCCTGATATCCTTGTGTTCAATTCAATTCCCTGATATAAATACTGTGATATGCAGAAGAAAATTTTCAGGAGTTTAACAGTTTTTGGCAATTTTGCTTTCCTCGTGTGTGTAGCAGGATTTTAGCGTCAACCATTTTGGAGATAGACTTAATTTCGTCTGTTCTGGTTGGACTTCTCACGAATTCCGCAATATTTGCCTCTATAGCATAGAGGTAATAAATATAACCATTTGTGTTGCATTCCCCAATAAATAACTATAGAAGATATATTATAAATACCGATTTTATTGACTTCAAATTGTCGTTTTGACATGCAGTTTGATGTGCATTTGAATGTATAGTTTGTTTAAGGCTATAATATGCTAAAAAGTTTCTTACTGCAGGGTGCTGCAGTTTGTTGAAGGTACTTCTGCTGGGGTTAGGGCTTTCATGGTTGAAGAGACAAGCCTTTGAGCACCAAGGGAAAGAGAAAGAGTGTAAAAACTAAAAGTCTAAAACTTCAGCTTGAAGACGAAACTTTGTGACTAGAGCTCAAACATAACCATGTGAGTACAAATCTTGTTTCCATCATAAGACTCTGCTGGTTATTTTGTGATGTTCTGGTTTATATTTTTCCAACTTGGTCCTTGATCATCTTCTTGGCATGGTTATGGAACCCACAAGTTATCATTTGATTTTATCTCTAATTAGGAAAATAAATATTATTTTGAGTTAAATTGTTTTCCAAGTTTATGTTTGCGTTACAACTTGCCACCACTCAAGACGTGGCTTAACACGAAGGTCTCATGAAAGTGTTGGTGAAGTGAATTGGTTGATATTGACGTGGCTTAAACTCTTGCGATCATCATCCTTCTATGTATCCTCATCAATTGCTGATAATCTTCGCATGACAATAAGTACCAATTCTAGCATTTAGGTGGCCGAATGTTTAATCTCTTCTTTCCTTTCATTGTTTGACACACTCTCCTGCCGTCTATCTACCTGTTGAGTTTATATAGTCCTAGTTTAGATTTATTGTATAATATTTAATTTATACTGTGCTAACTGATATTTATTTTATGTTGGTTGTTAGAAAGTAGAAGGTACATCTCTGCAAGATCTTCTACCGGCCATCATTCAGTCAACCACCTCTTGATTTGAGAGTAAAACCGACAATTTATTCTACAGGAGCAAAAAATCATGAGAAATCTTGGAATATTGTGATAGATAAATCTGCCACAAGCAAGAATGTATTCTGCCAAATTTGAGCACCAAAATCCTTCATGTGATCCATTTTAGAAACATATTGATAGTGAATTGAAGTTTGCTTTATGTACACTTTTTATTTTCCATTTATGGATTATATATGGACGTCTAAGCAGTAGACATAAATCAAAAATTGAAATAAAGTGCTATTTTAAGTTCAAAACAAGCAGTAGCTTTGCCTCTTCTTTGGCTCTTTGGCAGAAAAAACTTGAATATATTGTTCGAAAGATCCAATACAGAAATATCTGTGTCATATTCGAGGTTGTCAAATCCATGTGGGCTAGTAAAATCGATGTGCAAGAACTTTTGTTTCAGCAATCTCAGTGTCACAATTTAATTTCATCTTTTCATTAACTACTGAATAAATTCTATGAAAATTTGCAAAATCACTAGGATCAACAATGTTAAATATGGATATTGAAGAACCAGTACATGCTCTTTATTGGACAAATTCACAATGAAAATATCGTCTTTGCATTAGATGCCTATAAGGTTAATGTGAAACATTGGAACATCAAACATAGTACTCAGATACTAGCATTTAGGCTGCCTAATCTCTGCTTTCCTTTTCATTGTCCAAGACTATATCCGTCTATCTGTCTGCCTCCCTTTTATGAAGATTTACTTACTACAGAATAACTGGTGGAGATTGTACTCACTTGATAGTTTTTCTGCTGTTTGACAGAAAGTACACCTTCTACGGGCCATCTTTCCACCACCTCTTGATTTGCGAGTGCAACAGCCAATTCATTCTGCAAATACTGTGGCAGAATGAGTCCAATGCCAAGGATTCACAACCCAACAATCTATTTATTTATGGGAATTCTTTAAAAGAAAGAATTCTGAAAGTAACGGCTGTAACAAGAAAGCACTGTTGCCTGTGGTAGAGTAAGCAACGGCTGTAACAATCCATACGAGTGAGAGCCCTGCAGTTTTACTGAATTTGGAAGCTGAGACGGAGAAATGGATATTTGAAACCATCAAAAAGAATTTGAGGTCCATTTTGATCACAAACTATCTGAAAGTACATTGGAACTTTAAAGATGAGAACATGCTGCAATTCTTTTCTACATTGTATTGGATTTTAGTCAAACATACTGCAATTCCTGCTGACAAATAAACAGTTAAGAAATGAGCAAGCCTCCCTCGCAAAAGAAGTTAGAAAGTAGAAACTAAACACTACACCACAAACATGTTCTTTGATAATAGCTATGAATGTTCACTGGGTTGTTTTAGTTTCTAACCTCATGATTTGGTCATGAAATAGGTCAATGGAACTAGTGTACCCATTTGATCTATTTTATAACAGATAAATTCTGACAGTGTATACAGTATATTATATATTAAGAGATTTAATTAAAATTCTATCAATCTTATGAAAGTACAATTGATGCAAACTAGTGCTGCAGAAATGTGTATTACAACTTCAGTCAATACATAAAGATTTGGCAAGATTAGTTGGCAAGGCTCCTCAATCAACAAAAGACTATTTCAAAATCTTAATTGGAACATAGGAGAAAGAACTATTTCATCTCAAAGAATCCAAGTTGAGATAAGTCCATTACTTGCTGTAGTTGTCCAAATATTCCAGTTCTACATAGTTTGGCAATATGCAATAAATTAGAATTAAAATGCTTTAACATGAGACCCTTTGCAGGCTAGGTATCAGAAATTAATTCCTTTTTCCATCCTCTTCTACATAATTTTTACATCTATAGTATTAATTTGATGTGCAACAAAAGGAAGGGAGGAAAATCTATTATTAAAACATGAAATGTTTATATTGCCAAAAAAATCAATTTAAGATGGCGTGAAAAATTTATTTAATTTTAAAATGAATATAATTTAAAAAATATAAAGCTTGTAAAGCCTTTTAAGAGTGGAAGTCTTAAACAATTGTCTACAATTGCCCAAAGCCTCTCCTGGCATAACTATAATTGATGATTCTTTAATAATATTTTATGGTTAACAACTTCAGCTGCGGATATGTTATTAGAAAAAGTGGAAAATGTGAAGAGTAATACGATATTAAAAAGAAAAGATATACAAAATAAAGTGGGAGAATATGATTATAGTGCTTCCTTTACGTTAATTAATTGTTAAATTAAAACCCTTAATGTGTAGAAACCATCTTTAGCATCTATACCCAACTAAATATTGTTTCACCAGTAATCCTTTCCTTGATGGTTGAGAAATCTTGCCTTACTTTACAAATTGTTCCAATAATATTGCTAATATTATATTGGTTGCCAACTTTTGTTCATAATATAAAAGGACGTAAAACTTGTCATTTTGAATCATCACGCATCATACAATACAGTACAACCTCACTAACATTTTCATTTTACAATTCAGAGCTTAAGAGATGGCTGAAGCTGTCATTGAAGTTGTGCTTGATAATTTGAGCATACTCATTCGAAAGGAGCTTGGCCTATTTCTTGGTTTCGATCAAGACCTGAAGAGGCTGGCTAGCTTGCTGACAACAATCAAGGCTACACTTGAAGACGCTGAAGAGAAACAATTCACTAACTGTGAAAGTGCTAGTGCTATCAAGGATTGGCTGCAAAAACTCAAAGATGCTGCTTACATCCTTGAAGACATCTTGGACGAGTGTGGTACTGAAGCATTGGAGATGGAGTACAAAGGATCCAAGTGTGGACTATCACACAAGGTACAACGTACTCAGAATATTATGAAATATATTGTAATATCTTTTATATTATATTAGAGCATCTTTAATTAGTTTTGAGTATCAATTGGTCTTTCCAAAACAAAACAAAAGAATCTAGTATCAATAATTTTAGACTGTCTGTTATGATTATATTTTATATTAGTTATTCTTGTATATGATTTATTTTTTATTTATGATTGAGTCTCACCAGGACCGGGCCAATAAATTTTACTTGTAGGTTTGGCCTAAAGAAAATTTTAATATATGAAGCCTTTTTAGTCTGTATATGAGACCATTTTGTTTATAAAATCTAACAAAAAATGTTTTTTGTTGGGAGGCCTAAAGCGAGGGCTTTAGTAGCCTTACCCCTGGGGCTGGCCCTGAGTCTAACATGGAATAAAGTTAAGAACTGGTTAAAGTTTATAAAGAGTTCCCAAGATTTTAGGAATCTAATAATTGTTTCACACACTTGTTTGTTGCTAGTTTGTTTTTGAACATTAAGGGCACTGTGCAACTGGTGTGCATATTTTTTGGGTGCTCTGTTATGTTTGTTAATGCCTGTTTCTTTCTGGTCCAGTTTAGTACATATTTTTATTTTAAGTTTTTCGTTAGCATCAATTATGTCAGATATGTGGTCATATATCAAGTCTCAGTCAGTTCCTAGTAGTTTGCTGCTCATCTGTCTAAGTCACTATTGTGACACTGTTTTTTTTTTGCCTTTTCTCAATTTTGTTCTCTAATGGAAGGCTCTCTAGTCATCGGTCTCGGCACGCTATCAGTAGTCTAAGGTAGTCCATTCCTCCAATCAACTTCAAGGTTGAGTTGTTGGAACCAGTCATTGATGACCTTTCCCACATAAGTTGTTTTATTAGTGTTCACTGCCCAACCATCGTCAAGGTTGAGTCGTTGGCATCAGTTTAAAAAAACTTTGTGATCTGTTCCAGACTTAAGTTGATTGTTGCAGTTTTGTTTGGATACAATTTGTTAAAGTAAATTATGGTTCTGATACTAGTTGGTTTGGCTTGATATTTCTCACATTCTTAAAAGCCTAGTAAGCTTTAACTTGAGGGGAAGTGTTAGAATATAATTAAATGTCTTGTACTATATTTTATATTAAATTAGAGTATCTTAAAGTTATTTTCTAGGATCGATATATATTTTTAGAGTATCTTTTAGGATTATATGTTATACTACTGATGTTTATTATGATTTCTTCTTGGCTTATAATTGAGTCTATGTATCCATATAAATAGAGATTAGTATTAAGTCTTTTGTATCAAGCTAATATTCAATCAGTATCAATAATATAAGGTTTTTATTATTTTCTCTCTTCTTTTTATCTAAAATCTCACAACTTCAACAGGTACATAGTTCTTTCTTGTCCTCTTTTCATCCCAAGCATATTGCTTTCCGTTACAAACTTGCTAAGAAAATGAAGAGGATAAGAGTGAGGTTAGATGAAATCGCTGCAGAAAAGAGTAATTTTCATTTAACTGAGATCATCAGAGAGAGAAGTGGTGTAGTCCCAGACTGGCGACAAACCACCGCAATCCTCACTCAACCTTTAGTCTATGGAAGAAACGAAGATAATGATAAAATTGTAGACTTTTTGGTTGGTGATGCTTCTGAATTAGAGGACTTGTCCGTCTATCCAATAGTAGGCCTAGGTGGACTCGGTAAAACAACACTTGCTCAACTCGTCTTCAATCATGACAGAATAGTTAACCACTTCGAGTTAAAAATATGGGTGTGCGTTTCAGAAAATTTCAGTCTAAAAAGAATGACAAAAGCAATCATAGAAGGGGTAACTAAGAAGCCTTGTGGAGATTTGGATCTAGAACCACTACAAAGAAGACTTCAAGATCTACTTCGAAGAAAAAGGTACTTGCTTGTTTTGGATGACGTGTGGAATGACAAACAAGAGAGTTGGCAAAGATTGAGATCTGTATTGGCTTGTGGAGGAAAAGGCGCTTCAATTTTGGTCACTACTCGTCTTCTGAAGGTAGCTAAAATCACGGGAACAATGCCTCATCATGAAATATCAAGGCTATCTGACAAAGATTGTTGGGAATTGTTTAAACAACGAGCCTTTGAACCAAAGGAGGTAGAACAAAAAGAACTTGTGATCATAGGGAATGAGATAATAAAGAAGTGTGGGGGATTCCCTCTTGCAGCAATAGCACTCGGAGAAAAAGGTACTTGCTTGTTTTGGATGACGTGTGGAATGACAAACAAGAGAGTTGGCAAAGATTGAGATCTGTATTGGCTTGTGGAGGAAAAGGCGCTTCAATTTTGGTCACTACTCGTCTTCTGAAGGTAGCTAAAATCACGGGAACAATGCCTCATCATGAATTATCAAGGCTATCTGACAAAGATTGTTGAGGAAGTCAATTCAATTCAGTTGCACCAGGTCAAATCATTGAAAACCTACATGGAATTTTTTGACGAAGATGAAGCTAGTCAACTTTCACCTCAGGTATTGAAATGTTATTCTCTACGGGTGCTATTGACGCATAGACTAAACAATTTGTCGTCTTCAATTTGTCATCTAAAATATCTAAGATACTTAGATATTTCTTATGGTAGCTTCAATACTCTTCCAGACTCCCTTTGCAAGCTTTGCAATTTGGAAGTCTTGAAGTTAAATGGTTGTGATTCCCTTCAAAAGTTGCCTGGTGGTTTGACACGCTTAAAAGCTCTGCAAGACTTGTCTTTAAGTGGCTGTGACTCATTGACAAGCTTGCCCCATCATATAGGGAAGTTGACTTCCCTAAAGACTTTAAGCAAATACATTGTTGGCGAAGAAAGAGGACTCCTTTTGGAAGAATTGGGACAACTTAATCTTAAAGGGCGGTTAACAGATGCCAAAAAAGCCAATATGTCATGGAAGAAACTGAACCAGTTGTGGTTGTCATGGGAAAGAAATGGAGTCTCCCAACTACAAGAAAATGTTGAGCAAATTTTGGAAGCACTTCAACCTTATGTCCAACAACTCTATTCATTTGGTGTGGGAGGATACACAGGTGCATGTTTCCCAAAATGGATTTCTAGCCCTTCTCTCAAAGATTTAAGTTCTTTAGAGCTTGTGGATTGCAAGAGTTGTTTAAACCTTCCAGAGTTGTGGAAACTACCTTCTCTAAAGTATCTAAAAATATCTAACATGATCCATGTTATCTACATGTTCCACAAGTCATATGATGGAGAAGGTTTTATGGCTTTGAAAACTCTTTACTTGGAGAAGTTGCCAAACCTGATAAGTTTATCAAGGGAAGAAGGAGAAAATATGTTTCCATGCCTTAAAGCACTTCAAATATCTAAATGTCCTAATTTTCTGGGTTTGCCTTGGCTTCCGTCTCTCAATCATCTGTATATAGAAGGGAAATGCAATCAAGAATTACCAACTTCCATTCATAAACTAGGTAATCTTGAATCCCTGCATATCTTGAATAATAAAGAGTTGATTTCCTTTCCAGATGGGATCCTAAGAAACCTAGCTTCTACTCTAAAGATATTGGATTTTTATCAGCTCTCAAAACTTAAGACACTCCCAGCTGAAATGATTCATCTTCATGCTCTCCAAGAACTATCTATTAACCCTTGCAGAAACATCATGTCAATAACCAATGAAGTATTGAAAGGACTACACTCTCTCAAGGTGTTAGATATTGTGAAGTGCAATAAGTTCAACATGTCATCGGGTTTTCAGTATCTAAATTGTCTTGAGACATTGTTGATTGGTAGTTGTCCAGAAGTCGAAGGTTTTCATGAGGCTTTACAACATATGACTTCTTTGCAGTCCTTAACCTTATCTGATCTGCCAAACCTAGAATCTTTGCCTGAATGTTTCGAAAACTTTACCTTGCTTCATGAGTTAACAATTTATGAGTGCCCCAAATTGTCCGGTCTTCCAATGAGCATCCAACTCCTTAGTGGTCTAAAATCATTGACTATTACAGGTTGCCCAAATTTAGAGAAGCGGTGCCAAAAGGAAATAGGCGAAGACTGGCCGAAAATAGCTCATGTTGAGTATATCGACATTCAAAATGACTACATAATAGAGGGGGGATATGGTGGTCGACGTATTGAGTTTGATGCAGGTTTCCTATGGGGCTCTTTATAGTTTGAAACACATATTAAAAGTTTTGTACATGTGGTTCGTTAAATTTTATCAGGTATTAGAAAATTCCATTTGTTTATTAAGTCTTTTGTTTATGAAAATCAATTTCTCTAAGTTGTTTTAATTTATATGGTTTTTTTGTTGCCAGACCAGACCAGATCCTTAACTGGTTGTCCACTTTGACAAATATGCAAGGCCAAGTTTCTGCATCATATGTTAATCATACATATCCATAGAAAAATTTACATGGGAGAAGGTATGGTTTAATATAATACCCTTGTGTCAATTGCATATTGGAACCCCAAAACAATAAAATCTAAATGTTGTTGTTATTGCATTCCAGTTAGAGAAAGCTTCTTACTGCGCCAAATGCTTGTTTTTGGGGAACATGATGGCCATTCAATGGTAGCTTTCATGTATAGAGAAGATTTTGGCACTGTCAATTCTCGTTGTGGATAGAGAAGATTCTACAAAGTTCTGTATAGAAGGATACTTGTGAAATGTTTGTTGTTATTTTATTTTATTTTTTCTTTGGCAAATAGAGTTATGTAATATATATTTGGAATTTTCTATGTGCTTCTAATTTCTTTGGAGAATGATTCATGGGATACGATTACGAAGTGCATTGTTAATATTTTACCATATTTTTTTATTATTTTTTTAAACTGGTGTGCTGACTGAATTATGTTTTTTTTTTTGTATTCTTTTGGTTGCATTGGATATCAGTATAATCATTTTTTTCCAGCACTTTTTTCTAGTAGATTCTACTAGTTTAGTTTAGAATTTTTGACATGCTGTTAACTTTATTTAGTGGAGATGATCCTTCAAAGATGCAAGTGTCACATAATCAATTTTCCTTTGGATGAAATTGAGGATTTTCTATCACACCTCCAAGTAATAATACCAACTCTAATGTAAGTAGTGATTCATAATTCACGCCGATTAGATTTAAAAATCGAAAGTATCAACAATGCTAAATAGAAAGTGTAACTTTACGAGTTTTGGTATGTAGAAGAAGTGGTAAATACCACCCAAAACTCACACAACTGCCAGATCCTGGGTTTGTACACAGGTGAAAACGTACAACCTAACAATATTGACATTGTTATTTGAGCTATGTTCACATAATTCATTAACATGATCATTCATTGATTTTCCAATTGATGGGATTCTTTTTAATTGGTACCTAAAACGTTAAGATCAGGTTGACATGACAACGAGGGTGACTGCAATATGCTCTCCATCCAATGTTAGATTTGTTTCAACAATGCATAAAACTTCGAGTATGATATGAAGGCTACTTCTATAGTGCGCAAGTATGTTGTACTGTCGGCATTTCAATTTATAAACTTGGTAGTCCTAAATCCCTTAAGTTCATCGATATTGAACAGCTTACATACTTTTCAGTTGGGATGCTAAGAAACCTTACTTCTCTTTGATTGGATCCTTCTATCAAGGATTTGATGATTTGGAAATCCTCAAAAAAAGGTTTTGATGAGGCTTTACTACAAATGACTGCCCTTGAAAGGTTAACATTAAGTGATTTAACAAACCAGTCATCCTCAGCTGACTGGTTAGGAAACCTTAGGTTTGCTTCGCGATGAGCATCCAAAGTTGGTGCATCTTCCGAATGAGCATCCAAAGCCTTACTTGTCTGAAAATTTTGGAAATTGGGGTTGCAGTGAGTTAGCGAAACAGTGTGAAGAGGAAACAGGTGGGGATTGACTAAAAATATCTCACTTTCAAAATATTGAAATTGAAGCAGTTTTGTTTTGAAGAGGAGAATACTGTATTGTAGCAGGTTTGTTTTGGATTTCTCGCCCACTCGATATACATATTTATTATATTGTACTAAACATAATTGGACAGCACTAGATATTGAGAAAACAATGAAATTTTTTTGTCAAAAGATGAGTTTATTCGAAGGAACAAGAGGAAATTTTTGGATGAATAATATTTTAAGCAAATAATCTTCAAATGTATAGGGGTATAGATCTCACTACCTCAGTTTCAGCATCAAGGTGTTGTGGTCTTCTGTCAACGTAATACTCTCAACTTCACCAGACTGCTTGAGGTGCTCGTTGGTGAAAGTGGTGCATTTTCTAATCTATCTTCATTAGTGTCAAGATTTACAATTTTTGTATCTTTGGAAGAAGATTTGATCTTCTTATTCTGTAATTGCTGAGGTTTACTAGAAATGCTACCATCAGTTCACTCAGGATCCAAAGACTTGTTAGGTTTATTGATACCTTCGCATTGAGGATCCAACTTCAGTACATATATATCCTCTCATAGTTTCTCCCCAGATTTCAAGCTATCCTCCAGCCATTGATAAAGGAAAGCTCTCTGCAAAAAGCATCATCAACCAATATAAATGAAATCAAGTAAAAGGACATTGTGACTATACAAATAGAAACTTGCAGTGTACACTTCACAGGTGACTGCTAACCAAAAATAAATAAACAAATAAATAAATAAATAAATAAATAAATAACAGGAGTAAAATCAACCAAGGAATGCATAAAAAATGTTGAATACAAAGGTTAGTGAGTTTACCTGAATTTTAGGACTAACAAATGCCACTGGCCCTGTCAGTACTCGGATGTTGTTTATATGGACATAAAAAACTAATTTGAACTAATAACTTATAAATCTGTGATGATTTTCTTGAACGATTTGTAGAAACATGTATATGAGAAACTAAAAATCATCATGTAGTTGCAGTTGAAAAATATTTTTGAAAAATACATTTGTTATAAAACGACATTTAAAGTCTGTGTTTATGCATGGCTGAATAACTCTCATGCCTTGGCATAATAAAGTAAAAGTTTATGTCACTATTTCATTTTGCTAAGTTCATAATTGATGTGTTAATTAACTATAACATCCTTGTGGATTTTTCATGTTCTTCTCATAAGAAGTACTCAGATACCAGCATTTAGGCGGCCTAAAGTTTAATATCTGCTTTCGTTTTGATTGTCCGAGGCTTTCTCCTTCTACTTGTCTGCCTCCCATTTGTGACGATTTACAATCAGATGGAGATTGTTCTCACTTGTTATTTTCGCTGCTGGTTGATATAAAAGAGAAGAAGGTACACCTTGACTTGTCTGCCATATTTCCACAACCTCTTAATTTGCAAGTGCAGCAGCCAATTCATTTTGCAGGAGGACATAATCATGACAAATCTGCAAATACCGTGGCAGACCAACCAAGGTGTAATGATTCCGATGCCAAGGATTCACAACCCGTCAAGTTTATTACTGGTAATTCTTTCAAATCAAGAATCCTCGTTCGATTTAGCAAACCAGGAAAATGACATCAAATTTGCAAAGCTCCTGTTTGAAATGATCAGTTGGTATTGATAAGGCAAAGATTGTTGCTCATCAGGCTTTTGTAATTAACACAAACCCTGCACAAACTGTTGCTAATTGTGGAGTAAGTAACAGCTGTAACAATCCCTACGAGTGAGAGCCCTGCAGTTTTACTGAGATTTTGAAGCTGGGACAGAGAGATGGATATTGAAAACTATCTGAAAGGATTTCAATATGGATTTCAAACTATCTGAAAGAACAATGTTATATATGGTATTTTCTACAATGAGAACCAAACATGTTTGCACTTCCTACTGACAGGGAAGAGAGCAAGCCTCCCTGCAAAAGAAACACAAAGAAGGCGTGCTGGATCTCAAAGGATTTTGGTCTATTTGGGGCAAGGGGCTGGCTGGTGTGCTGAAGGCTTTGGGACCTAAGAGTGTGCTCCTCTCTATGTCTCAGGTTTGAATCCTCCAACTTCAAACAATTCATGTGTTGGCTTCAATTGGACCCCCTGCTAGTGGACGGCGGGATGGTCCTCCGGCTTAGTGACTGGATACCGAGTTTCCAAAATAGAAATGTATCTGAACCTCCAATTTTATCTAAATAATGAGCATGTTCTTGAAGTTTTTTTGTTTCTTAACTTAATGATTTGGTCATGAAAAAGGTAAATTGAACTAATGTACAAATGTATGTTATTTGTTAAAAAATAATAATTCTATTGCCCACCTAGGTCTTCCAATGTTACCCATTTGATGTAGTCCTATAAGAAATAAATTCTATCAATCCTATAAAAGTACAACTAGTGTATACTAGTGCTTCAGAAATGTGCATTACAACTTCAGTCCAAGCAACTGCAATACAATGCCAAATTAGCATAGGCATCTCAGAAAGCTAATACAAGAAAACCATATAATAACAAACTCATAAAAACAGAAAGAAAGCATGAGGCAAGGCATATGATTCAAATCCATTCCTTGCTGTAGTTGTCCAAATATTCCAGCTCTTCACAGTTTGGCAATATAATCAGGCAATAAATTAGAATTAATTCAATTACTTTTTTCATTTCTATAAAGGCACCACCATGCCTGAAACAACTATTTAATATCTCAAAGAAAAAGAGTGGAGGTTTTCAACAATTGTCTACTTGCCTAGAGCTACTCATGGCACTCCTGGTATAATTGTTGATCCTTTAATAATAATATTTTATGGTACAACCTCGATAACATATTCATTTTACAATTCAGAGATTAAGAGATGGCTGAGGCTGTACTTGAAGTTGTGCTTAATAACTTGAGCAAACTCATTTGAAAGGAGCTTGGCCTGTTTCTTGGTTTTGATCAAGACTTGAAGAGGCTGGCCAGCTTGCTGACAACAATCAAGGCTACACTTGAAGACGCTGAAGAGAAACAATTCACTAACAGTGAAAGTGCTAGTGCTATCAAGGATTGGCTGCTAAAACTCAAAGATGCTGCTTACATCCTTGACGACATCTTGGACGAGTGTGTTACTGAAGCATTGGAGATGGAGTACAAAGCATCCAAGTGTGGACTATCACACAAGGTATCTAGTAATTAGAATATTATGAAACATCGTTTATATTGTTGGATCTTGTGTTGGGGGTCTGCTGCAATAACTTGACCAAGAAGACGATGAAGATGAATATGATGAAGTGTGCACATAAATTCCAAATATTGTTGTATATCTTGATTGTTGGGAAAAGGCTGCTGCACTTGAAACCTGAAAAGTCTAATAGTTATGCATGTAAACTCAAAGCGTATGGGGTTGCCATACTAACCTTTAGGTTCGATTCGCCCCCACCAATAACTGTATATTGGATGCAATAAGGAATGACCGGCGAATCCCCTTCAGGATACTATGAGTTCCTTGACGTGTATTGCACAACCACACCAAGCGTATCTCCTAACAGTATTTTACAGATTTATGGTTCCAGCAATTCACTCATGCATTAGAGAATTGATGGATGATTTAGAGTAAGAGAATGATGGAGAATTATGTTGTTCTTTTTTGTGTGTGTGTCCAACTAATGCCCAAATGCCAAGCATTTATAGTGCATTATATGACCCTTCATATGAGAGAAAACACCCCTTTGATTTGAAACAATGTTATGGTTCATTAAACATCCCTTTGTCAAAGGTTATAATCATATACACTTGAATCAATGCAAAGGTTCATTAAGCACCCTTTTGCCAAAGGTTATAATCATATACATTTGAATCAATGCAAATGTTCATTAAGCATCTCTTTGCGAAAAGTTCCAATGTATATGAATGATTCCCATGAAGAGTTACAACTTTTGATTTAAAGTGATTCCATTATTTTGGAAATCATCAACATATATTATATTAGAGGATCTTTAGTTATTTTTGAGTATCAATTGGTCTTTCCAAAACAAAACAAAAACATCTAGTATCAATTTATAATTTTAGAGTTTCTGTTATGATTATATTTTATATTAGTTATTCTTGTATATGATTTATTTTTTATTTATGATCGAGTCTCACATGGAAGAAAGACTATAACTGACTAAAGTTTGTAAAGAGTTCCAAAAAGTTTAGGAATTTAATAATTGTTTCACGCCCTTGTTTGTTGCTAGTGTGTTTTTTGCGCGTTCAGGGCACTGTGCAACTGTTGTGCACATTTTTTGTGCTCTATTTATGTCTTGTTGATGCCTATTTCTTTCTAGTCTAGTTTAGTGCATCTTTTTATTTGAGGTTTTTCATTAGCATCAATCATGTCAGGTATGTGGTAATATACCAAGTCTCAGTCAGCTCCAAGTAGTTTATTGATCATATGTCCAAGTCACTGTTGACACAATGTGTTTTTTCCTTTTCTCAATTTCATCTCTGATGGAAGGCTCTCTAGTCATCATTCTAAGCACACTATCAATAGTCTCGGGTAGTCCATTTGTCCAATCAACGTCAAGGTTGAGTTGTTGGCACCAGTCATTCATTTGCATGTCCCACATAAGTTGTTTTATTAGTCTTCATCGCCCAACCATCGTCAAGGTTGAGGCGTTGGCACCAGTTTCAAAAACCTTTATGACCTGTCCCACACTTAAGTTGATTGTTTCATGTGAATAACAACATCTTACTCAAGATTGTTGCAGTTTTGTTTCAAAAAACTTTGGTTTGATATTTGTAATATTTTATATTATATTATATCATCTTTTAGAGTATCTTAAGTTATTTTCTAGGATTAATATTTATTTGTAATATTTTCCTTATGTTTATTATGATTTCTTCTTGACTTACGATTGAGTCTATGCATTAGTCTTTTGTATCAAGCTACTATTCAATCAGTATCAATCATATTCAAGGTTCTTATTATTTTCTCTCTTCTTTGTTATCTAAAATCTCACAACTTCAATAGGTACAGAGCTCTTTCTTATCCTCTTTTCATCCCAAGCATATTGCTTTCCGTTACAAACTTGCTAAGAAAATGAAGAGGATAGGAGCAAGATTAGATGAAATTGCTGCAGAAAGGAGTAAGTTTCATTTAACTGAGATCGTTAGAGAGAGAAGTGGTGTAGTCCCAGACTGGCGACAAACCACGTCAATTGTTACTCAACCTTTGGTCTATGGAAGAAACGAAGATAGGGATACAATTGTAGACTTTTTGGTTGGTGATGCTTCTGAATCAGAGGACTTATCCGTCTATCCAATAGTGGGCCTAGGTGGACTAGGTAAAACAACACTTGCTCAACTCGTCTTCAATCATGACAAGATAGTCAACCACTTTGAGTTGAAAATTTGGGTGTGTGTTTCAGAAGATTTCACTATAAAAAGAATGACAAAAGCCATCATAGAAGGAGCAACTAAGGAGTCCTGTGAGGATTTGGATCTAGAGCTACTTCAAAGAAGACTTCAAGATCTACTTCGAAGAAAAAGATACTTGCTTGTTTTGGATGACGTGTGGAACGACAAACAAGAGAATTGGCAAAGATTGAGATTTGTATTGGCTTGTGGAGGAAAAGGCGCTTCAGTTTTGGTCACTACTCGGCTTCCAAAGGTAGCGAAAATCATGGGAACAATGCCCCATCATGAATTATCAAGGCTATCCGACAAAGATTGTTGGGAATTGTTTAAACAACGAGCCTTTGAATTGAATGAGGTAGAACAAAAAGAGCTTGTGATCATAGGGAAGGAGATAATAAAGAAGTGTGGTGGATTCCCTCTTGCGGCAATAGCACTAGGAAGTCTCTTGCGTTTTAAAAGAGAAGAAAAGGAATGGCTATATGTCAAGGAAAGCGAGCTATGGAGTTTACAAGGTGAGGATTATGTCATGCCTGCCTTGAGATTAAGTTACTTGAATTTTCCAGTAAAATTAAGGCAATGTTTTTCATTCTGTGCATTATTTCCCAAAGATGATATTATAAGCAAGAAGCTTTTAATTGAGCTTTGGACGGCTAATGGCTTCATTTCTTCCAATCAAATGTTAGAAGCAGCTGACATTGGTAATGAGGTGTGGAATGAATTATATTGGAGGTCATTTTTCGAAAATACAGAGATTGATGACTTTGGCCAAATTACAAGATTCAAAATGCATGATCTTGTTCATGATCTTGCTCAGTCTGTTACAAAAGAGGTATGCTGCATTACAGATGACAACGACATGCGTACTATGTCTGAAAAGACCCGCCACCTTTTAAATTACAGTCAAAACTCATTTGAGGAATTCAATTCAATTCAGTTTCACAATGTCAAGTCATTGAAAACCTACATGGAGTTTAATTTTGGTGTCTATGAAGCTGGTCAACTTTCACCTCAGGTATTGAAATGTTATTCTTTACGGGTGCTTTTGAGCCATAGACTAAACAATTTGTCATCTTCAGTTGGCCATCTAAAATATCTAAGATACTTAGATATTTCTGAAGGTTTCTTCAAAACTCTTCCAGATTCAGTTTGCAGGCTTTGCAACTTGGAAGTCTTGAAGTTAGACTATTGTGTGTCTCTACAAAAGTTGCCTGATGGTTTGACACGCTTAAAAGCTCTGAAGCACTTGTCTTTAAGTGGTTGTAACTCATTGACAAGCTTGCCCCATCAGATAGGGAAGTTGACTTCCCTAAAGACTTTAAGCCAATACATTGTTGGCAACAAAAGGGGGTTCCATTTGGACGAACTGGGACAGCTTAACCTTAAAGGAGAGTTGCACATCAAGAATCTAGAGAGAGTAAAAAGTGTATCAGATGCCAAAAACACCAATATGTCAAGGAAGAAACTGAACCAGTTCTGGTTGTCATGGGAAAGAAATGAAGTCTCCCAACTACAAGAAAATACTGAGCAGATTCTAGAAGCACTTCAACCTTATGTCCAACAACTTTACTCTTTTGGTGTACGAGGATACACAGGTGCACGTTTTCCACCATGGATTTCTAGCCCTTCTCTAAACAATTTAAGTTCTTTAGAGCTTGTGGATTGCAAGAGTTGTTTAAATCTTCCGGAGTTGTGGAAACTACCTTCTCTACAGTATCTAAGAATATCCAACATGATCCATGTTATCTACCTATTCGACAAGTCATATGATGGGGAAGATTTAATGTCTTTGAAAACTCTTTACTTGAGGAAGTTGCCAAACCTTATACGGTTATCAAGGGAAGAAAGAGGAATGTTTCCGCGTCTTAAAGAACTTGAAATCACTGAATGTCCTAATTTGTTGGGCTTGCCCTGTCTTCCATCTCTTAGTGATATTCATATACGAGGAAAATGTAATCAACAATTACCAAGTTCACTTCATAAACTAGACAGTCTTGAATCACTACATTTCTTTGATAATGAAGAATTAGTTTACTTTCCAGATGGAATCCTAAGAAACCTTGCTTCTCCTTTAAAGAGACTTGGTTTTCATCAGCATTCCAAACTTAAGATGCTTCCAACAGAAATGATTCACCTTCATGCTCTCCAACAACTTTATCTTTCCTATTGCAGAAACATTAAGGAATTGCCAAATGAATTAATGCAAAAGCTACATTCTCTTAAGAAGTTGGATATTCTCGGGTGCAATAAATTCAAGTTGTCATCTGATTTTCGGTATCTAACTTGTCTTGAGACATTGGCCATTGGAAGTTGTTTGGAAGTGGAAGGTTTGCATGAGGCTTTTCAACATATGGCTACTCTGAAATCCTTAACATTGTCTGATCTTCCAAACCTAGAATATTTGCCTGAATGCATAGGAAACCTTACCATGCTTCGTGAAATAAGTATTCACGTGTGTCCCAAATTAGCTTGTCTTCCTAAGAGCATCCAACATATCAGTGGTCTTGAAATATTGAGTATTCATGGTTGTCCCGAATTAGAGAAGAGATGCCAAAAGGAAATAGGCGTGGATTGGTCAAAAATAGCTCATGTTCAATATATTGAGATACAAAATGACAAATTACCATTTGTGGATCATGAAGGTTTTTATTTTGAGGGTGATGCAGGTTTCCTATGGGATTCTTCATAGTTGGCGACATATTCAAAGCTGTTCACATGTGGATCACTGCATTTTATCAGGTATTAGGAAATTCTAGATTTTTTATTATAATTTCTTTAGTTTATGTTTTTAATTTCTCTAAATGGTTTTAATTTATGGTTTTTTTTGTTAACAGGTCCTTAAGTTGTTTTCCCACCTAGAAAGAGAAATATGCAAGGCCAAGTTGTTTTTTTTTTTTTTTTTGAGGAAATATGCAAGGCCAAGTTGTAGCATATTAATGATATATATCCACAAAGAAAAATCTGCATGGGAGGAGGTATAGTTTAATATAATACTCTGTAGCTTGCATTTTATTTTAGATAGACGAAATGACAATAGCCATTTGAGAACTCACACACATAAAAGGCGGAGTCAGGGTTTAAACCCCAGTTATATCGTCCGGCCTATTAATTTCGACATTTTTGTTAGTTCAGCTTAGACTTGGGAATATGTAGATTGCATATTAAAACCCCTAAAATCATAAATTTAAATGTGTTTATTATTATTTGATCATGCAACTATGCTATGATTTAGGTACGTTCTGGTTAGAGAAAGCTTCTTGCTACATCAAATGCTTATTTTTGGAGAACAGGATCAGTATTCAGTGGTTGCTTTCCTCCATAATTAATGGTTTGTTCTCCATTACTTGTTGTAAACATTCTTCTTA
This sequence comes from Medicago sativa, assembly GCF_051527215.1. Taxonomy (NCBI): domain Eukaryota; kingdom Viridiplantae; phylum Streptophyta; class Magnoliopsida; order Fabales; family Fabaceae; genus Medicago; species Medicago sativa. The sequence continues at coordinate 25,265,351 of NC_140753.1, read as the reverse complement.
TGTGATTGTGTTTCAATTATCATTATAAACTTCTACAATTACAGATATACATATGTGCTTGCCTATTTTAGAGGCAAATTTTTGTCTGAAAATTTAAATGTGGAATTGGGTTAGGGTGTGTTATGTTGGATGGTTGCTCAATAGGCCCCTCAAATTGCTCAATTGATCGGGTTGTAACTCTCAATCGGCTTTTTTCAGAAATGTGAACAATTTTGAGGGGCCTATTAAGCAACCATCGTTATGTTGAGCTTGCCAAACCAACTGACTTTGAGATCCAATATCTGCATGAGCAACCATCGTTATGTTGAGTTTTCATTTTCTCATGTGAGATTCCCTTGAGTTCAAAATAGACATGCTCAAATAACAGAATTTATTTTATATCTTCAATATGGATTTCTTATGTCATTTATAGATTCTCGTTATTAATTGTGATGAATACAGAACACTTGCAAATTTTGAAATGTGATTCCCTTGAGATCCAATAGAGATTCTTTCTTTTTTTATTTAGTGCAGATTTATTATTTTATTTTTGAAAATCTCTCATTGATTCATGGAAGAGAATTGATTGAAGTCTCTATATAAACTTTCTTTGAATGATATGCAAATCATAATAGCATTTGTCGTTGCCTCACTGTTTGCAACATTAATAAAGTATTATTTTTGCTTAGAAACAGAAATCCTTTGGATGGATCCTCAATATTACCAGACAACAAATGTACTGTCCATCAGTTGTGCGTTCAATGTTGGTATATCACTGGTTTATGGGACGTTGTTCCGAATCGGATGCAGAGGTGTTCTTCTGTAGGAACTAGCAAATCTGGTGCTAGAAATTTGTGCCTGTGAAGCTGATAGCGTGCTTAGCAGATTTCTAATGCTGTGGTGGTCTCGGTGGCAGAACAGAAACAACGTTATCTGGAACCAACACAGTTCAACTCCTCAACAACTGTGTATCTGTGCTCATGAGTGGTGGATGGAGTGGGAGAGGTGCATGTGCAGTGCGGCATATCTGCAAATGCTGCGGACAGTTTGGTTAAATGGGAAGTACCAGGTGAAGGCCGTTTCAAATGTAATGTCGATGCGGCATTTCACAGGCTACTTAAGACGAGTTGTTTGCGGAACTCTGCTAGGGAATTTCTGCATGCACTTAAGGGTTGGATGGCGCCAGAACTTTCTGTTATCAAAGGGGAGGCATACGCATTATAGAATGCTATTATCTGGAGTCTGAGCTTGGGGTTTATTGATGTTATTTTTGTGTCAGATTCCAAAGCATTAGTAGATGCAATTAACTACAATTTATGGGGTTTTTGAGTTTAGTTTAATTGTTGCAAAAATAAGAGATTTGATAGGCTTCAATTTTAACTTTTAGGTGAAGTTTATTCGTTGTCGAGCGAATATGGTTGCTCATAGCCTTGTGAAAGCGGCCACTTCTAGTGCTAGTCGACAAGTTTATGATTATGTTCCTCTTTGTATTCATCGTTTATTGATTAATGAAATATGTTAAGTTTGCTTGGGTCAAAAATTTGAAAATAAGAATGATGTAGCATTGTTCAACTAGAGATACCTAGCATTATAGTTGAGGAAAATATAAATATAATATGATTGAGAGAATAACAAGAAAACTGCTCTTTCCTTTTTAATCGTAACATCTACAGAAAAATTGTGTTTATATTTGCTTGTCATTTTCAATGTTCAATGCATCATTAATTATTATTTTGTCATCATTACCTTTAATTATTTATTTGCAGAGTGCAGACAGAGAAATAAATAGAATGAAATAATAAATGGTTTGATGTGCGTTATATGGGTATTTTGCATTTTGTTAAGGGTTTTATTGACTCTGGGTTGCAGTAAATTTCATTCCTGTGTTATACTTTTTGTTTGACAGGTTAGAATTTTCAGATACTAATGAAAGGCAAGGTTTTTGTTGCTTTCTATCTTATCAGTATTAGTCATAGTATTATTTTATTTCATTCAGAAATTTGGTAAAACACTAATACATACCTCCCTTGATAATTAAAATCATTGATTAAAGAGTAGTGTTACCAACTGCATATGGAAGACCATTCAGAAAGTAAATTTTTTTATTTTAAGTCGTCATATGAAAGAGCAGTTGGTATTTGATAAGGCAAAGATTGTTGCTCCTCGGGATTTATAACTGACACCAAACCTGCACAAACTGTTGCTAACTGTGGATTAAGTAACGGCTGTAACAATCCCTACAAGTTGAGAGCCCTGCATTTTTACTGAGATTTTGAAGCTGGTATAAAGAAATGGATATTGAAAACAAATCTGAAAGGATTTTAGGTCCGTATAGATTTCAAACTATCTGAAAGAACAATGTAATGGTCTTTTCTACAATGAGAACCAAACATGTTTGCACTTCCTACTGACAAATAAACAGCTGGGAAGAGAGCAAGCCTCCCTGCAAAAGAACCACAAAGAAGGCGTGCTGGATCTCAAAGGATTTTAGGTCTATTTGCGGAAAGGGGTTGGCTGGCGTGCTTAAGGCTTTGGGACCTCTCTCTGTCTCAGGTTCGAATTGCCCAAGTTCAAATAATTCATGTGTTGGCTTCAATTGACCCCCTGCTGGTGGACGGTGGGATGGTCCTTCGGATTAGTGACCGGATACCGAGTTTACAAAAAAAATAATGAGCATGTTCGTGAAGTTTATTTTGTTTCTTAACTTAATGATTTGGTCATGAAATAGGTAAATTGAACTAGTGTACAAATGTTTTTTACTTGTTAAAAAAATTAATTCTATTGCCCACCTAGGTCTTCCAATGTTACCCATTTGATGTAATCCTATAAGAAATAAATTCTATGAATCCTATAAAAAGTACAACTAGTGCATACTAGTTCTTCAGAAATGTGCATTACAACTTCAGTCCAAGCAACTGCAATACGGCGCCAAATTAGCATAGGCATCTCAGAAAACTCATCAACCTTAAGATTTGACAAGATTAGTATGCAAGGCTTCTCAATCAATGAAAGCTAATACAAGAAAACTGTATAATAACAAAATTATAAAAACAGAAAGAAAGCATGAGGCAAGGCATATAATTCAAATCCATTCCTTGCTGTAGTTGTTCAAATATTCCAGCTCTTTACAGTTTGGCAATATAATCAGGCAATAAATTAGAATTAATTCAATTACTTTTTTCATTTCTATAAAGGCACCACCATGCCTGAAACAAGTATTTAATATCACAAAGAAAAAGAGTGGAGGTTTTAAACAATTGTCTACTTTCCCAGAACCTCTCATGGCACTCCTAGTATAGTTGGTGATCCTTTAATAATAATATTTTATGGTAACAACTTTAGCTTTGAATATGTTATTAGAAAAAGTGAAAAATGTGAAAAATTTGAATATGTTATTAAAAAGAAAAGATATAGAAAAGTGCTTCCTTTATGTTAATTAATTGTTAAATCAAAACCCTTAATGTGTGGAAACCATCTTTAGCATCTATACTCAGCTAAAGATTGTTTCAACAGTTATCCCTTCCTTAATGGTTGAGAAACCTTGGCTTTGCAGCACAAATTGTTCCAATAGTATTGCTTATATTAAATTGGTTGCCAACTTTTGTTCATACTATAAAAAGACCTAAAACTGGTCCTTGTCAATCATCACGCATCATACAATACAATACAACCTCACTAACATTTTCATTTTGCAATTCAGAGTTTAAGAGATGGCTGAGGCTGTCCTTGAAGTTGTGCTTAGTAATTTGAGCGAACTCATTCGAAAGGAGATTGGCCTATTTATCGATTTCGATCAAGAGTTTAACAGGCTGGCCAGCTTGCTGACAACAATCAAGGCTACACTTGAAGATGCTGAGGAGAAACAATTCACTGACAGTACTGGTGCTATCAAGAATTGGCTACTAAAACTCAAAGACGCTGCTTACATCCTTGACGACATCTTGGACGAGTGTGCTACTGAATCATTGGAGATGGAGTACCTAGGATTCAACTGTGGACTAACACACAAGGTATGTTAGAATGTTAAGAAATATCTTATAGTATTTTTCATGTTCTTTTTGTAAAAAGGCTAAAATGAAATATATTAACAAGCAGAAATAAGACCTTGCAGTACAAGAGTACCGAAAAAGGCCTTATAAAGGGAACATAGTTATATTACAAAGAAGTCCCAAGCAACAAAAAAGAAAGAAGCTAAATTACAGCAACAAAGCAAAAAATAGGATTAAGCCTCCATTAATGATAGTCGAAATCAAAAGCAACATATTTTGATTTGAACCACCAAAAAGACTGGAGCTTAACCTGTTCAATTAAATAATGTAACTGCTCCTCCTTGTGCTGAAATATTTGTCTATTTCTCTCTTTCTATATGACCCAAACTGTAGCTATCCATATAATATTAAGAGCGAAATGCACACTTTTCGAATAGCCCCTCAATCCTCCAAACTGCACTGAATGGTCCTATAAATTCCCATGTGGAACCAAAGAAAAGACTAGCCAACTTGAAACATGAGACCAAATTCTACCATAAAAATCACATTTAACAAAAAGGATATAGTATTATGTGCCCCCACACCATAACCAGAAAATAAATCTGCCTCAACCAAAGATTGCATCAGCACATTTAAACCTTCCGCCGCTAACAAAAACAAACAAGGAGGAGAAAGAGGATCTCTTTGACTAAGGCCTCTTTCCATTTTAAATTCATCTGTCGGGCTGCCGTTCACAAGCACTGATGCTGATGGCGTAGTTACACATTCTAAAATTCACTTACGCCATCGAGTCGGAAAATTCATTTTAATCATCAAAACTTCCAAGTACCTCCAATCTACCGAATCATATGCTTTCTCAAAATCAGCCTCGAAAAGTAATAAGTTTTCTTTAGCTTATGTGCATCATCCACAATCTCATTCGTAATAAGAATAACATCAAAAATTTGTCGTTTTTTGATAAAAGCTAACTGGCCTAAAAATTAACATTACCAATAACATTCCTTAACCTGTTAGCAAGCACTTTCGACAAAATTTTATACAAGCAACCCACCAAAGAAATTTGTCGGAAATCCGCCAAGGGCTCTCAACTTTAGGTATCAAAGGTATGAACGTACTATTAATACATTTTGTTAATTTACCATTACAGTCAAATTCAGCAAAAAAATGCAGCAACTCATCCTTTAGGATATCCCAAAAATCTTTAACAAAGCCAAGATTAATTCCATTCGATCCTGGACTCTTGAAACTGTCACAATCCCATATTGCTTGCTTTATCTCCTCTAAAGGAAAAGGTTTAATTAAATCTAACCCTTCAACCCCAGTGATCGATTTAAAAGGAAGATTATCAATCCCAGGTCAATTCACCATAGTTGACTAAGAATGCGTCTGAAAATGTTGGAAAGCTGAATCACGCACACCAACAACTCCCTCAACCTGAACACCATCAACATGAATCGATATGACAACGTCCTTGACGACATAATACCGTGGAAAAATTTAGAATTAACATCTCCCTCTCTCAACCAATTTAATCTAGAACTTTGCCACTGAATACTAGAATTTAACTTAGATAAAGAAAGGATATCAACTGATAAAGAATGAAGTTCTTCTAACTCTTCCACCTCCAAGTCGTGGTCCTCCCCTTTAACATCTAATAGAGAAATATGCTTTTTAACCCCATGAATTCTTCCTTATAAATTTTGAGTATGATTCTGATGCCAAGTTTTCAAGCTTCCATTGATCAATTTAAATTTTTCCTTCAAGACATATCCACCCCACCCTTCGACCTGAAAGGATAGCCCATAGTCACATAATTCGTGTAATCAAGGGAGAATTGCGAATTGGTACGTGAGTACCGAATTCGGGTACTTCGGCGTATTGGTACGCACAAACCAGCGAACCAAGCGTACCAAAGCATGGTTACCGCTGATTGGTTGAAAAAAAGGTTTAGACTACAAAGTAAATATAAAATGAATCACCATGAGTTGAGGACTGAGTGAGAAGAACATGAACAAAGAGTGGAGAGTGAGAAACTTGGTAGAAGAAATTAGGTAAAAAAAATACATTTTTTTTATAGCTCACTATATTTATTTAGGTATTATTACTACTACGAATCGGAGCGTACCGAAGCTGTATACCCCTATACGTACCGAATTCATCTCCTGTCGCGTACCGCGAACCCGTACCCGTACCGCGTACCGGAACGAACCGCGAATTATGTGACTATGGGATAGCCACTTCCTTAACAAAATCCTTATACCCTTGTAAGTCAGCTCAACATTTCAACATCCTTTGCGGTCTAGGTCCCCAATTCTCTTCATCAATCATCAAAATAATCGGACAAATGTGGGATATACCTCTAGGAAGGGCCACCTGAATGCAATTCGGACAGCGCTGATACCAAGGTTCGGATAACAAAAATCCATCAAGATGACTCATCGACAAACCATCACAACGATATTAGGTGAACCTTCGACCACACAACGGCCACCCGACACTCTACTTCTTCTCTCCTCTGTTGAAGGAACTGCATTAAAATCACACCAAGCAGCCTCACTATCGTTCGTTATCAAATCACCCAATCTAATCCATAATAACTGCCTACTCCCACTATCACACGGGGCATACACATTTGCTAAGGTAAACTCATAAGCATTCTTATTAAACCGCCCTTTAAAAATGAAAACATTCGCAAAACTCATAGTACCTTACGTAATTATTTTCTAGGATCAAATTATAATTTTATAGTATATTTTAGATTATCTCATAGGATTATATTTTGTATTACTTATTTTATTATGATTTGTTTTTGGTTTATGATTAGTATTTAGTCTTTTGTATTAAGCTACAATGCACTCAGTATCAACAATATTCATGGCTCTTATTATTTCATCTCTCCCTTTTGTCTAAGTTTGGACATGGTATCTAGAGCTTGGTTTCATCCTCCTTGAGAATCTTATAATTGTTTCACACTCTATTTGCTTCTAATTCATTTTTTGTGCATTATGCATGGGACTGTGCACCAGTTTTGCATGTTTCTTGGTGCTTTATTTATGTTTTGTTAGTGTGAATTTATTTCTGGTCCTGTTTTGAAAAAAAATATATTTAAGTATGCAGTCATATGTCAAGTGATGCAGTCAGTTCCAAGTTGTTTGTTGATCTTCTGTCAGTCAGTCTTGTACCAATGTGTTTTCAATTTAAACTCTAATGGAAGGCTTTCCAGTCATTGATCTCAGCACACTATTAATGGTCTTTGGTAGTCCCTTCATTCAACCAACGTCAATGTTTAGTCGTTGGCACCAGCCGTTGATGACATGTCCCACATAAGTTGTTTTATTTTCAACAGTCCTGTCGCCCGACCGTTGTCAAGAGTGAGTTGCCGACCCTGGTTATCGAAAACTTTGTTACCTGTTCTACACTTTGGTGGAGTTTATGAAAGTTTATTGTGGTTCTCATACTACTTGGTTTGATTTGATCTTCTATTTTATAGGGTATATTCTAACAAGCTTAAGCTTAGTAAGATTTAACTTGAGGAGATGTGTTAGAATACTATAAAAAATATCTTTTGTTTTCTATAATCAATTTATAATGTTAGAGTATCTCACATGATTAGATTTTATATTACTATTCTTATAATAATTAGTGCTTGATTTATGATTGATCTATGTATCCCCCCCCCCCCCCCCCCCCCCCCCCCCCACATAAATAGGGATTATCTAGTATTTTGCATCAAGCTACTATTCGGTCAGCATCAATAATATTGAAGGTACTTGGTATTTTTTTCTCTTCCTTTTATCTAAAATCTCACAACGTTAACAGGTGCAAAGATCTTTCTTATCCTCTTTTCATCCAAAGCATGTTGCTTTTCGTTACAAACTTGCTAAGAAAATGAAGAGGATAAGAGCGAAGTTAGATGGAATCGCCGAAGAAAGGAATAAGTTTCATTTAACTGAGATGGTTAGAGAGAGAAAAGGCGGTGTTCTAGACTGGCGCCAAACCACCTCAATATTGACTGAACCATTAGTCTATGGAAGAGAAAAAGAAAAGGATAAAATCGTAAACTTTTTGGTTGGCGATGCATCTGAATTGGACAACTTATCTGTCTATCCAATAGTAGGCCTCGGTGGACTAGGTAAAACAACACTTGCCCAACTCGTCTTCAATAACGAGAGGGTAGTTAAACACTTTGAAAGGAGAATTTGGGTATGTGTTTCTGAAGATTTCAGTCTCAAAAGAATGGCAAAAGCTATCATAGCATCAACATCTGAGGAGGCCTATGGATGTGAGGATTTGGATCTAGAGCCACTTCAAAAAAGACTTCAACATCTACTTCGAAGAAAAAGATATTTGCTAGTTTTGGATGACGTGTGGAACGAACAACAAGAGAATTGGCAGAGACTGAGATTTCTTTTGGCTTGTGGAGGAAAGGGTGATTCCATTTTGGTCACCACTCGTCTTTTAAACGTAGCAAAGATCATGGGGACAATGCCTCCTCATGAATTATCAAGGCTATCTGATACAGATTGTTGGGAATTGTTTAAAGAGCGAGCTTTTGGACCAAATGAGGTAGTACATGAAAAGCTTGTGGTCATAGGAAAAGAGATACTAAAAAAGTGTGTGGGAGTCCCTCTTGCGGCAATATCACTAGGAGGTTTGTTGCGTTTTAAAAGAGAAGAAAAGGAGTGGCTCAATGTCAAGGAAAGTAAGATATGGAGTTTACAGGGTGAAAATCCTGTCATGTCTGCCTTAAAACTAAGTTACCTGAATATGCCAGTAAAATTGAGAAATTGTTTTTCCTTTTGCGCACTATTTCCCAAAGACGGAATTATGAGCAAGCAATTTCTAATTGAGCTTTGGATTGGTAATGGCTTCATTTCTTCCAACCAAATGTTGGAAGCAGAGGATATTGGTAATGAGGTGTGGAATGAATTATATTGGAGATCATTTTTCCAAGATACTAAGACAGATGAATTTGGTCAAATTGAAACATTCAAGATGCATGATCTTGTTCATGATCTTGCTGAGTCAGTTACAAGAGAGGTTTGTTGCATTACAGATCACAATGAAATACCTACTATGTCTGAGAGTACCCGCCACCTCACAATTGACAAGCAAAATAAAGTCAACTCAATCCAGCTGCAGAAAGTCAACTCATTGAAGACATATATGGAGTTGAACTATAGTGTCTATGAAGCTGGCCAACTTTCACCTCAGGTATTGAAATGTTATTCTTTACGGGTACTTTTGAGCAATAGACTAAACAATTTATCTACTTCAATTGGTCGTCTAAAGTATCTAAGATACTTAGATGTTTCCGAAGGGCGTTTCAATACTCTTCCAGAATCCATTTGCAAGCTTTACAATTTGCAAGTCTTGAAGTTAGACCTTTGTCATTTTCTACAAAAGTTGCCTGATAGATTGACACGCTTAAAAGCTCTGCAACATCTGTCTTTGATTGGTTGTGACTCACTATCAAGCTTGCCCCCTCAAATTGGGAATCTGACTTCCCTAAAGACTTTAAGCAAATACATTGTTGGCAACGAAAGGGGGTACCTTTTGGAAGAATTGGGACAGCTTAACCTTAAAGGACAGTTACACATTAAGAACCTAGAGAGAGTAAAAAGTGTAACGGATGCCAAAAAAGCTAACTTGTCAATGAAGAAACTGAACCAACTCTGGCTGTCATGGGAAAGAAATGAAGTCTCCCAACTACAAGAAAATATTGAGCAGATTCTAGAAGCGCTTCAACCTTATGCCCAACAACTTTATTCTTTTGGTGTAGGAGGATACCCAGGTGCACATTTTCCACCGTGGATTTCTAGCCCTTCTCTCAAAGATTTAAGTTCTTTAGAGCTTGTGGATTGCAAGAGTTGTTTAAACCTTCCGGAGTTGTGGAAACTACCTTCTCTAAAGTATCTAAAAATATCCAACATGATCCATGTTACCTACATATTCCCGGAGTCATATGATGGAGAAGGTTTAATGGCTTTGAAAACTCTTTACTTAGAGAAGTTGCCAAACCTCATAAGTTTATCAAGGGAAGAAGGAGAAAATATGTTTCCACAACTTAAAGCACTTCAAATATCTGAATGTCCTAATTTTTTGGGATTGCCTTGGCTTCCGTCTCTCAATGATCTGTATATAGAAGGGAAATACAATCAAGAACTACCAACATCAATTCAAAAACTAGGTAATCTTGAAACCCTACATTTCTCGTATAATGAAGAGTTAATTTACTTTCCTGAAGGGATCCTACAAAACCTTGCTTCTTCCGTAAAGACATTGGGTTTTCATCATCACTCTGAACTCAAGATACTCCCAACTGAAATGATTCACCTTCATGCTCTCAAGGAATTGTATATTAACTATTGCCAAAACATCAAGTCATTAACAAATGAAGTATTGCAAGGGCTGCAGTCTCTCAAGGTGCTAGATATTGTAGGGTGCCGTAAGTTTGTCCTATCAACAGGTTTTCAGTATCTAACTTGTCTAGAGACATTGGCGATTGGTAGTTGTTCGGATGTGGAAGGGTTCCATGAGGCTTTACAACATATGACCACTCTACAGTCCTTAACACTGTCTGATCTTCCAAACCTAGAATTTTTGCCTGAATGCTTCGAAAACCTTACCTTGCTTCGTGAGTTAATGATTTATGTGTGTCCCAAATTGGCTTGTCTTCCAACAAGCATCCAACATCTTAGTGGTCTAAAACTATTAAGTATTTATAGCTGCCCCAATTTGGAGAAGCGGTGCAGGAAGGGAATAGGCGAGGATTGGCCGAAAATAGCTCATGTTGAGTTTATTGACATACAAGATGAAAACCTAACACATGGTGGACATGGTGGACGGTATTTTGATGGAGATGCAGGTTTTCTATGGTCCTCTTTATGAATTGCAACATCTTAGAAGTTGTGCACATGTAGATCGCTAAATTTTATCGGGTATATTATATTCTGCAATTCTAGATTTTCTTATTTAATTTTTGTAGTTTAAGGAAAAATCCACATTGGAGAAGGTATAGTTGATATAATACACTCTGTTGATTGTCTATTGGAATCCTCAAAACAATAAATGTAAATGTGTGTATTGGATTAGGATTTTAAAAGACTATTTTAATAAAAAAAAGTCTTTAAGATTTTAAAAGACTGTGTGAGATTGTATTGATTCTGTGAGATTTTAAAAGACTTTTTATGTAAAAGACTTTACGCACTCAAGATTTTAATGGATTTATCACACTGACTTTTAAGGATTTCAAAGGATTTTATGGGATTTTAAAATTTTAAAGGATTCAATGAATTTCAGGGGAAAAAAGAACAAACTTACAAGCGTGAATGATAAAAATAATGAACAAATAAATTCTAGCGTTTGAATAAAGAAAAATAAAACCAATAAAAAATTCTTTTACTATTGATTTTATAATTTTAAGGATTTTATGGATTTTATAAGATTTTAAGGGACTAAAAAACACTCTTAACACATTATTCTCCATACACATTTTTTATTTGTTAAAAATGTTATTCCCACAAAATTCAATTGTACATATTTAAAATTATGACAGCCCTTACAAATCTTTCAAAAAAAAAAAAATTGTGTCAGCCATCATTTTGTGTTTGAAATTAGAGAAGTCGTTTGAGTTTTTCTAAGAGAGGTGAGAGAGAGAGAGAGAGAGAGAGAGAAGAGAGGAGGGAGAGAGAGAGAGAGAGAGAGAGAGAATGGAGAGATAGAGAGACGAAGAGAGAAAGGAGAGAGGGGGGAGGGGAGAGAGAGAAGGGAGAAGAAAGAGATAGTAACTTTTAAATGAAAAATAATCCCAAGAAATCTCATCTTTTCATGAAAGACTTTTTCTTGTTGAAGTTACACTACAAAATCCCACAAAATCCATCAAAATCCAATTTATTAAACAATCCTTCGAAATTTGAATGATTTTGAATACCATGAGACTTTTTTTAAGTGATGAAAAGTCTTGACTGAATACCTCAAGACTTTTTTAAAATGACAAAGAGTCTTGATTGAATACCACAAGACTTTTTTTAAGTTGCAAAAAGTCTTGATTGAATACCACAAGACTTTTTCATAATTAAAAAGTCTTTTAAAATCCCATAGAATCCTAATCCAATACATCCCCCTAAAACTATCTGATAATACAACTATGTTATAATCTAGGCACTTCCTGCTTGAGAAAGCTTCTTGCTGCATCTAATGATTCATTTGGAGAACATGATGGACATATACAAGGGTAACTTTTCTGCATAATGGTTTGTTCTCTCTTGCTATATGTTGTGTGCATTCTTCTCATGTGACTGTTATGAGAGGCCATAAAATTGCCTGATTATGTGAGAATACGTATTTTAGCCATGGATTGCTCAACGTACTTAAACATTATGATTTTTCAGATGGAGCTTGTCAAACCAATTGATTTTGAGATCCAATCCTCCCGTGATTTTAGAAGGAAAAGCTGTGATTTTAATAGTGCGGGTTTTGATTTCGTGAGAAAATGTGAGATTCCCTGGAGTCAGAAATAGACATGGTCAAACAAACATGGTAATTTATTTTATATCTTCAATCTGCATATCTTCTCATTTTCCATGTTATACATATTCTCATTTTCCATTTATATATATTCTCATTTTCCATTTTAATGAATACAGAGAGCTGCAAAATTTGTAAAAATATATCTGAGGATCAAGTCGGACAAGTGAGTCAGGGAGGCTTATTTTACAGATTAATGGAAAGATTTCTACGTTGAGTCCGGACTTTATACAGGATTGTAGAATTGTTCTTGTTGTATATAGTGATGATCCCACAAAAATTTTATACAGGATACTATCCTATCTATAATTATGAAATGTGAGAAGCAAACTTGTGAAATGTTGGCTATTATTTTTCTTTTACTCTTTTCTGCAAATAGATTTATGAAATTTTTTTTTTTAATGGTAAATGTTAGTATGTTAATTGATTTATGATATATCTATTTGGAAGTTTGACTCATAGGGTAGGAATTGTCTTTTTAGTATTTTAGCATATTTCATCTTCACTGTAAACTAGGGTGTGGATTTAGCTGTTTGTTTTTATTTTTTCTTCCTAGACTGTTCTAGTGATTATTTGAGTTAATCACTTTTAAAACATTCTTACACTGTTGGCTTGCAAGACTTAAGGGAATATGAATATATTAAGAAAATTTTCAAGTAAAATATGGTAAATACTGGTGAAAAAAAAATAAACACTTTGTAATCTCAATAGGATCAGGATAATTTACTTTTCATTCTGCATTTTGTTCCAATCTTTTTGGATTACTTTGTTTAAATCTGTAATGATAAATCAGAACACCGACAATCATTCAATCAATCAGAGCAAAAACTGTATCTAAAGCTAGCTTACTTCTAAAGGATATTCTTTTAAGAATTTTGTTTTACCTAGGGAAATTTTGGCTGCATGGTACCAATCTAATATTACTACCATTTTCTATTGGTATAGTTTAGGGTTAATTATGTTTTTGGTCCCTACAAAATTGCAACCTTGTAAGTTTAGTCCTTACTTAATTTTAATAGCATTTTTAATCCCTACAAAAAAAAATTTACTTATAATTTTAGTCCCTGCTAAAATAAATTTTGTTTAATTATCCTTAAACTCTTAAATTTTTTAACGACTCTTTTTATACAAGTTTAGAACGCTATGAACGGTTCATTTACTAAAATCTATAATTTTTTAACATGAAATAAATTAAATATGAATTTTTTAAAACGACAAAAGTTTAAGATATAAGTAACAAAAATATGGACGTAGAAATCAAATTTTTGCGATATTTTTTTCGGAGGACCTTTTAATAACGTTCTTAACACGCCTTAAAAAATTGTTGAAAAACTTAAGAGTTTAAGCATAAATTAAACAAATTTGGATTGAGTAAGGACTAATATTGAGTGCAGAAATTTTTTGTAGGGATTAAAAATGCTATTAAAATTAAGTAAGGATTAAACTTACAAGGTCGCCATTTTGTAGGGACCAAAAACATAATTAACCCTATAGTTTATAACATAAACATATGATATATCTTGTGTAGAAGGAAAAAGAATCAGAAATAAAAAGGACATATATGTGTTGTTCATAAGGTGTCAGCTCAATGGTAAACGTTTGACCTTGTAACCTCAAGGGAGGGAGTTCAAATCTGCTCAACGATGGGTGTAAAATGGTCAGTAGTGTCACTTTAATTAATAATAATTTCTACCTTCTCCAGTAGAAAAGAAAAACTAAAAACTAAAAGACATATATATGAGTTGATTGAAAAGCATACTTTCAGTTGGAATTTGAAAACACCTACATTAAACTGCATATTTCTCAATGAATACACGATATAGAAAATCAAGCAGTACCTTGTTCCACCTGGATGTGTTATAATGATACCAATGTCCTCGCAGGTAGCTTTTCCACGTCAATACGATCCTCCACAAATAATAGTAACCTAAATTAATGTAGCAGAGTAACTAGGTTTTCAATGGCATGCTTTAATTCTGACTGAAAGAGCAACAAATATAAAGACTTTGGTGTATATGACTGATATAAGAATTATCAGAAATCTATAATTGATAGCATGAACTGAAATACATGAGGCAGCAGGTTCTAGAAACTAGAGAGATCCTTAAGTGTAACATGATGTAAATTGCAAAAATTATGAAGTATGAATTCAAACAAGACAAATGGAAGAAGATGGGGATTATAAAGTTATTAATAAAGCTTGAATCATTATCATTTTTTGTGCAACAGATTCTTATCAAACATTCATGACAAGACAGAAAACTTAAATCAAACTCAGTTTTGCCAAAATTTTGTAGTGCTCCCCAACTTTCTGCAAAATCTGCTCCATCTTTTGAACCTATCAAATCAAAAAGAACATCAGCGAGTACTTTTTTTGGGAAATAATAGCGTATCAAAAGGTATTTTGATACCACCGGACAGACCTCATGGCGTGGAATCTGTTGCCTGACATCATCAAAGTATTTCAATCCTAACTTCTGTGCATTCATAAGTACATCATCATTCCTAACTTCTTTGTCATACAGTTTCAGTGTTGTGGCAGGACCTATACCCCATAATTCTTCAAATAAGGATATTGTTTGCACCTATAGTTGAATAAGATTGAAAAGGATAAGGTAGTAAGATTGCAATTAAAATGTCAAAAATATACAGGTTGTTACTATTTTATAGAATGTATGTTCTTCCTACTACATATCTATCAACTGACCAATAAAAAGATGACAATAACAAATATCCAATCCGTAAGTTATTACAAATGTGTCCTTGTGCACGTGCATAAAATTTAATAAATATGATGCATAAGTATTCAAAAAAGGCTAAGTAGTTCATACCTTCAAAGTTTTCCAATTTTGATAACTTCCCAGTAGTGATTAGCTCCTGAATCTGAACTGAACACAGTAAAAAAATTGCTTGTCTATTACCTGACCCAAACAAAATTTCTAAGTAATTAATTACGTAGGAGAAGGTACAAATGTCTTGTTGAGGACCAAATTCAGATTTTTGAATTAACAATGGAGAGTCATTCCTTTACTATGTAAACAATCGATTTTGAAAAGCTAATAAAAAAGAGGATAACAGAATATTAAAACCAAACAATTATCGAAGTAAACAAGCATCGTTTAATGACCCAAAATAAACTTTCGTTAAATCAAAAGAATAGTACTCCGTGTAACCAAACAACACATACACCTTGATTTCCGCAATAATAAGTAGCAACAAGGAAGATATTGCATACGAAAACTAAATGATTATTCCACTAGAGCTGATGAAGATCTAATAGGGGTGAAGAACAACGAAGCTATTATAAACTCGTACTAATATTCTGAAACTAAATATAAAAATTGTCATTCAAACTACCAGTAGATAAGAAATGCAAGAAGAAAGCTGCCACTAAGTCAACAGAATTCACTTACATGATCCTTCATCAATTCCTCTCCAGTCTATTATATATAACTAAACACAGTTAGACAACACTTTAGATATTGAGAAAAGAATGGATTTTTTTTGTTAAAAGTTTATTCTATTCAGAGGAGCCAGAAGAAAGTTTTGGATGAAAAATATTTAAAGCAAATAATCTTCTACTGTAGGGATGTGGATCTCACTGCCTCATTTTCAGCATCAAGGTGTTGTGTTCTACTGTCAGCATAATTTAAACTCTCAATTTCGCCGTGACTGCTTGTCGTGCTTATTAATGAAGGTGGTGCATTTTCTGTTCTACCTTAATTACTTTCAAGGTTCACAATTTCTGTATCCTCGAAAGAGGATTTGATTTTCTTATTCTGTAATTTCTGAGTTTCACTAGAAATGCTACTATCAGTTGGCTCATGATCCAAAGACTTGTCAGGTTCATTGATACTTTCACCTTGTGAATCCAACTTCAGTGCATATATAATATCCTTAGATAGTTTCTCCCCTGATTTCAAGCTGTGTTCTCCAGCCATTGATAAAGGAGATCACACTGCAAAAATGAGGCAAACAACATGCCTAACTTCCCATTCTTTGTGTTCGCATGCCCAGCAGGATCCTCCCATTCTTATCATTTTCACACTAACGCATTTTTTTTTTTTTTTAAAGAAACACTTAAGCATATTGTAATTGTCCATATAACATGTTTTGGTTTTAGGTTTGCCATCAACATCAAAAAGGGGTCATTTCCTTGTCGATCAGAATATAAGAATAAAGCTCACTACATATTTGAAAAAGCGATCATATTCATCTCGTTCATATTGACTTAGGAGATTATATGAGTACAAGAAGAAATTGGTCCTAGACTCATAATGATCCCTAACCTAATAAAGAGGAAATTGAGGATCCTTCTCGATAACAGGATCCCTAACGTTATTTTTTACTAACTTCCCAAAAAAATCTCTTGCAGGTTAGGTCTCCATTAAATTGTCTAGAGTCATTCTCATTTTTTACCAAAGCATGAAATAATTATCTTTGAACCCAGAAACAGAATCTACGAACATCTAAAAAAACTTAGTGGTTTGCTTCAACGAAATACATGTGTATAAAAGCGAGACAAACAATACATTATTTAAGCATTAAAATCACATTGGAGTAAAAAGTTACATCTTCTTACTTTAGTTAAAATCAGTCATGTGTATGTTTGATTACACTTTTGGAGGTGCTAAAACAAATTCTAAACATGTAAAATTATTTTTGACATGTTGAGATATTTTTCAGGAGAATTTATTCTAACTTTGATGTGATGTTGAGTTCAATAATTATATGAAAGGAGTCGTACAAGAAATATTGTCAATATGCATTCATAATTTTCATTGACCCAAATGTTACCTTGAAATTTAATTTGTAGGTGGAAGTTTTCAAATTCATGGTGTAGTTTAAAATTTCGTTGGAGTTGGAGGTCATGACACTTAATGGAAAGATTACATAATTGGGAAATCACAAACCAATGGGGACCAAGAAGGAATGAAGCATATATGGAAATGAAGTGCAACAAAGGACAAGAGATTAACTACTTTTATGCAAATTTAATAATTTCTTTATTTTCCTTCAATAAAAATTCTTTATTTAAGATTTTAAATTAAATAACAAATAAAATTAAATAACTAATATTAATATTATAGAACTAGAATTAATTCAAATTTGAATTTTAGGATTTGATTTTATCTTTATTTTAAGATTATGTCATATTTAAATTAATTAGGTTCCTTTAAAAACAAGGAGGTTGAATTTATCGAGTAAAAACTAGGATATTTATCGTTCTTAAAGTTTATAGGCTTTGTCATAGTTGATTGTGGCGTCTTTGTGACTTATGAATTGAATATCCACCTCGATTGTGGTTTCATCCACACACTTGTCTTCCTCAAAAAAAAAAAAAAATCCACACACTTGTCAACACGACCCTCAGTTTGGCATTGATGGTATGATGATCGACTCAAACTTGAACCTAGGATTTCTTTTAATCCAAACACTTTTTTTTTCAAATAAAATCAATTATTCAAAATTATTTTTTAACACTGAAAAATCAAAAAAATATCATATGGACAAAATAGTTTGTAACCTGCAACCTCCAAACATGTTAAAACCAATTACAGACCATAATTATTTTTAGTTTTATTCAAAAAGTGAAACCAAATTTACATTAAATTTAATAGATTTGTTCAATTCACTTACACATGTCAAAATCACAAATATTTGCCACATTTTAATTATTTTACACATATTAAGAAAATATGATAATAAATAAAAAATAAATAAATGATTTCATTAAATTATTCATATAAACTATCAATGTATATTTTCATTATCATGCAAATTAAATTAAAGAGTAATAATAATTAAAAATGGTGCACATAATATTAGTTTGTAAAATTAAAAATGAACAATTAAATTTACCTTAAATATTAAAAACGACAAACCTTTTTAGATAGTTTCTTTTACATATTTTACAATCATTACAAAATAAAGCAAAAATGAATAGAAAGAATAAATTTGCATTTGGCAAACCTCCAAATTTTTAATTTACACACCCCATAAACAGTTGGGCCAAATGATACCAACCCAACCTCAAATTGTCACACTCTCTCTGATAGTGATAAGTGATAACTGATTCACCACTAGTCCACTACCTCTAAAAAAAAAAAAACCGATTCACCACTGCATTATATTGAGACTTATTTCTTGTTGTTGGATTTATTTTGTAATTTGTTTTATGTTCGATGTATGGTGGATTTATTTTGAGATTTGTTTAATGTTAGAGTCTTTATATTGAATATATTGTTTTTAAAATAGTAGCGTATTTGTTAATAACAATCGACAAAAAAATATTTTAAAAAGTAGACGGGCCAGCCCACCAACCCGCTAGTCCGCCTTTAGGCGGGGCGGAGTGTGAGTTTGAGCCCACCCCCTCAAGTTGGCCTGCCTCGGCCCACCCCGTTTTTGGCGGGCTAATAGCGGGCTGAGCCTAAACGGGGCGGGCTGGCCCGTATTGCCATCCCTACCTACCTCTGCACAATTTTGAGTTGAGTGTTTGTCTTTTGTGTGTCCCCTTGCACGTGACCCTCTTTTTTCTCCCATTTCACTTTTTACTCTTTCTTTCTCCAAATCCAAGAACCTCCCTACTCACTATCACTAGTCTATACCAGTATCTATCTCCCTCACACACACCCTCCCACTCACCTTCCTTTCCCTCCCTTCAGATCCCATCTTAACCAATCACCCACCCATTAATGACTCCACATACCACACTTTCACTCTTCACCCATCACCATGCCCTTAACCACTCTTTTCTCCTTCCTCATCCTCCTACTCTTCCCCACATCAACACACACATGTCCTGCTAATAACAACTCAAACACAACAAAAACACACACTTCTTGTCCTCCATTTCAATCCACCCCTCCTTTTCCTTTCTCCACCACCCCAGGTTGTGGCCATCCTTCTTTTCAACTAACATGCTCAACCCCTCACTCTTTCATCACCATCAACAACCTCACCTTCTCAATCCTCTCTTACAAACCAAACTCCACTTCCATCACCCTCTCCCCTCACAACCCCATTTCACAACAAAACAACAATAGCAAATGCCCAACATCATCCTCAATCCCAAACAAACCCATAAACCTCTCTAACACACCCTTCACTCTCTCGGACGAAACATGCTCACGTCTCTCTTTTCTTCAACCATGTTCCCCACCAAACCTCCCAAACTGCAGCCACTGTCCTTGGCAATGCAAACTCATCAAAAACCCATCAGAAATCTTCAAAAGCTGTAGATCCATGCATCATTCAGTTTCAGACAATGAACCACGTTGCCAAAGTGATGTTCTTGTTTACCTAAACGAAATACTAACCCTAGGTATTGAACTTGAATGGGATGAAGCTTTAACACAAGACACTTACTTCACAAACTGCAAAGACTGCATCAACAACAACAACGGTTTCTGTGGTTTCAATTCATCAGACACGAAAAAACAGTTCGTATGTTATCATTTCCATTCAAAATCAACTCTTTCACCACCATGGATCCACAAAATGAAACCTAGCAAAATCGCTGTTTTCGCTATCGTTATCGCTTTCACTTCGTTGATTCTTTTCCTCTCGGTTGTTATCTCAATTCTCCGGTCGAGAAAGATAAACATGACGGTGGAAGAAGATCCGACTGCGGTGTTTCTTCACAACCACCGCAATGCGAATCTTCTTCCACCGGTTTTCACCTACGATGAACTGAATATATCTACAAACAACTTCGATCCGAAGAGGAAAATTGGTGACGGTGGATTCGGTTCGGTTTACTTAGGCAACCTCCGTGACGGAAAACTCGCCGCCGTGAAACATCTTCACCGGCATAACCACACGGCGGCGTTTTCATCAAAATCATTCTGCAACGAGATTCTCATTCTTTCTTCAATTGATCATCCAAACCTCGTTAAACTTCACGGTTACTGTAGCGATCCACGTGGTTTGATTCTTGTTTACGATTACGTTCCTAACGGAACCCTAGCGGAGCATCTTCACGGTTCAAAGAGTAAACGGAAGGGATACATGATGACGTGGCAAACGAGGCTTGAAATTGCGATACAAACGGCGTTAGCGATGGAGTATCTTCATTTTTCAGTTAAGCCACCGATAGTTCATAGGGATATAACGTCGTCAAATATTTTTATTGAGAAAGATATGAGGATTAAGGTTGGTGATTTTGGGTTGAGTAGGTTGTTGGTTCTGCAAGAATCGAATCAAACGACGTCGAGTGGTTTTGTATGGACTGGCCCACAAGGTACACCGGGTTATTTAGACCCGGATTATCATCGGTCTTTTCAGTTAACTGAAAAGAGCGATGTGTATAGTTTTGGCGTGGTTTTGCTTGAATTGATTTCCGGTCTTAAGGCGGTGGATTATTGTAGGGATAAGCGCGAGATGGCGCTTGCGGATATGGTTGTTTCGAGGATTCATACGGGTCAGTTGAAAGAGGTACTTGACCCAGTTCTTGACTTGGGTAACGACAATGACGCGCTTGATGCGGTGGGTGCTGTGGCGGAGTTGGCTTTTCGATGTGTTGCATCGGATAAAGACGATAGACCTGATTCAAAGGAGGTTGTCGGGGAGTTGAAGCGGGTTCGATCACGGATAAGTGGCGGCGTTACTCGGTCCATGTCTACAACTTAAGTTGAATGAATGACTTACTCAGTCCATATTCACAACTTAACCTCAGTTTGATATCACGGTGCGTCATTGTGATTTTGACATAATCATCGTGATACCAAATAGACACAGTGTGGCAAAGGAGAGATGAGTCGTGGACATGTGGAGTTTGAATTTGACTCCGTGAGTTAAAAGTTTTGTTTGTCTAAGGGTAAGGTGAAGCCCACAATGGAACCAAAACCAAAGTGTCCTATGATTTTTGTGTAATTTTATTGATGATGTGTAAGTACTTTGCAACTTTGGAGTTGTGTGCACGTGGGTATCAAATTCAATGTTATTTGTTACGTAACGTCAAGGGTAAAAGATGTCAGTGACACCGTACCGGTATTTAAATTTAGTATAGAAGCCTACCCAAATTGACTCAGCTGAGAATACATGTGGACCAGAGGGAAGGGACCATTCTACTAGTTCTTACTTTGCCACTCCAATTCCAAATATCTAGATACCTATCTATTTATGGGTAAATGTACAGTACTCTTATTGAAAGACATTTCCATTTTGAATTTGAATTATTCTTTCTTTCTCTGTATGTACATTTTATTTTGAATTATTAAATATAGATGCAACTATGTTTAACTGATAGTAATGTTTTACTTATGGGTCATGTTAACCAATGGCCCATGGTACTGGTTAAGGGAGTAAATATAGTAATATTTGTATTGAAAACTGTGTAATCAATACATTAAAAGTTTAAAAAGTGTCTTTTTTTATTTAAAATTTCTTCTTTTGGCTTCCTTAATCAGTGTCCCGAGGCACCCGTTAACATTTCCCTATATTTATATACAAAATGTATACTTCCTCCGGTCATATTTATAAGTAAAAAATGATTTTTTAAGTACATTGGATAATTAATGTATCCGATCACATTTATGGGTTAGATACATTAATTATTGGATGTACCTAAAAAGTTGTTTTTTGGTTATAAATATGACCGGAGGGAGTACATCACTTATGTTAGAATTGGTTAACTAACTTGTGTTTTATCTTGGTTTTCGGGTGTCAAACATTGATTACGTTTGAACCTTTTTAACCGTTGATATCTCATTTTTTCTTGGGAAGGGAAAAAACAAGCAAAACCCTTGAGAATCGAGGTCCGGGAGTTGTTTTCGCTACGGGAAGGTGTTAGGCACCCATAACGACTATAGTATCCTATAGTACGCGCGCGCTTTATTTTAAATGCTATTTGAAAGTGTTTATTTATGTCTAAGAGTTTCTAAGTGAAGAATTGGAGGGAGAAGAAAGTGTTTGAATTTTTGTTTTATTTGAATTGAAGGAATTTTGATTCCTTGCCTACCTATCCGTTTAAGGGATCAAATCCACCATAGTTCTCTTCCAAAAATGTTTTGTTTTTGTTGGTTGATTTTAAGTTTGAAAATTAGAATTTGAAGAATGAGATAGAGATGCCTCAAGGGCATAAGATTGAAAAAAAGTGAGGTGGAATTAGTCATTTGCAAAATATGGTCTAAGTATGGTTAAGATTCATTAAAGTTTGATTAAGAAAATAAAAGGAAAATTCAATGGGATTTTGATCCCAAGGTTTATTAGGAAAAATATTTTGAGTGATGTTGTTTATGTTTTTTGGAAAATTGGTTTTTTTTTAAGTGTAAATCCTAAGCATTCATCTAAACATACAATCCTAAACATCTAAACATGCATATTCTAGCTATATACCTAAAGTGATGTGTGTGCATGTGTCGGTGCTTGTGTCAGTGTACATCATTAGAGTCCATTGTCCTTATTACATCATGCCCTAATTACATTCTATGGTCTTGCAAGAAATTAGAAGCATAGGAAAAATATTACAAAATCCCTAGGTATTTACATTCTAAGCCTTGGTACAAATTACATTGCAAGAAAAAAGGTGAGGGAGGAGTTGAAGTATGGAATGCTTATGAATGAGTGAAACATGAAATGAAATGGTTAGTGGCATAAGGAAGAATAGGGATTGAAAATTATAAAAAAAAGAAATGCTAAAAAAGCTAGGCAAAAGTAATGAAATTTCTAACCTAAAAATGGCAAGATATTCCTAAAACTTATCATAATGTTAAGACAAAAGCATGACCTATGACCCTCACATTATGTCAATTTTTCTAAAGGCCTTATCACACTACATAATATGAGGATTAGAAGTACACACTCAAGTCAAGAATTATGATAGATCTTAGGCATATTTGGCACTTTATTCATGCACTAAAGTAATTACATAACTTGTAAAACAAGAAATCCACATATCAATTCACAAGACAGTAAAACAACCACAAATTCAGGGGCACATCTATCACAAAATCACATATTAAGTACCCATATCATGCACCAATGTATCATGATCAAAATCATAGCAAAGTTCCTCAAGAATTAACAAGAAAAGTAAACAAGTAACAAGAATTAATACTCACGTCTTTATCAAAAGTTTTTTTATGCAAAAATATCATAAAAACGTCAAGAAAAATATCAAGAACTCATGGAAATTCATTTGGAATTTTTGCATAAAAATTTGACATGAGGGAGGTGTGAAAAGCAAGGTCCAGTGGTGCACATAGCAAGAAAATCAAGAAACAACGAAATTCTGCAAAGAACAAAGGTCCAGGCCCAAACCCTAACAGACTTGGATCACAGGACAGCCGTTGGATTGATCCAATTGGATCAAACCTTAGATCCAACGGCTAAGATGTAAAACCAAACAAACCAGGACTGAACCAGACCGGTTCAGTAGTTTATAAAAGGATTTGCTGACTGGTTCACTTCATTTTACTTCTTCGTTTCTCTCTCTAAGTTAAACCTTAGAGAGAGAAGCTCTCTTCTCTCACCTTATGATCTTCATCTTCTCCGATGGACACAACGGCGGAGGTGTGGTGGTTCGCCGGCGGCGCCACCACACCTGAACGTTTTCTGCAAAAATTTTACACCGTTGTGTTCACCTGAGTTTCCTCTTTACGATTTCGAAACTGATTTTTCGAAAACAGGCCTGGATTTGAACAGATCTACGCTTGAATCTACATCCTAGGGTTTCAAAATTTTCTTCTAATCTTTTTGAAATTAAACCCTATCTTGACTTATTTTTCACACTGATGATGATTATGAACCTGGATTCATGAAATAAACGGTGAATCTTGGAGGATTTTCATTTTAGGGTTCGGTCTTCAATCTTTTTCAAATCTTTTCGAAATATTCACTCTGATTCACCGTTTATTCTCGATTTCAAACCTTCGATGATGATTATTGTAACACCCCGTTTTCCCAACGTAAAAATTTCATAACAATTATCAGAGTTTTTCATCACAAAACGGAATGTCACATTTCCTAAAAATCATAAATAGAATAAATTAATATTTATCCTTCAAAATTCAATCAACAATTAATTAATACTTTGCAGCGGAATTATTCATCATCAAAAATAGTTTTGGCATGCAGGCCTCATCTTAAATGATTTCATAAATTCTTAGTTCAATAATAATTCTTAAACTTCAAAAAGGCAATACGTAAAGGAACAGAAAATAGTATCAAAATCCCCATCCCGTTACGTATCAGGGCACCTAAGGACACAGTGAGAGATAGTCACCCACGACCGCAGCTAATCTTGATTACCTGCAAGTTACCCATACGAAGAGCAACATTTTCAAGCAGAAGGGGTGAGATTTCTCAAACAATAATATCAAGCTTATAAATCATAAATTACATTTAACAACTTAAATATCATTAACATATCTTAAACTTCATTAACTAGCATCATTAATCTCCTACATTAGTCATATACTTCATCTTATATCATCAAATACTAATCACGAACATCATCACATATATTAATCACAAACATCATCACATATCGTCAAATATTAATCATAAACATCATAGCATTATCAAACATAGCATTATCATAATCAACTTCATAATCAAATTCATAAACAACTTCATATTCAAATTCATAATCAAATATCATCTTTAAAACATAAGCAAACATCATCTTAAAATCATCAGACATCTTATTCAACTCAACACTTGACTCGACGATGCGACTCAACTTGACAATGCAACTCTTAACATCTTAAACCTTCGTAAAAACTTCTTGATATGCAAATGCATGTGGTACCATTCAGCAACATATATGAGCGTAATTAGGCTCTTCAACGTGTGAGCATAAAGCTGCCGGGCCTAAAGCCCCCAACTTTAATGAGCACAAAGGCTGTCGGGCCTAAAGCCCCCAACTTTAATGAGCACAAAGGCTGCCGGGCCTAAAGCCCCCAACTTTAATGAGTATGCAATGGACTCAATCTTCCTACAACTTAGACAACATCATGAACATCTCTTATAACTTCTTGACTTAGACCGACACTTACATCTTAAATAAGACTCAGCAGTATATGCAGCATATAAATACATCATCCAATGATAATCAACAACATCTTAAACATCACATCATCATAAGCATTATAATTAACACATATAGTGCATAAATAACAAGATACATCTTTATATAACCCATCTTTAAATCACACATCTTCAAATAACACATCTTTATATAAGACCTTTCTTTGAATCACACATAGTCAAATAATTCATCAATTACACTTTGTTAAATAAAGCACACAAAGAACAGTTCTAGATCCTCTATTAATATTATAGTATTAAAGTAACAACAACCTTGACACTTCCTTTTAATATAATAAAACGTATACTCTAAGCTTTACTACTCAAGAGATCAAATGAACCAAATACACTCATTATTTATTTATTTATTTATTTCTTAATTAAGCTTGTAAAAGCCATCGACTTGTTCTACACACTTCGTAAATATATACATTCCCACACATTTCATATAAGTATATTTAACAAGAACCATATAAGCAATGACACTACCTATATTAGTATAAGCATTTAACACAGGCACCACCGTACATAAATAAAATAAACAAGGACACTACTTATAAATATGTAAAAGCATATAGTATAGAGACCTTGCAAATAGGCTATACCGGGAACAAGTATAAATAAAATAAATTTAAGGGTAGTACTTAATAAAGTTGTATTTGATACCTTGAGAAAATTACTTTGGTTATCGTCAACTATTTCATCCCACCACTTTATAATTTCTCCTATAATCATCTTATACTTTTTTAACTAATCCGTAAATTTAGGCTCCTTATGTAATCACACTATTTACTTCATTAAGGGCTCCTCTCATTAACCTCAAGTAACTTGATATTTTCTTTCACCGTTATTACTATCTCTAACCTTATCGAATTGCACTAAAGACATCAATATGACCATCTATTACCAAAGCACAAAGTGACCAATTGAAATCATGATTCAGTTCATATTATAGTGGACATGCATGCTTTATTTCCATAAATTTTGATCAATTTCGGTTATCAATAACTACCTTGCTAGCTGTAGTACTACAAATTCTAATTTATACCATATTTCAAATCAATGTATGCAATTCACCCAATTTTCTACCTAGCTTGTAAATTTCACATCTAGCTGTTATTATTATTATCGTTATAAGCACACATGACAATAGAAATATACACACTTCATAAGGAGAGCTAATTTTATCACTAATATAATAGCACAAAGGTATTAAACAAACACTCAACCATTAACACTGATCATACATCTTAGCTAGATAACCACGTAATGAATCCATCACACATCGCAGGTATATATATAAATATCAAAACTATTCACGTAATTATAATTATTAAAATAAGAAGTCAAAAATCCTTTTTAATCAAATTCAAATTAGAATACCATGTGATCGGAACACACAAAACATTTACGGATTCAACATGTAATCACAGCAACTCAGAAACAACAATAAAGAAATATAATTATAGCAACAAATTAGAGCATGAATTTAAAAGGTCATGTAAAACAATGGAAAACTAAACCCTTCACTATCCATATGATCATACATCCCTTATGGTGGATAGAGACTCCCCCCTTACATCAATTCAGCAGTTTTCCATCATCTAATCATCAATTCTCACTCAAACCCTAATTTCTCATAATCTCACAAACTCATCCTAAAACATGTTAGATGCAATCTAATGATCTACAGACTTAATATTAGTGAAAGATAGTCTCACCCT
Organism: Medicago sativa; assembly: GCF_051527215.1. Classification (NCBI taxonomy): domain Eukaryota; kingdom Viridiplantae; phylum Streptophyta; class Magnoliopsida; order Fabales; family Fabaceae; genus Medicago; species Medicago sativa. The sequence continues at coordinate 25,238,098 of NC_140753.1, read as the reverse complement.
TACCTTAGATTGTTTTTTCTGAAATCAAAAGCAGCGTTCTTCGTTACTAGGGTTCTCTCTCTCTGAGTTCTCCTCTTTCTCCTCTTTCTCCAAAAAGCGGTCTAACGTAAAAACTCTTTCTAACCTAAGCTTCCTTATTTATAATAATAATCACTCTTCCTAAATCTATTTAGGCCCAATAACTTATTCTTCTTTCTATTCTAACCTCCAATTCTACTTAGATTAATAATTCTCATATTCAAATAAATAATAGAATAATGCCACATGATAAAATACTAACACCTCACATATATAAAATAAATCACATAAATAGATTCTAACTTAATAAAAATATATAAATAAAAGGAGGGCGTTACAATTCTCCCCAACTTAAAAGAATTTCGTCCTCGAAATTCAAAGCACACAAAAAAAAAATTTACTTATTGCTTCTTCAAACCAAAACACAAAACCACATCAAAGTTAGTCAGTTAAACATGATCACGTAATAAAACATAACTACTAACTAGAAAACATGACGACACGACACAACGACTCATCTACTTGGCCGGACGGACCGACCTGCTCTGATACCAATTGTAACACCCTGTTTTCCCAACGTAAAAATTTCATAACAATTATCAGAGTTTTTCATCACAAAACGGAATGTCACATTTCCTAAAAATCATAAATAGAATAAATTAATATTTATCCTTCAAAATTCAATCAACAATTAATTAATACTTTGCAGCGGAATTATTCATCATCAAAAATAGTTTTGGCATGCAGGCCTCATCTTAAATGATTTCATAAATTCTTAGTTCAATAATAATTCTTAAACTTCAAAAAGGCAATACGTAAAGGAACAGAAAATAGTATCAAAATCCCCATCCCGTTACGTATCAGGGCACCTAAGGACACAGTGAGAGATAGTCACCCACGACCGCAGCTAATCTTGATTACCTGCAAGTTACCCATACGAAGAGCGACATTTTCAAGCAGAAGGGGTGAGATTTCTCAAACAATAATATCAAGCTTATAAATCATAAATTACATTTAACAACTTAAATATCATTAACATATCTTAAACTTCATTAACTAGCATCATTAATCTCCTACATTAGTCATATACTTCATCTTATATCATCAAATAATAATCACGAACATCATCACATATATTAATCACAAACATCATCACATATCGTCAAATATTAATCATAAACATCATAGCACTATCAAACATAGCATTATCATAATCAACTTCATAATCAAATTCATAAACAACTTCATATTCAAATTCATAATCAAATATCATCTTTAAAACATAAGCAAACATCATCTTAAAATCATCAGACATCTTATTCAACTCAACACTTGACTCGACGATGCGACTCAACTTGACAATGCAACTCTTAACATCTTAAACCTTCGTAAAAACTTCTTGATATGCAAATGCATGTGGTACCATTCAGCAACATATATGAGCGTAATTAGGCTCTTCAACGTGTGAGCATAAAGCTGCCGGGCCTAAAGCCCCCAACGTAGTTTGAGCACAAAGGCTGCCGGGCCTAAAGCCCCCAACTTTAATGAGCACAAAGGCTGTCGGGCCTAAAGCCCCCAACTTTAATGAGCACAAAGGCTGCCGGGCCTAAAGCCCCCAACTTTAATGAGCACAAAGGCTGCCGGGCCTAAAGCCCCCAACTTTAATGAGTATGCAATGGACTCAATCTTCCTACAACTTAGACAACATCATGAACATCTCTTATAACTTCTTGACGTAGACCGACACTTACATCTTAAATAAGACTCAGCAGTATATGCAGCATATAAATACATCATCCAATGATAATCAACAACATCTTAAACATCACATCATCATAAGCATTATAATTAACACATATAGTGCATAAATAACAAGATACATCTTTATATAACCCATCTTTAAATCACACATCTTCAAATAACACATCTTTATATAAGACCTTTCTTTGAATCACACATAGTCAAATAATTCATCAATTACACTTTGTTAAATAAAGCACACAAAGAACAGTTCTAGATCCTCTATTAATATTATAGTATTAAAGTAACAACAACCTTGACACTTCCTTTTAATATAATAAAACGTATACTCTAAGCTTTACTACTCAAGAGATCAAATGAACCAAATACACTCATTATTTATTTATTTATTTATTTCTTAATTAAGCTTGTAAAAGCCATCGACTTGTTCTACACACTTCGTAAATATATACATTCCCACACATTTCATATAAGTATATTTAACAAGAACCATATAAGCAATGACACTACCTATATTAGTATAAGCATTTAACACAGACACCACCGTACATAAATAAAATAAACAAGGACACTACTTATAAATATGTAAAAGCATATAGTATAGAGACCTTGCAAATAGGCTATACCGGGAAAAAGTATAAATAAAATAAATTTAAGGGTAGTACTTAATAAAGTTGTATTTGATACCTTGAGAAAATTACTTTGGTTATCGTCAACTATTTCATCCCACCACTTTATAATTTCTCCTATAATCATCTTATACTTTTTTAACTAATCCGTAAATTTAGGCTCCTTATGTAATCACACTATTTACTTCATTAAGGGCTCCTCTCATTAACCTCAAGTAACTTGATATTTTCTTTCACCGTTATTACTATCTCTAACCTTATCGAATTGCACTAAAGACATCAATATGACCATCTATTACCAAAGCACAAAGTGACCAATTGAAATCATGATCCAGTTCATATTATAGTGGACATGCATGCTTTATTTCCATAAATTTTGATCAATTTCGGTTATCAATAACTACCTTGCTAGCTGTAGTACTACAAATTCTAATTTATACCATATTTCAAATCAATGTATGCAATTCACCCAATTTTCTACCTAGCTTGTAAGTTACACATCTAGCTGTTATTATTATTATCGTTATAAGCACACATGACAATAGAAATATACACACTTCATAAGGAGAGCTAATTTTATCACTAATATAATAGCACAAAGGTATTAAACAAACACTCAACCATTAACACTGATCATACATCTTAGCTAGATAACCACGTAATGAATCCATCACACATCGCAGGTATATATATAAATATCAAAACTATTCACGTAATTATAATTATTAAAATAAGAAGTCAAAAATCCTTTTTAATCAAATTCAAATTAGAATACCATGTGATCGGAACACACAAAACATTTACGGATTCAACATGTAATCACAGCAACTCAGAAACAACAATAAAGAAATATAATTATAGCAACAAATTAGAGCATGAATTTAAAAGGTCATGTAAAACAATGGAAAACTAAACCCTTCACTATCCATATGATCGTACATCCCTTATGGTGGATAGAGACTCCCCCCTTACATCAATTCAGCAGTTTTCCATCATCTAATCATCAATTCTCACTCAAACCCTAATTTCTCATAATCTCACAAACTCATCCTAAAACATGTTAGATGCAATCTAATGATCTACAGACTTAATATTAGTGAAAGATAGTCTCACCCTTACCTTAGATTGTTTTTTCTGAAATCAAAAGCAGCGTTCTTCGTTACTAGGGTTCTCTCTCTCTGAGTTCTCCTCTTTCTCCTCTTTCTCCAAAAAGCGGTCTAACGTAAAAACTCTTTCTAACCTAAGCTTCCTTATTTATAATAATAATCACTCTTCCTAAATCTATTTAGGCCCAATAACTTATTCTTCTTTCTATTCTAACCTCCAATTCTACTTAGATTAATAATTCTCATATTCAAATAAATAATAGAATAATGCCACATGATAAAATACTAACACCTCACATATATAAAATAAATCACATAAATAGATTCTAACTTAATAAAAATATATAAATAAAAGGAGGGCGTTACAATTATGAACAAAACGAGAAGGTTTTTTCGAATATACCTGGATTTGATTGGAGTTTCGAACGAAGGATCCTTGAGTAAACTTCTACTTCCTTTGGTAAGCGTTAAACCGAAAATAAATCGGTGAAACTCTCTTCTCTTTCTTCACCGGTTCAAATGTTGCTTCGATCCTCTTCTTCTCACTCTCTCGTCTCTGTGATCGTTTGAGTTTGTCACTTTTGTGTCAAATTCAGGCTTGAATTGCAGAGTTTTGGATTCGATGATGATGATTTCGCAAGAAGTCTCTGAGAATCAACACTAATTTGTTGAATTTTGTTCAATTGAAACGGTTAGGGTTTACGTGTTCTTGAGTTCTGGAGAATTGGGGAAGAAACGGTTATGATTTGATCTTTTGGAAAGAGTGAGAGAAAGTTGAACTGTGTTTGTGATGTGGCGTGTTGTGATTGATCTCTGTTACTGCATTGAATGATGTGGCCCCTTTTATAGGCTGCCAAGTGGCCTTGGTGGCCAATGGTTGCTTGCCACCTGTCTGGACTTTGTAACTAATTCGTCCTTGGATCAATTTTGGACTCAAGGGCCCTTCTGCAATTCTGGCACTTTAAAAGGACTAACCTGCAAACTTTAAACAAGGACTAGAAAATAATCCTGGACAAAATGTGGACTGCTTTGCAATTTTAACAAAAAGACTTAAAAAAAATTCGAAACCAAAAGGACTATTATGCAAAAATGTGAAATTAAAAGGCCTATTCTGCAAAAAGGAAGATTATTAAAAAAGGACTTGAATGCAAATTTGGAAACTTTAGGACAAAAAATGAAAAAAAAAATAATAAAATTGAATTAAAAAATGTAATTTGAAATAAACGTAAAGTGAAACGATTAAAATTGACAAAACGGACTAAAATGAACCAACGGCTTAAATGAGGTACTTTAAAGTAACCTCTCTCTGCCGAAATTTCGTGTGAAATGACCAAAATGCCCCTAGGGACTAAAACGACTAAAAATGACTCAGATGCAAATTTAAAAATGGATTTTTAGAAGAGAATTGAAGCAAGAGTTTATACAAGCAATTTAAAAGACTCAGAGGCAAATTTTAGGGGCTAATCAGGTTTTTTAACACTTGAAAAGACTAAAATGCCCCTAGGGGCTAAACTGACTCAAAATGACTTCAAATGCAATTTAAAAAAGGATTTTGACATGGAATTGGAGTAAGGACTTATTCAAACTATTTGAAAGGACTCAAACAATTTTTCAAAGACTGAAAGAAGTTTTAACATAAGAAATGACTAAAATACCCTTCTATGTAAATTTTGTAAGTAAATTTGAAATAAGATGCAGAGAAAGATGCAATTGATCAGGGACATATCAAATGGCTTGACATGCAAGAAAGGAAGAGTTGAACAAGTATTTTTAGGTCCAAAATTAGGGTATAACAACTTGCAATTAATTTAGTTAATTTGCAACTTAACTAAATAACTCTTTAACATTTTTTTTAAGTGCTAAATTTAAATAGTTCAATAATATATGACTAATTTTTTGAAATATGTAAAAAGTCCTTAATGAACTTATAAAATGAGATGGAATATTGAATGTCATGTGCTCGATTTGATGATTAGTCTATTGGTGGGTTTAATTAGTAGTCTAAGCCCTAGGAAAACCTTGTATTGCTATTTTCTTAATAATTATGAAAGAAGCTTCTTTCGAAAGAAGCTTCTTTCGAAAAACTTCACATGGAGAGTAGCAAGGATTATTATGAAAGAAGCTTCACATGGAGAGTAGCAAGGATTATTTTTTAAATATATATATATTCGTCAAAGTGGTCCATCATCAAACGATTATTGTACGAAATTTAGAAGACAATAGACGTATCATTCCTAAACTAAAAGCTTATTGTTTTCTCTTGTTTTCCAATAATAGTAGAAATGCATAGCTTTCTTGTTTCATCTCAAACTCATCAACAACTCATAAGTAAACTTTCTTGCTTCATCCGATGGCGGAACAACGTGTGCTTATAATTATATAATCTAAAATGGTATTTTTATTTTTTGAAAAAAAAAGTCATTTGCCCGATGAGGTATACATTTTGGGTTTTATAATTAGAAGAACTTAACGCTTCGGATTATAAAATCCAAACCGAGGTAAAATTGGTAAAATGGAGGGCTTGCGAGACATTCCGGGTGGAAGGAGAAATTCTTCAATAATAATAAAAAAAAAAAGTAAATTCAAAATTGCATAAGGCTACAAAAGTGGTCCATCATCAAACAATTTGTGTACGAAATTCATAAGATAATAGACATTGATTTCCTAAACTTTCAGCTTATTGCTCTCTCTTCTTCATAGTTCAAATTATGACTTATGACTTGGCGAGTGTTTGTTTTGGCGGTGGCTTGAAACCAGACGTGTTGAGAGCAACCCTGGAATTCGTAGCTTCTTGAAATTGCGGTGAAACCGACATTGGAATGTGGACGCAGAACCAAAGAACCTATTAATTGGGGCTTGTTTCGGGATGAAACTTTTATGACATTTGAGTACCATGCTCAAGCTTGGGTATTCAAAGTCTAAGTTGAATGAATGACTTATTTAAGCTTTATACCTTCTAGCCCTCATATTAAGGCTATTCAGTTAGGGTTTCTTAGTTGAATTCATAGACTTAAATAGTGAGCTCGAATTCTATCCGGACAGGTGGTTTTCGGCCTAGTCAAGCACAAGAAAGTACCATGTGAGTATTATGAATTGGGTAAAGCACAACAAAGTCGGTTAAAAAACTCCTAGTTCAATCTGGGCTAAGCCGAAATCTTATGACCGTTCGATGCTTAATCCTGATTAAAACAAAGAAAAACAAATATGCATGATTCAAAACAACTCATTCATTTTTCTATTTTTCTCAATGTGATCTCAATCAGGTCACCATCTTAGCAGCATCAACAAAAAGACAGTTTTTACTTTCGAAGGACATCATCATTATTATACAGACTTTAGTGTGATTTTGTGAATACTTGTCACAAAATCAGTATGTAAACTCAAACAAGTTCTAAAAGTGTTCAACTGTATGAAAGCATAATTTTCATTCATGAAAAGGGAGGGGAGGGAGGCGCCTCCTAACCAACCACACCTCAACAAGCATGGCCTCATTGTCATTGTCATGACTTTGAGTTGCATTTATTTTTTATACTATGAGTTACATTCATTACATAATATATTGCAACATGCTAAGGACTCACTCCCTTTTGTTTTGGTAGCTTTATGCATTCACATTGAACCGGTTATGATTTGATTCTGTGATTAATTCTCTTAATTAAAATAAGCACTCTCGAAAACCTTAGCTTTTTCATTTGCAATTGCAGCAGCTTCTGGTCTATTTGTTAGTTTGTATCCTCTCTCCTGAAAGTAAAAAATAATGAAGCCATAATAATACTCTTTAATACGAGACGAAATTACAAAAAAAAGTAAACACTCATTTTGGTTCTTAAAAATGACAGACATTGTCGCAATGATCCTCAACAGCAAGGAAATTATTAATAATCAAAGGAAATATACCGTATCATACAGCAAAATCAAAGGAGATATATCATATCAGACAGCTAAATAGAAGTCTCTAAAACTATAATCAAATGATTAGATAATAATGCAAGACTTACCAGCAAACGCCATAAGAAAGCAGTGCCGTCTCTCTTCTTGATTCGCTTCTCAATTACTTCAATTGCTGGGATAGAATACATCATAATTGAATATGACTAATGATGGATTTGAAAAATTAGATGAAAAGTTTGAGATTTTACCCTTTATTGCGTCTCCGCTGTTCAACAACATGATGTACCAAACTTCATTGAATGCATCAACTTGTTCATCAGATGCACCGATTACCTTCACATAACCATGACTTTAGTAATTCCAAAAAAAGAAGTGAAGACAATACTGGATTTGTATTGCTGGTAGTCATAAATGCCATGCTTTCAAGTAGCGAGTACATCGACAATCGTTGGATCTAGATAGGATGGTTCAGATTTCAAACTCGGTATATTTTATAAAAAAAATCAAAACGATGTTTGCTGTAAGCACCATCTGATCTCGATCCAATGACTACCCATGTGCTAACTCGGTGAATCTTTTACTGCAACAAAATCAAAAGAAGTCTTATTAATATTACCTTGCAATCATTGCCATCAAAATTTGGACCAAGCAACTCCAGTCCATGTTTGTCGTTACCTCTTCCATATGCATAAAGTGCTTCTGCAAGCTAGGTTAACATGAAGAAATAAAGACAATAACTTTAACCAAGACAAATCAAAATTTAGTCCACTTAAATGAGTGTTGCTAATTTTAAAAATTCTATAACATTATTAGTCAAGGTATGTAGTATGTACTAATTGCTTCTCACACTCGTGCCCTGTTTGTAAAAGCATGTTAATTAAGGGCTTATCGTGTAAGTGCTTATGTATAAGCTATTTCTGTATCAAAAGTCTAATTGATTTCATATACGTTATAAGCTGTATTCATATCTATTCTACCGAAATAAGCTGAAAACAGCTTACAGACATGAGCTTATTGACATATCCTGTCATAAGCTCTCACAAACAATTTCACAAGTACTTATGTCAGTAAATAAACTCAAATAAGTTGATCCAAGCAGACCCCTCATTTTTAGTAACATTACTAGTTAAGGTTTGTATCTAACAGAGACAAATCGCTCACTAATCGATTAGGCATACTACAGTAATTGATTTTCATCTAATCACTGAAGTGGCAACTGAAGCATACCATCATTCCTATCTGCATAATTTGTTGTTTCTTTTTAGTCATCCTCGAAATCCTACAACAAGATAACATATTATCACAAATTCATACCACACTTCATCTAAAACACTTTCTGTAAATAAAACACTTCCACCTTTCTTTTAAGCCCGTAAGAAGATCTTCTGCTTTAGAAATTTTTCCGGTCTTTGCCAAAGCCCACACTGTCAATACATCAAGGTGCCACTCTAAATACCAGTTTGCCTAAACATTGGATAAATCCAATAATTGAGAGTTTAAATTAAAGCATCCTTCCAAATGAACATTTCCTTTGTTTATATATCATGCCTGTGTATCATAACTTACTTGATCGGCTAGGCGATCTGCGAGCATCTTGAGACGATCACCAAAAAACTCCAACTCATCGCGTACGCACAACCGCAGAAGTAGAGCCACAGCATTTAAGTAAACCTATTTTCAAATGAGATCAGAATTCACAACAAAGGAAAGAAAATTAAAATAAGTATTAGTTGTAACAAAGTTAATAAAATCGTGCACCTCAGGAACTGCCGCATCAGTTTTGTCTAGCTCCTTCCATATATAATTGTCATATACCTCGAGCACGCTTTGCGTTGGAGCACTTCCCTCTAAGTAACAAAGTGCATGCCACCAATTGTGTGTCAACCTGACAAATTGATAACTCTATAGCTGCTTAATAGAAAATGAGACAAAGCCATCTTCAAATGAATAAACTGCTTACATAAAAGATGAAGAACTCCACGACGAAGAACATTCTTTCATGAACTTAACAGCTTCTCTAAAACGGCACTCATACTGAAGAACATGGCATAACTGTTTAACAAAATTCAATTATTACATTAATTATTGAAGTCATACTTTATATACAAAGCTAGAATGAACATTCCAATTTTTTACAAATACATTGACCTACAGCATGTTGTGACCATCCATCTTGGTTGTTGATTTCAAATCCTCTTTTGGCAGCTTCCTCAGCTTCTCTCATCCGTCCAAGCTCCAATAACGGAAAAGCAAGCATGCCATATATGTAATTTTCTCCTTCGTTTTGCGGTAGAACCTGTGAAACTTAGAAGGATAAGGTACTCATACATTTTATTAATAAAACTGTACCTTTAAATAGGAAAAATTAATATTTGTTTGCACAAACAATAGTAGAAATGAAACAGAAATGTTGTGTAATTGAAAAGGAACCTGATTAACAAGGGATAGAGAAAGATCAGGGCAACCCATGTAGAAACACAGGATTTGTGCTCTCTTTAGAGAAGCCAAATCTCTTGGGAACTGCTTTAGAAGCTTCAAACAAAAACAAGACTTGTTAATCAAAAGAGTTTGAGTAGAAACATGGATGTATCTCAAAGCATAGAGCAAACAACTAGAGAGAGAAAAAAAACAGTGCGGTAACAAATTCATAAACTATAAAAGATCATGTAAAGTTGATCAAATACAGTTCCATTCAACACATATAATAACAAATTATCATAGTGTCCTGTTAAAATAATATGTAAATACCAACACTAAATTTATTTTCCAATAACATGTTGCCTTTTGGGATTTATTTATGGTTTTCGATTCTTTTTGATTTTACATATACTAGTCAATAAGTTCATACCAAAATATTCAGCAGTTATTATCACCTCTAAGTTTGTGTGCATTCCAGGAATTGTTTTTAGCACTGCATCTATAGCATAAAACCATGAATAACAAACTTGGATGCCTAAAGCATGTAGTTTTGGGTTTGATCTCAAGATTCATGTGTATGGAACAAATATCTTTGCAAAGAAAAACTTGCAATTCATATGAACCTTTTTGTTCATAGATTTCTCTCTTCAATGCATAAAAAATAACTCCATATACTTTCTGTTTATTATTTAAGTGCTAAGCTCAGTCACTCACCTTGTAATGAAACTCAACAGCTACATCATCGTCTCTGTCTTCCGACATCAAATAACTGATGGCATCGAAAACTAGTTTCTCGTACAAGGTTGCATGTTCCTGTAATATCAAAACACTTATCATGTATAAATTTTCTCTAATTGTAGTTTTTTTTTTCTCTATTTTCTCAAATTTATGATTTTAGTCCTCAATTTTAGTCCCCGCACTTATTATTTATTTGGAAATTCCGTCCCTACTCTTTCTTAATTGCAATTTTGATTCGCAAAATTGGTGATTTTGGTAAACTAAGGGACCAAAAGCACAAAAAAATCTACAATTTTAGAGATAAAAAATGCAATTAAATGAATGATGGAACGACTTTCAAAAAAATAATAAGACCCTGTTTGGTAAAAAAAAAATAGTGGATAGTTGGTTGAATTCGTAGTGTTTGGTAAAATTAGCGGTTGAACTACCTTGTAAATATGAAATAACATACAAAAGATATGTTTAATTAATATTTAATCATTATCAATTTAGATATCATGAGTAAATTAAGAGAAAAAATGATAAGCTATAAGCTACTTATAAAGTAGTAAAAATAAGCTATAAGTTTGTGAGAAAATGACTATATGATCTAATAAGCTATAAGCCACGGGAACCATTTGGGTTAGCCTGGGGATGTCGGTTTGGGACCTTGGAGTGTGCTTCTTTCAATGTCTCTCGGATTTGATTCCTCTGGGTGCCAATTTCGGTGGGTTAATCCATACGGAGCTTTGCTCTGGTTTAAAATGGCCTCCCGCAAGTGGACCGTGGGATTGAACCCCTCGGATTAGTCGGTCCATGTGACGGATACTGAGTTTTTTTTTTAAATTACTATAACTACAGGCTGTAAGTTTATTTTTTTGTGAAATCAGACTATAAGTTATAAGTTAGCTTAATGCGTTTGTCAAAAAGAGACCCTAACTTGATGGAAAATAAAAAAGGGATTACAATTAAACATAAGCATTTTGAATGAAGTAAATGAGAGATTTCACTTACAAGGTGGGACTTAGCAGCATTAAGCAAAGAGGCAGCTCTTGAAGAATCAGAAGAGTTAATAAAATGAGCTGCTAAGGTGTTAGCTAACACACAGTACTTATCATGAACCACTGCTTCCATAATCACACATCTCTCTCTACCATAACTAAGAACCTTCATTGAAAACATCGAAAGAGTTATTATCATATGAACAAAACAAACACAAAAACAAAAGAAAACAAAAAAAAAAAACATTGATATGATAAGGGATCATATGTTGTGAAACCTGTTGGTAATAGGAGTTGATGACTGAAATGCAGAGTTGAGATGAAGTTGTAACCTCGTATCCACAGTCGTTTAATTTGATCCTTCCTTCCATATTGTTCTTCACTCCTTCTTTGGTTTTTGCTATGTCTTCTTATGTTTTCCATGTAACTGGATCGTGTAGGAACCTTTAACATCAATCCTCGTCACTTCCTCTGTCTCTTTCTACGTACGTGTCAATTTTACAATGTTTTTGTTTTTTACCAATACAAAATGGAAAATGTTAACGAGGGTTCCGGGGCAAGGTAAAAGAAGAAAGTGAAAGTAAAAAAACACTTTTTAATCTTTTAATGTATTGATTACACAACTTTCGAAACACATATTACTACATTTATTTCCTTAACCAATTCTCCGAAGGCACTAGTTAACAAGACCCATACAGAATTTGTTCTTGGAGTGGAGTGTTTGAGAAGTGAAAGATAAGTGACAACAAATGTGGAAAGAGAAGACAAGTGAGAAATTGATGATTGTACTACCTTTCACAATATTTGTCACATTTGAAAAATAATTTTATTTCAATTACTTGTTATTTTAAGTTTTAATGCAACATTAATTAATGATTTGTCAATAATTCTCTTACTTATTTATTATAGAGAGAAATAATAAATTGTTAAGGGTATTATAAAAAAAGCACACAGAATTTCATCAAAAATAAAAAAAAAATTATTTGATTTTTTGGTACGTGTAAATTCCTCAAAAGCGACAAGTATTGTGAAACGGATGTAGTACTTTTTAGATGAAAGAAATGTTAATTATTGTTTTTGAATAAAAATGTTAATTATTGTTGAAATTAAGTATATGTGTTTAAATCTAAATCAATTTAAATTAAAATTGTAAATAAATTCAAAAAAAAGTTAAAAACTATACAAAATTGACTATTATTGGATGTCATTTTATGAAAACCGTTCGGATTGAATTGAATTTTGATTGATTTTGGATGTCCCTATATTTTAGATTAATTTAATATATTATGTTACAATTTCATGTTTCAAAGATAATTAATCATTTTTTAAAGAAGTATAATCAATCATTGTTATTCCGTACTATTAATTTTAAATAAATCATATATTATATTTTGTATCAAACATATATCAACTACCAAAATCAATTGTTCCAATCCCCATCACTCATTACTGTGCACAAAATAGAAGAGTTGTGTTATTTGAACGTCCATTCATATGACAATTTTTGAGACATTCAAAATTTTACAAAGAAAATGAGGTATTAGCACAAAAACTAAAGTAATAGAAAGAGAGAGAAAGAAAAACATAATATAAGTATGAGAGAAAAATTATGACAAAAGTTGTCAAAAAAAAGTTCTTCAAATATCATTTCGAAATAGAAATATTGGGAGCAGGGACGGACCCACTTGAAGCTGTATGTGGGCCTTGTCCCTCACTTAGTTAAGAATATATTTTTTTAAGGGAAATGTTAACAAGTGCTCCCGGGGCACTCTTTAAGACCTTTAAAAGGTAACTTTTTTTCGAAATTTTTTGTAATCAATGCATTGGAAATTGAAACATTTGACTTTTTTTATGGAATAATTTCTCCTTTTGGAATGCTTAAAGAGTGCCCCAGGGGCACTCGTTAACAAGACCCTTTTTTTAAATACTAGTACATGTGTGGTAGTGACATAGTATTTGAGTGGTAGAGGTTTTGAAATACTGCCTAATACACTGGAAATGCCTACATCATAACACAATTGTATTTTTGGTCAACATAAAACAATGTCATTGTCAATTGGGCTTAAGAAAGAATATTGAGGAGTGGCACTCATAAAATAGAAATTCATGAGACTTAATTTAGAGTAGTATTATTAGCCTTTGAATTTTAAAAAACAAAAGGTAGAGATTTGGTGTTAAAGTTTAATTTGACATTCGGTGTCAACTTTTATTAGCTTGTCTGTGTTTTATTGTATCTATATTTAGATTTGAAAAGAATTTTAACAAGAGAAGTTTAACTAAAATACACAAATAGTTTTCAAATTTCCTATACTTAGTTTGGAGTTTGAATTAAAATTTAAGTTTGAAAAAAAAAATTAGTTGTTAAAGGTAAATTTATCAAGAAAAAAAGATCCAACCAAAAAATAGTTAAGCGTTAATTAACTTTTTTTTTAGGGTTTAAGCGTTAATTAACTATAGAATTGCTTTATATATATATATATATATATATATATATATATATATATATATATATATATATATATATATATATATATATATGGGTTATGTTACAAGCCACCCTTTGGTGGTGTCTTTTATCAAGTCACACCTCAAGGTGTGATTTTCACTTTTTAGCTATAACTTTGATAAAAGACACCTTCATAAAAAGTAGTTGGTGTCTTTTAACAAATGCTCATAGAGTAACTTGATAAAAGACACCTTCATAAAAGGTGTCTTCTATCATAACCCTATATATATATATATGGCCTACACTGCTTAAAATTCCTGGGTCCGTCCCTGATTGGGAGATATCTTCTTGCCTAATACCCCTGTTGGAGCAAAACTCATCAGAATGTTGCCCATTAATAAGAACAAAGAAAGAAGCAGAATCAATGCAAAACATAATAATATCAATGGTTTATTTTATTTTTTTGAAAACCCATAGCAGCAAGAGTTCTAGAGATAAAGCTCAATTCCAAACTATCATAAGCCTTAGCAATGTCCAGCTTAATCCCTACATAGCCATTTTTACCAAGCTTGTTAATGTAATGAAAAGCTTCAAAAGCAAGCAGAGTATAATTAGAGATTAATCTACCAGGAAGAGAGCACTATGGTAATCATTGATAATACTGGACAAAAATAAATAAAAATCAATCCCGTTGGCAATGGTTTTTGTAACGATTTTGAGAATCACATTACACAAACTAATAGGTCTGTAATCAGAAGGGGTAGTAGGATTATCTTTTTAGGACAAATGTAAGTGTGATTAATAGGACTAGGACTACCTTCATGATTAAGAATATTAAGAACATAAATTAGAACATCCTCACCAATTATTTTCCAGTAAGTTTGGTAGAATAAAGGAGAGACCCCATTGAGCCAGGAGCTGAATTCTAGACTTCAGCTGAGGATTTTTGAGTTAGTAGTCTGATCATTTTTTGGTTTATTATGAACATATACTAAACATATGTAACCATGTATTTGACCATCAAAATAATTTTGTTGTTCTGTTACGTGTCAAAATGTGTATTCATGACGATTTTTTCGTGGTTGCTCTCGGCCGTTGAGGGGAACAGGAAAAGGGTTGGGGCGATGAACTAGGTTCATATGGTTCTAAGTTGAAGTAATTAACATTGTGAACTTTTGATACTGCAACAAAATCCAGTAGATTGTGGTCATTGAACCAGTACCACAAATGTAATATGGTTGCGGATCACAATTTAAAACTATATATTATATATCCGTGCATCACTAAGCAAGTAGTTTATATGATAACCCACCAAAACAAGTATAAACAAAACAATAAAAGACTCCAAAATTTTTAAAAAAATACATAGAATATGCTAGACATACATGTCTTAATTTATATTTTATTCCAATCTTGAAGACAAGTCAATCACAAATACTATTGAAGACCTTCATATTTTGAAACATTTCCCAATTACTTTGGAGTAGAAGCAACCATTCTTTGCACAAAACCCTTAGCAAACTCCACAAGTTTATCAGTTTCTGGTAGAACTCCCTTCACAGAAGGATCAGCAGCAAAAGCTTCAGCCCATTTCACCAAAGCTGGAGTCTTTGTTTCATCAAGCACCTTCTTTCCTGTCATTTTCTCAGTGACCCTCAACCAACTCAAATAGGACCCAAAAGCAATATCAATATATAAATCCAATTTTCTCTCCTCCAAAAAAGACATTTCCTTCACTATACTTGTTGATCACATCTTCCAACCTCACAAGCACTTCTTCCATTTGCTCAAAATATGCCTTCTTTGACTCGTCATCTTTAGCAATCAAACCATTTCGTGAGGAATTATACCACTACTCTCCCAATTGAAACCAAAAACAATGACAAACAACATGATTCAATAGGAAGAAGGTGAAGTATATATGAATATCTCATGTTAAAATTTCATCATATACTTTTAGTTATTGAGAAATGATTTTTTCACACAAACATGTGTACAAACACTAAATTAATATTTATACGGCTTCTAAGTTTTAAACTCTCTCTCACACACACTGTTTAAGTCATTTGGACTCGCTATAGGACTAGTTCTTGTTTTACTAGGGTTGGACTACTCTTAAATTGACGACTCTAGAAATATATTATGAGATATTTTTTTAGAAAAGCGTCATCTTGTAAATTCTTTCAACACCATGTTAGCAGGTTTTAAAAGTTCTAACTATATGTATATGGACTCAGATTCTCTCCCATGGCTGAGCTTTGTAAAAAAAGAAGTTATTTGTAAACAAGTGCTACAATTCATTGTGTGCTATGTTGTCCTGATTAAAAAAACATTGTGCATTGTGGGGAGATGATCTAATTCCATCATATCTCTAACCATCATGGTATATGATTTTTTTTCGATAGTGATGCTTGGTGAAATTTTTGTAATTATTTTTCTCATAAAAATTACTCAAAGACATGGACAGGAGCAAAAGATTAAAATCTTATAAAGGTTAGTAAAAATCAATAAGCTAGAAATACCTTGTCATCAATGTAGGCAACCCAAAATTTCGCAATGGCTCGATCATAAGCATTTGAAGGAAGAAGGATTGAAGAAGTACCATTATTTTTCCAAACTTCATCAATATATTCAACTATGATTGCAGATTCACAAATGGCTTTATCTCCATGAATGAGAACTGGAATTTTTTTGTACACAGGATTTGACTGAAGAAGCAAGTCACTTTTGGGATTCATGGTTTCTACAATGTTCTCATAATCCAATCCTTTGATGTTAAGGGCAATTTTTACTCTTAATACAAATGGACTGAACGGAGCACCCAAAAGCTTCAAGTCATTTGTAGCCATTGTTAAGGGAAATTCTAGTTCTAGCCTTCAAGTAACTTTTGCATGTATTGAGTGGAAAAAAGAAGTTGAGAGAGACAACAGATCTATGGTATGGAAATAGAATTAACTACCAAGTACCAACAACTATTATGGCACACAATAAATTAGGCCAGACTGTATTGTCAATTCAATATTGAAAGCAAGCATGAAGGGGCATCTATCTACCATACCATAATGACTACATACCTATGAGCCATCTTACCCTAAAATTGGAGAAGTATCCGTATAGGTACATATTAGATATCGATACTCTGTCTATGAATATGCAGCGGCAATATTCTGGACATTTAATTTTGTGAAGTTGGAAATTAAATGACATAGAGGAAGAGAAATACACACACAAACAATTTTCCTTGCTAGTCTAGTCCCCACTGTGCTGTGAGATTTTTCAACATGTAGTTCGGTTTTAACTATGCCTTTTCTTAGATCACTTATGGATCTATACAATTTTTTCCTTTTTACCTCTTTTGACTACACACTAGTCTTTACTTAACTAGCTTTTACAATTTTCAATCTCTAACTAATACACTTAGTGATTCTTGAAGCATTTTGCTATTGCTTTCGATTTGTTTTTGTAAGCTTTTGCAATTTTGATTCGCATAATGAGAAACTCTCGAGTTAATGAAAGAGTTTAAAGCTTTCTTGATATCTTACAATCAAGTGAGAGAGGTTTTTTGCTCAATGACTCAATGTCCTTGCTTCTTTGAATACCCTTGAATTTATAGATGAAAGAAGTCCTTGGTGATGTAATTTTTATATGCTCGTAAGGGCAATGTTGGAAGAGAAAAGTTATCGACTCATTTAAATGGATTACTCGTTATGAATTGCTAGATGAATGTTCTGATGTGTTTGAGAACGTTATAAAAATAAAATGCACGACAACTTGATATTGTGTGATGTCATTATCAGAAATAATAGGATCGAATAGATGTAGATTAGCATCATAGGAGAAGTATGATTGATAGGAGGAAACATAGGGAAAACCCTTAGAATTCATTATGAATTGTATTGAAAAAGATTACATGAATGAGTACATGGTTGGTCCTTTTATAGACCTAACTACTTGTAACTAACTATAGTTCTCTATAACTAACTTTTAACCAATTCTAACTACCTTTACTAACTCTAGTTATCTCAACATCCCCCCTCAAACTCAAGGTAAGAGAATTCTTATTTGAGTTTGAAATACAAATCCCAAAGTGAATAATGTTGTAACTAAAACCAAGGGGGTACACTTAGTAAACACAAACAGAAAGAGCTAATGAAAGAGGAGTAACCCAATCCCAATGCAAAATCCAGGTTCTTCACTTGAACATCTGAACCAGCTTATGCAACACCACATCTGAACCTCATGTGAACCAGCTTATACAGAAACCCAGCCAGCACCTTCTTGAAACCAACCTGTGCAAAACCGCATCTGAACCAGCTTATGCATATCATTCTTCCAACTTGATGTAAACACACTTTTGAACCAAGAACAACTTTTCCAAAATAAGAATCTGCAAACACGCTTGTCGGAAAATGCTTTTTCAAACGCGCTTCTACAATGCTCTATCTAGAAACGTGGCTATGCAAAGTGTTTCTGCAACACGATTCGACAGGAACGATTTTGAAACATGATATTGCAAATTAATTCTGAAAAGGAGATTCTAAACCCAAACACAGAAACACACAAAACATATTAGATTTCCCAAACACAGCTTGAATAGCTTTCCCAAAAACGCACTTTTTCTGTGGATTCTCATATGATTCTGAGTCGTAATCAATCCACTCACTTTCATTGATTCTGGTGTTTGATTCTGGTGTTACAATGTATGAAGATGAAACACATATGCCTCCAGGATCAAAGACAAAATACGATGATTTGAAAGAATGATAGCTCAGAGGTAGTATCATCGCAGAGAACAAGAGATGGAATGCCGCTGCAAACACAGTCGACAGAAACAAAGAAGATCGGAATGAATTTGTTCCACCAGGATCAAATACAAATGCAGAACCATCATCTCGAAACAGACGCAACAGCGAACACAATCGATTGCCATTGGAATCGAGCACGAAAATACTAACAGAAACAGATGAAAAGCAAACTGAACTTGACAGAGGTGAGGGCATTGAATCGCAAAAATTACCACCGGGATCGAATACTTTGATGTGGACGCAGCTGAGACTGTAGAAGAAATTGACGCATTTCGGCGGAGTTGTGGTTGTTGCCGAAACCAACTTCTCAAACTCGAAGAGTGAAAACCGAATCAAACTTGGAGTTGGAAACAAGAACGCAGTGGTTCTTGAATCAATGATTTTGTCAATCTTGATCGAACTGTTCACAGTGACATCGGAAAACAATTGAGGAAGATCAAAGCAATTCTTGCACTCCATGATTCCAGATTCAAGAATTGAATCTTGCTGCTTTGAGAAGTTAGGGAAGAGATAAGTTGTCTTCTTCATCATCTGCGAAACACGGCCATTCTCCATAGCTTCTTGGAATGGTGATGCTTGACGTAGAGATTCAGATGAGCAATCTTCATCTTCGCCTAGAACTTCATCATCACGGTCAGAAACAAGTTCTCTGTCTTCATCTTCGTAAGCCAAATCTTGATCTTCATGATCACTATAGATTGATGCGCAACGGTATTGCTCTGATACCATATCAGAAATAATAGGATCGAATAGTTGTAGATTAGCTTCATAGGAGAAGTATGATTGATAGGAAGAAACATAGGGAAAACCCTTAGAATTCATTATGAATTGTATTGAAAAAGATTACATGAATGAGTACATGGTTGGTCCTTTTATAGACCTAACTACTTGTAACTAACTATAGTTCTCTATAACTAACTTTTAACCAATTCTAACTAACTTTACTAACTCTAGTTATCTCAACAGTCATATTACATTATTTTCAACATATTTTTTAGTCATTTTAGTTATGATTTTACCCAAATTAGAAGAATTCTAGAACAATCGCCTATGATTTAAGGGACATATTTTAATGGTCTCATATTGAGTCATCTAATTATAGTTTTCCCGAAACCAAGCAATTTTTAGGCGTTTTTGATGTAATTCACTGCAAAATCATGTAACTCGGCAAAGCAAAGTACCTCATGAAGAGTTAGGAAGACAAAGGGTGAGGATTCAAAAAGCCTCTAAAGATATTGCAAAGTAGATAAATTCTATTCTAAATCCCCAGACAAGTTTCAACGAAAAAACCACTAGAAAATATGAAGAAACAGAAGAAAAAAATGCATTGGAAGAAGATGTTGCGCACCCCGGGTGTGAAAACAGTGTTGAAATTGCATTGTTTAAGGCACCACGAGCAAGATGCCTAGGCCTACGTGTGGGGCGCGTGCGCACACGTGAAAAAGCAACATTTTGTTGTTTTCTGATAACAGTTTTGGGGAAAAAGCCCAGTTTTTTTAGCCCAAACCCACTGGAAAATTAGCATATAAATACAACTCTTCTCATTTACAATTATTCATTTAGAACAGAGAGGCTCAAGAGGAAGGAAAGATCTAGGAGCATCAAGGGAGGAGTCTCTCCTCAACCTTCTTCTCTCTATAACATGTTTTATTTCTTTTGTAATTTGTCTTTAGTTACCATGAGTAAGATTCTATAAGACGAAACTTTATTTGTTCGTTGGACCAATTTAATTCATGTATGTTATTTAGTTATTTTATGCGTTCTATTTTATTTTTATTTGCAAAAGTCTTAATGCCTGAATGAAGCCATACAAAATATGACATACGTAGGGAATCTAATTGAATATAGAAACATGTGGCGCCGATGATATTGCCTGAGTCGTTGTCCCTGGTCATCTTTTATGAATGTTGCATTATAAACTCTATTCTTTCCCCTTGGTAAGGTAGATGAGATAGGGATACCCGTATGTAAAACTATTAAGGTAAGAAAGGGTTTGTGATGTACTTCTAAGATTCATAGACAAAGTTGAAACTTTTTTATGACAATTTAGGAATCTCAATTATTTTATGTTTTAATTACCTCTGAGAGAGTAAAGCCCGATAGTAACAACCTTACGTATTGCATAAAGGACCCCATAGGATTGACGACCCTACGTCCTTAGAGCATGTATAACCTTATTGTGATTATTGGGTGCAACTTAATAGCTAGAGGGACGTAACGATCCCACAAACTCACCACTTAAATAGAAACCTTATATAATAACTGAAATTGCTTGTGTTTAATCCAACAAGGAAATAGAAGGGATTCAAAGAATCTTATCCGCAGCTAAAATTCTGTAACCAAACCCGGTTATTAAATCACTACTGCTATGCGCAATCAAATCAAACTTTCTAATTCCCCCTAATTTACTCGTTTTTATTTATATGTTTTAATTTTATTTTTTAAGAAGTATGCTTAACTTGTTGCATTAAATTTATCAACATCTATAGGTATGCTTAACTTGCCTGACAACATTGAGGCACATATTGAAGGTGAGAAAAACACAAGAAGGGGGGTTGAATTGTGTTTTTGGAAAATTCTTCTTTTCTCCTAAAAACTGAACACACTGATCAGAAGCTAAGTGAAACAGCTTCTGAAGTGATAAATAGAATCTGAACACAGCGGAATAAAACAGAGAGAAAGAGAAGAAGAAAGACACAAAGCAATTATACTGGTTCCTTCCACAATCCGGAAGTAGTCCAGTCCCCCTTGCACTTCCAAGGAGATTTCACTAGAATGTAATATCTGATTACAATTGCTCAAGCACACAGCAAGAGATTTCCTTTGCTCAAGCACACTTCGCAAGAGTCTTCCTATGCTCAAGAACACAATCAAGAGACTTCTATGCTCAAGCACAACTGCAAGAGACTTCTAAACAAACAAGATTACAAAGAATAATGTTTAAGATTGAACACATGATATACAATCAGAGGTGCTCACAATACAATCAGATACAGATTCTAAGACTTAAGAATTTCTAAGACTAGAACATTGAGAAACAGAAATTCTAAGTGAATGCAGAACAATTTCAGCAGAGGGTTGGCACTTGTAAAAATGTTGAGAGTCTTTTGTTCAGCATTGCCAAAATTCTAAGTCTTCACTCCTTTATATAGAGGTGTGAAAGAGACGTTGTGAAATTGCCAGCACATCAAAGAGTCATTGTTGAAGCTTGATCTTTCACCAATGATCTTTTGCCTGATTTGGTTGTTGTCCTATGAAGAACCAATTTGAAATCCATTCCCATTGTGAAGGAACATCTTTGCAGGCATAACTGTTATTCTGGAGTTGTTTTCTTGTCTTGTAGCGTGGACACAAAACAGAGTAGTGGAGAAGGTGGTTGTACAGTTCGTACAAAGTACAATGTCAACGCTTTTTGAAGATAAGCTTCCAAATCCTTCAAATCTTCACCAAAGTGACCGTTGCAAGGTTCCACTAGCCTTCTGCAATGTTTTTGAATCCAATAGACAGCTTTTGAAGTGTTGATCCTTGAATCTTCAGCTTGTGGTGATAATCAGCTTCTGATGAGCTTCAGCTTCTGATGAAGTCGCTTCTGAACTATCCGCTTCTGATAACTATCAGCTTCTGATGACTTTCAGCTTCTGATGACTATCAGCTTCTGATGACTATCAGCTTTTGATGACGTCATCATTCTTCAGATGACGTCATCATTCTTCAGATGCACTTCTTCAGATGCTTTCAAGCTTCTTTTTCTTGATTCCTTAGCTCTCTTTTTGTTCTTTAGAACCTTTATATGATGTAAATTTTTAACTATGGTCCTGTACACTTGAACAAATATTAGCTAGTCCAATTTACAATTTTTAATACCTTGTTATCTTCAAAACTCTTTAAAGTTCATTGTTAAACACATTTTGTTCCAACACATTTCTTTGTCTTCGGATATATAGGTATGCTTAACTTTAAACATTAAGTAATAATCTATTTGACTAAATTTATCATATTTTTAAATGTAATTAATTAATAGATGCTTGAATTTCAATCGTTACAATAAAAAAAACAAGAGGAAATACTTTTTGCCACATGTATGTATGTATATATATATATATATATATATATATATATATATATATATATAGACATCGTTGTATATCACGTAACAAAACCAAATGATCGGATTTAAATGGTGATGAGTTCCACTAAAGAACAAATCGTTTATGAGAATCGAATCCAAATTCGATTATAGAATAGAATAATTTTCTTATCAAACTTTACTTATTTTTCAACTGAACTCCAAATTACTAGAACTCGTTTTCCTTAAAAACCAAAAGGTTAACATAAAAGAAATATCATGTCAACGATGAACACATACAAGGCATCGTGACATGTCCATGACTTGTCCCTCATACAAAGAAGTAGCAGGTTGATGGATCATTACCCTGAGTACCAATACACTGAACCCCATGGCGCCACCTTGAGTTTATTGTATTATTATGACACAAGTTGTTACATAGTTTTGTTTTCGAAATGATAGTTGCTCATAGTTTAATAGTCAATACCTTATCTCTCAACTATCTTTTCTTCCATATAAAGACTTATTAGCCTTTCTAGAACTATAATTTCCCTTCTTTACCAATGGCTACAAATGACTTAAAACTTTTGGGTGGTTGGTTCAGTCCATTTGTAGCTAGGGTACAAATTGCCCTTACCATCAAAGGTGTAAATTATGAGAACATTGAAGAAACCTTGTATCCCAAAAATGATTTGCTTCTTCAGTACAACCCCATACACACAAAAATCCCAGTTCTCATTCATGGAGATAAACTTCTTTGTGAATCTGCAATAATAGTTGAATATATTGATGAAGTTTGGAAAAATAATGGTACTCCCTCCATCCTTCCTTCAAATGCTTATGATCGAGCCATTGCTCGATTTTGGGTTGCCTACATCGATGACAAGGTATTAATTTATATTCCTTTTTTTTTTAATGGCTTAGATAAATTAGAAACTTAGAACAAAAGAGAAGAGATAGTACAAGGAGCACTCAAATCCAAACAACAAGTTGACAAATAGAAATTAAAAGCCAAGAAAAATAATACTAGCAAGATACAATAGTCAATAGATAGATACTCTACAATATGGATTATGTGGACCATCCTTTTTTTATAAACTTTAATAAAATATTATTTTTTGTTTTCTATAACTAAATCTGATGCAATTAAACAACTTTAGAGGACAATATTAGATATTTTGTTAAAATGTTCTAAAAAAAATTATGTTAAGATTGGTGATTTTATAAGGATTAATAGCATAATTAAACTCTGGTTTTGATTCTCACTGTATATGTCAACTTATAAGGCTAAATTAAGATATAAAGTAAGACGTGTGATGAAATTTTAACATGAGATATTCAATTTTTCCAATGGGAGAGTAGTTGTGTGATTCCATGCGAAATGTTATATTTTGCCCCTAATGATGTATCAATGAAGACATATTTTGAGAAACTTGAAGAAGTGCTTGTAACCTTAGAAGATTTGGTCAACAAGAGTAGTAGTGAAGGAAATGATTTTATTGGAGGAGATAAGATTGGATTTGTTGATATTGCTTTTGGAAGTTTTTTGAGCTGGTTGAGGGTCATAGAGAAAATGGTAGGAAAAGATGCATTTGATGAAGCTAAAACTCCTTCTTTGGTGAAATGGGCTGAATCTTTTGCTGCTGATCCTGCTGTGAAGGGAATTCTACCAGAAAGTGGTAAACTTGGATCTTTAAAGTTGGTGGCTGATCAATGCATGAGGAGGTTACATATTCATTTGCACATTGATTTGTGAAGGCTTATTTTGTCTAGACATTACAATTCCACAATCACCACTTTTAATTCTTCAGCTTACACACTTTAACCACGTCTTCAACTTACAGCTCATTCTATACCATTAAATACTCCGAATTTGCTCTTGTGTCCAACAGACGAAAAGTAGAGAATTTCGTAAGCTTTCTAACGAGTTAAATATCACCTCAAACGGACATCCATAGCTCCAGATATAGCCAACACAAGACAGACAAATCATGACCTACGAAAATAAAACTTTGAACCCAAAATTAATTCGGTTCTTTTATTCCACAATGACTTTATTATTCTTGTCAAGAGAGAGAATTTTAGGATCACATCATTAGTTCACCAATTGAACTACTTACTAGAGACAATTGTGATGGACTTGTATGCAAGTGTTGATTAAAATAAAATGATTAAACATCTTACTCCAATGAATTCCTTGCATGGTGATGCATTAATAGTACACATTAGTTTTAATTCAAGATACTTGAGATAAACTCAAAGTTGGATAAGATAGAACTATAACAATTTTGTTTTTTACTAGTGGAATTAAATCCGGTAATGCAAAAAATGGCTAAATAATACTTGGTGACAAAAACAAATCCCTAAATAATACAGGCGTCAATAATATTACTGGCAGAACTTTCCCTCAGCAATGGAGAGGTAGTTCTGACAAAGCATTATTGAGGGATTATTCTCTCAGTAGTTACTGGTGGAACAATATGTCAGTAATTACTGACGGAATAATCCGTTGGTAATGCACCACAAATCCTCCTACCAGATTCGTCCCATTATCACTATTCGCAAGTAATGTTTATGCAGAGTTGCATTACTGACAAAAAATTTCGTCTGCAGTCACTTTTTTATTTAAAAATTAAAGAAATAAAATTAATTAGACACAAATAAATTAAAGAAATAAATAATTTAATTTAATAAGACATAAATTAAGTAAACCACATATCATCATAATATTCGTATAATTCATAAATAGTTTTCGTACAAAATCATAAATATTTCAATAGTATTCATACAATCCAAAAAACTAATAGAATAAACTTTTTTAAAATCAAACTAGACTTAGACCCGCGCATCAGCAGTTCACAAACAAATATAAAACTTTACAGATTTTTAAGGGAAAAATAACACATGATAATAATGTAGGTTGCGTTAGTAAAAAAATTAATGATGTAGTTGGTGTTATGTATTAAGTTTAAAAAGAACAACGATCTTTGATAAAAAATGAATATGAGCTGGGATTATTGTTGGTAAGAATAAAAAATTTATCATTTTGGATTAATTACATTACATCAAGACGATTTTATATATAATGAGGTTTAAAATAAGATGATAGCATTTTAGTACGCAATCAACCATATTAGTGTAAAATGATGAAGTTCCGTTAGCGAGGTCGTTTGGTAGGCTTTTTCAGCTGGCGGAAAATAAACTAGCCATGGTGAAGGAGATGTTTGTGTTAGGATGGGAGGTTGATGGAGAGGTGTGGAAGTGGCGGAGAAGGTTATTTGCGTGGGAGGAAGGGTTGGTTGGGGAGTGTGCGGACCGTTTGTCTTCTATTGTTTTGCAGGATGATGTGGTTGACAGGTGGGTGTGGAAGCTCCATTTGTCTTACTATTACACGGTTAAATCTGCTTATTCTTACTTAACAACGGTTGACTGTAATCCCACTAAAGGTTTTGATCATTTTTTGTGGCTCAAAGCGATTCCATTGACGGTGAATATCTTTGCCTGGCGTCTCTTTCTGAATAGACTAGCTACAAAGTATAATCTGCGTAAGAGAAATGTATTTGATGTCTCACAAATTTTTTGTGCGGCCCTTTGTGGTAGTTTAGAGGACAGAGATCACTTGTTCTTTAAGTTCGACTACTATGGTCGTCTATGGCTTTTGGTTTCGAATTGGCTAGGAATTGATACAGTTTTTCATGGCTATATTATTTCTCATTCAAATCAGTTTCGTGGTCTTGGAGGTTTCTCCAAAAACTCTATGACAGTTTTTACCATTATTTGGATTTCGGTTTTACTTGTTATATGGAAAGACCTTAACGGGATTTTTCACAATCAGATGGATCAACTTGTGTCGTTTGCAGAGAAGGTTAAACTCCAAACGTATTGGTGGTTGAAAGCGCATTATGTTTGATTTCGACTATCCTTTTTGGAGGCTAAACAATTTATGTTGTTTACAGGTTGTTGTGTAATTTTTTTTTTTAGTTTTTATCCGGCTAGTATGTAGCCTAACTGTTGTGTAATGCTCACTTTTCATTTTCCTCCGGCACATCTTCATGGCGTTGGGCTTGTGGTAGATTGAATGTGGCACCTTTTTTACAATATGAATGGTGTTGGGATCTAGGAGATTGCTTTAAAAAGTAATCTTGTTTGTTGTTGACATGTTGATGTAGCATGGTTTTCTGTCAATTCAGTTCACATGTTATGGGTGTTGTTCTTAGTTATAGGTGTGTTGCTTTCCTGAGTTGTTCATGCCTAAGATGATTCCAAGAGAACCATAATGTTACTTGGATAACTTGAGAAATAGTTAGTCAAGTTGAAGGTGAAGCTTGCTTGACCTGAACGATCAAGTTGAGCTAGGCGTGCTGAAAGTGGAGCTTGCTTGGCCGAAATGATCAAGTTGAGCCCATAAATGGTGAAAGTGGAGCTCATGTGGCCTGGACGATCAAGCTGAGTTAGGCATGTTGGAGGTGGATCTCATACGACCTGAGTGTTCAAGTTGAGTTAAGCATGGTGAAAGTGGAGCTCATGTGATCTGAACGATCAAGCTGAGCTAGACATACTGAAGGCGGAGCTCATGTGACCTGAATGTATAATAAAGTTCATGTGGTACGCTCCTCCATACCACTCCACAAAGTGTCAAGTCTATCAACACGTAGAAGTTTGTTCTTCATATGATCGACTTGTATTAGTCTATTTTTAAATGGAATTAATCAGACAAATGTAAAAAATTAGAAAAATAAAATAAATAGATGTTCGGATTATTACAATATAGATCCAGACGGAATACTTATTGCCACATATATATCTATCTATACACATTTTTAGACTAACGACAAACACAAAAAATGGCATCGAGCCCTGACAAGGTACCAATACTGGTGCCACCTTGAATTTATTAATTTATTACACAAGTTTTTTTTTAAGGGTTATTACGCAAGTTGTTAATAGTTTTGTTTTTGAAATGATAATTGTTCATAGTTTAATAGTTAATATCTTGTCTCTTGAACTTACTTTTCTTTCCATATAAGGACTTCATATCCTTGTAGAACTACAATTTCCCTTCTTTAGCAATGGCTACAAATGACTTGAAACTTTTGGGTTCTTGGTTTAGTCCATTTGTAGCTAGGGTAAAAATAGCCCTAACCATCAAAGGTGTGAATTATGAGAACATTGAAGACACCTTGTATCCCAAAAGTGATTTGCTTCTTCGGTACAACCCCATACACAAACAAATCCCAGTTCTCATTCATGGAGATAAAGCCATTTGTGAATCAGCAATTATAGTTGAATATATTGATGAAGTTTGGAAAAATAATTGTACTCCCTTAATCCTTCCTTCAAATGCTTATGATCGAGCCATTGCTAAATTTTGGGTTGCCTACATCGATGACAAGGTATTACTTTTTAGTGAAAATTTTATGTTACAATGACTACACCTTAATGAAATTTTTATATTTTATTCCCCTTTTATTGAGTATTTGTTAAGGGAAACTTAATTTCAAAATGTTCACCTTAATTCAAATACCATGTTGACTACTAGCTAGAGAAGTCGCATAGATTAGTTAGAACTTATAAATCCTGCCTACTTACAGTATAGTTTATTTATCTATCAAAAGAAGGAAAAAAAACAATACAACTTAGAATTTAGAGTTTATTTTCTTTAAGAATCATTTTAGCCGGTGTCTCAGGAGCCCTAGTTCAACAAATTAAAAACAGTAAGAAAAGACAAATTTTACATTAAAAATAATAACAAAAGAGAAGATATAATGGCTTAGGTATATAGAAACTCATAACAAAAGAATAAAGAGATTACAATGAGCACTCGAGTTCAAACAATAAACTAAAAATGGTGTTGAAAAAATATAGAAAAATACAAGAGGGCAAGAAAAAAAAATACTAGCAAGATACAACAAGAAATATAGGATTGTCTAATATAGATCCGATCTAATAGTACACCCTTCTATTTTTAATATATTTTAATAAAGTATAATTTTTAGAACATTTTTTTAGGGATTCATATAGAACACAAGTAAGGCAATTGCCTACCAGACAAAACCCCAAGTTAAACTTAAAAGAGGAAGGGTTTAAATCAACTAATGGTTGTCAAGTCCCAATGTAACCATAAGGGTTATAATATAATTTTTTCGAGAGGGGGATTATAATATATTTTATCACTGAAAAAAAAAAGTTGAAGAATGTATGACATTGCCATACCAAGCTATGACGTCTCCTTCAATTGTTACTTAACTCACCTACCAAGCTATCTAAATTGGACGAAAAAAGACGAAGATCTTATAGTTTAATAAATAATTAATTAAAAAAAAATATAATTTTAACTAAAGATTCCCTAAAAAAAACTAAAGATTATTTGGAGTTGTCACATAACCATCATAATTCATAACAGCAGCCACATGAGCTTTTTTAATGGAGTTAAAAAAACTAAAGAAAAATAGCTACGACGTGTATATTTTAAGACTAGAAAAACCTAGTTGGGATAAAGAAAATTGAAGGACTAATATTATACAATTAAACAATTTAAAGGACAACATGATATATTTTGCTAAAGTATTTTTTTGAGCGTAGTTGTGTGATTGCATGCGAAATGTTCTATTTGCTCGTGATGATGTTACAATGAAGACATATTTTGAGCAAATGGAAGAAGTGTTTGCAACGTTGGAAGATCTGATCAACAAGTGCAGTGAAGGAAAGGTCTTTTTTGGAGGAGATAAGATTGGATTTGTTGATATTGCTTTTGGGTGCTTGTTGGGCTGGTTGAGGATCTTAGAGAAAATGGTAGGAAAGAATTTATTTGATGAAGCTATAACTCCATCTTTGGTGAAATGGGCTGAATATTTTGTTGCTGATCCTGCTGTTAAGGGAATTCTACCAGAAACTGATAAACTTATGGAGCATGCAAAATCTTTGTTACAAAAACAGGTTGCTGCTGACCCTGCTGTGAAAGGAATTCTACCTAAATGAATGTGGGATCACTTTTGTTTCAAAATTGTTCTCTAAATTTGATGTAAGAGGGTTTCCTTCTTAATTATATTTCAGCCCAATTTTAATAGTTTCTGTTTTATTTTTTGTTTCGGATTTTAGGTTCATTAGGGTTTCCTTAGTATTTAAACACTTCAGTTGTAACCAGATAGGCGGTTTTTATTCATTTAATAAAATTTATGAGAGTTTTTTCAATTTCTTGTGGATTTTAGAACCCTATTTTCACAGGTTTGTCGCTTGCAAACTTTTTTCTTTTCAATCTAGATTTAGCATTTGCTAACCTCTGCTTCCGACTACGCTGAAATTTGCTTATTTTCCCTTACTTTCTCCTTATAACTTGTCCCAAAATTCACAACTTGAACTACTTACTTGACACAGTTGTTTGTGATGGACTTGTATGCAAGAGTTGATTAATATAAAACACTTCTCTCCGAGTATTCTAGGCTGCATTGGGAAATTATGACATAACAATGTTGAGGCTAGTTCAATTATGCATATACTAAAATGAATCTTGCTACCTTGAGTGCTCAATTTTCCTATGCAAGAAAAATTAAGAGCAAGAATTCACCCCAAAAAATTTGCAATTAGACCTCTATTCACAATGATGTTGAATATGAAATGAACTCTATGCATGTTCCCTTAATGTGTAGTGTTGATTCAACTCTAGGAGTTCCCCCAAACACTTCATAAAACAAGAACTATCCTTAATGTTTCTAATGAACCACATTTAGATTGGATAGATTGTCTCTTGTATGAAGCATTCAGAGGAACTCTAAGAGAATATCAACAAATAATTTTTTAGCTAAATATATCCTTCACTATCTTGTTTCTTGGTTAAACAATGAATGGTAGGTGCTCTATATATAGTAGAGACATTATTTTGTTCAAAGGACAAAGAAACTTGAACCTTTATTTGGTCATGCATAAAGTTAGTTTGTACCACACTCAAGAATGAACATAGTCGGGATGTGTGACATTAGAAAGAAGATTAATCGTTGGTGATATGAGAGAAATATTCCTATTGTAGTGTGACATATTGTTTATTAAAATCATCAAAATCCAAAAAAAAAATTATTCAGGGGAATTTTAGGAAACAGTATACTTATGGTACCCGTAACACAATATATATTCATTATGAACTTGGACCATATATTGAATCGAGATTTCCTAGCTAGTTGAATTTGGTTAAAATTCTGGGAAAATTAAGATCACAAGAGAATAATATTGAAATTTATTGGTCGCGGTATATCTTAGCATTTCGAATAATAATCTATATATGCTGAACAATCATTTTTAATCTTTTTCCTTCAAAGAAAAATCATTTTTAATCTTTTGATATGAAACTATACTCCAACTTATTTCATGTCACAATCAAGTAGAGCTGTCAAAACGGGCTACCCGGCCCACATCGGACCGGCCCATGACGGGCTCGGGCTTTGGCGGGCCGGGCCTAAAAGGCCTGGATGGTAAACGGGCTCAAAAATATTTGTCCAAGCCCGGCCCTTTGCGGGCTACGGGCTTTCGGGCCAGCCCGTTTATTTAAAGTTTTTATTAAAAATTTACAATAAAAAATACCATTCAATGCTAAACTTCCCAAATTACCAATGATAATTTGTCATGTGTCTAATATTACATATTAAAATGGACATTGCTAGCCAATTACACACAAATCCACAATAATAGTAATTCTTTAAATGGGTGTGTTGTTATGTGTGGTTCTCCCCATCAATTGCCTTAGGAGGGAATAAAAGTATTCCTGTAATAGTTTCGGAACTTAATCGCCTAGATTTAAAATGACCCAGGACCTATAACTTATATAAGAGGATATTAACACCTCAGTTTGTTAATCAAATAAAAATAAAAATAAAATGACAAGGCTTATTAGGAGTTAAATGATTGGTTTTATACTTTTAGATTGGTTAATAGCTTCTGGTGTAAACTAGTAGTTAATTACCTGGGTTGTGAATTTACTAATTTTTCTGATACATTCAAAGAAAATGACATATAGTTTTAAAATTTACAAAGAAAAGCACAAAATAAATATGAACAAAAAATTTACATGATACAGGTGGGCTGGGCTGTAGGAAATTATCATGTTAAAAAATAGTTATAAAATAAACGGGCTACCCTCGGCCCGGTCGGGCTAGCCCACAACAGACTCGGGCTAAAAAGGCCCAGTTTTAAACGGGCCCAAATTTTTATGTCTAAACCCTACATTTTTTCGGGCTTTTGCAGGCCGGCCCGGCAGGCTCGGCCCGTTTTGACAGCTCTACAATCAAGTATTCATAACATGCTTGATCACTATTTGCTCAAATTTTGGATACATACTTTAGTGTTAAAGCATAAGCAGGGTCCAGATTTTATATTATCCTTTAATAGAGACATTGAATTAGCTATTTTATGATTTTAGAGTAACAGGTTGTGACGCTAGTGCTCTCCATAGGTAATGATGATGGGAAATCAAATAGGGTTCTTAATGTCTTTTTAGAGTCATTTTAGAGTAAAAGTAGCAAGTTTATTTCTATTATTTTTAAGTTTTGTAAAGGATTTGTCAAAAGTCAAAGAGCAAAAATGAGATAGTGACCTTAAAACCATAAAAAAAATCACCCAAACTAGACAAATGTGTGACTTTATTATGCCTATTAAAAGTTTGAGCATGTTGAATCTTGATGCATAGTCGTTACTTGTAACGTCCGAGGCTGACGAGGACGGGGAGTGGTTGCTGGTGCACAAGGCATGATAATGAACGACTCTTGGCAGCTTCTCAGCAATCAAATTCACATCGGAATGATAGGGTTCCTGATGCCATGTAGGTATAGGATTGCATGGTTGAAGGAAGGCTTATAAGAATTGTTTGGTGCTACCTATATCAACAAGATGCATCTTCTTCTCGGTAGCCCAAATCAGAAACCCACAGTTAAGCATGTTTGACTTTGAGCAATTTTGGGATGGGTGACATTCTGGGAAGTTTCCCATAAAGCGTGCACGTGAGTAAAAAAAATAAAAATTCTGAAAAGACTTGTGTTGATTTGTGGGGTCAGTTGGCAATCCTTAAACCAGTCTGAGATGTTATAGTTTTTCTTCTATTCTCTTCCGATGGATGTTTTCTTGTGTTATTTGCCTCTTGTATTTATAGGCATATTGTTTTGACTTAATTTCTAAGCAACCTAATGTCTCATTTGGGTCAACCAAATAAGCCTAATAACTCAAATAAGTGAAATTATTCCTCTTCGCACCTCCATAATTAGATAACTGAATTTTGCAACGTGGAGCTCTTAGTTCACAACACAGCTTAATCAATGACAAAACACTTTTGAATTTTTCGAGCTCTCGTGACGCGATCTTATAGTCTGCAACACGACTTAAGCAGTGACGAAACACTTCATAATTTTCTTCTATGGCACGACACGTGGCTCGTAGCACGCAACGCGAGTTAGGCCGAGGTTGATCCTCCTGTTTTTCTTCATTTCTTGTCCTATTTCTTCTCACCAAAACTTCAATAATGAAACAGCCAGAAAGATGCTCGGTACTATAGATGAAGATAAATTTAATAAAACAAATTTGTTCATTGATAAAATCCTTGAATATTATAAGTCTTTGATACAACCTTTATATAAATATGACTAATTCATACAACAGAAAACCACTTTCAATCTATGACTCTAACTGTGATCCGGTAAAAAGAAACTCTACATTGAACTGTTGCAAGTAGTCTGGACATACTTCTCAGCTTTCCAATGTCAAGTTAAACCTGAAAACATCACCCAAACATAGTGAGCATAAAGACGCGGTAACATAGGCATGTCTGGTGTACTAGGCATGGAGAAAAAAATCCTCTCATCGGTTTACTAATCAAGATCTCTTACTTCTATCAAACACATCACCAAATCAACAATGATTTCTATACATATTAGTCCATATTACCATATTATACATAATTATTATTCATTTTAACTGGACACTCAGGATTTGCCTTTCAACTGGATTTACATGGTTGCCCAGGTTTGTCCTGCAATATCTTATACTTTATCTAATTAACACTCATGATTTGTCTTTCCACTGGATTTCCATCGTTTTCCAAGTTTGCTCTACAATGTCATATACTTTATCTAAACACTCAGAATTTACCTTTCGACTGGAGTTCCATTGTTTCCTAAACATCAAAGTGAACTAAATCAGATAATTTGGAAAGACTAAGGACCAACCTTTGAAGTTTGGGGAGACTTGGGTGACCCAACTAAGCATGTATAATAAGAGGTGTATCTGTGATGGGACATGTTTTGGATGAATTTGAGAGACAATAAAGGCCATTTGACACACATCAGACACCAATCTACATCTGGAAATTTGATCCTGCAAACAAACAATGCCATTAGTAAAGGTGATAATACTATCATGAGAACGAGTCAATCGACTGATAGAAATTAAATTAAATGGACTTCCAAGCACATAAATGACAGATGTAATTGATAAAGAATCGAGAATTTGGATAGTGCATATTCCTTGAGACTGTGTTTCAGAACCATTGGCTAAGACCAGGACCAACCATCCCTAAAAAATTGGAGGCTCGACTCTTATGGTAAAAATTAACCCCTAATTTAAATTAGCAATAAAATGTATTGAATTAAATTGCATCATCATTTTCTAGTAACAACATATTGAATTGTAAAAATAAAAAAATAAAAAAATAAAAAGGAAAGAAAAGTAACAACAAATTGAAGTGGCTCTATCATGTTTTGCTTGAGTGAAATTTCATCATATAATGAAATCAGCTGAATAATAAGTAATTAGCAATTAAATAAGAAAGAATGAGCAATTTTCAAACTAACCTTCAATTTCGTTTTCCCTTATCCCCCTTTTATTGTTCAATAAAAATCAAAGAAAGGAGAATTACAGGTTATATGGGGTTAGATTGTTGGTGGTGACTGGTGTATGTGGCGGCGCACGGCTGAGAGATGGGGGTTGGGAGGGAATGCGTCCGGGGAGAAATTAGAAGAAGAAAGAATGGGTGTTGGAAGAACGAAACAGCGTCTGAGTAGTGAAGTTAGGGAACATTTTTTTTAAGCAGTGGTGGGTATTGGAGTATAATATTGTTTTAGGCCCATAAGTTTTGGAGGCCCAACTCGGTTGAACTATTTGCACCTCCCCAAGAACGGGTCTGGCTAAGACGATACTAGGTGATTAGCCAGATGTGGTGAGATAGGAGAAAAGAGTCTTATTGTCAGTAATACGATGAGATGCACCTGAATCGAGAACCCATGAGGTAAGAGAATGTGACTAAAAATAACAAGCAAATGATTTACTAGTGTGTGCCCCTGAGAGTCTTAATAAAATTTTAGCCTTTAGAAAAAATGTTCATAATTTGGCATATCAGCTTTAGGAGCACCAGTAGTAAAAATTGTCTCAGATAGAGCAATCAGAGGACGTGAAGGACACCTGCGAAGTTTTCAACACTGAAGAATAATATATGTCTCATACGGCGACAATGCTTACATTTAATACGAGTCATGGAGGGGGACGGTCGCCCTTGACAATGATTAACAACTATGTGTTGTAAACAAGGAACACAAACTACCACCACTAAGAGAGAGAAATGAGAATAGCGTATGGATACATGGGTCTTTGAATTGAAACACGACTACATGTGGCTCAAAATTGGAATATGAGGACATGTCTACAACATATGGCGCTCTCTATCTATTTATCTCCATCCCCCTGTTGAAATTACACAATCTCTGGTGAGACGAACTTTGTAAATTTTACTACTTGTCAACGAACTAGTACACTTACTACAAAATTTCATTAAGCTTACAAACCAATCCACAAGTATGTACCCTACATTGAATATTGATTTGCTAAAGTTCTTGAAAGGGGAAGTTAAGAGTTAAAGACGAAGACCTTAATGTTTCATCAAATTCTAACCAAGTGACTTGGGGTTCAAAGTAGTTTTGTGATTTGATAATTGAAATGTTTTAATTAATGATATTTGATAACAATAAGGTTTAAAAATAGTTATTATTTAATGGTCAATATAAAAAAAAAAAAAAAAAATCCTTACATTGATGTATAAAGATCAAATCATTAAAAAAAATAAGAATAGAATAATTACTTATGTTTTTTCCCATTTGAGTAAAGATATTTGTACATCCATTTAGTAATTATTTTTATAATAACCTTCTTTTTCTCTCTTTCTATTGGCCAACAACCAGG
This sequence comes from Medicago sativa, assembly GCF_051527215.1. Classification (NCBI taxonomy): domain Eukaryota; kingdom Viridiplantae; phylum Streptophyta; class Magnoliopsida; order Fabales; family Fabaceae; genus Medicago; species Medicago sativa. Next base: position 25,202,034 of record NC_140753.1, on the reverse strand, counting down.
GGCGGAGGCACATAGAGCTTAGTGGGTGCACATGCCTGCACTAAGTTTTGTGAAATTATTTAGTACTATGTGTTTATATATGTTGAAATTTTGACCATGCAGCCTACACATGTTAGAAACTTCTCTATTGCACTCACATACAACATGGTATACACACTTTCACAATCAGACATTTGTTTTTGTCTCACTTTTAGTTGTCTTACATCTATAATAAAATTTCATTGAAGAAACACAAACACTACATACAATACAAACAACAAACTTCACTCACCTATAGTTTCTTCCATTATTGATTTTTAAAAGTTAAACCCCCTATTGTAAATTTTAATTTTACATTTCCAATCTTATACATTTATATTTTATAATTTAGAACTTATTTATAAATGTATTGAGACGGAACATATTTTATTAATTTGTTGTCTTGTTGAGCTTAAATTTGTGTTAATAGTGAAACTTAAAACACTCACTTCGTTCGACATTTGAAAACCATACTCTATTGATAAAAAAATGTTGCGCACTGGTGTTGTTTCGCTTCGATTCGGTGTGTTACACCCTCTATAGTTGAAGTATCAAAAAATGCAATTACATTTTCTTGCAAATTCTTTATTTTAGTGTGATGTATATTTATGTTTTCAATATATATATATATATATATATATATATGATGGTGCCCCCACTATTCATATTTTCTGACTCCGCCAATGCCAACAATGATAGAAAGAGAAAAGGAAAAAAAATAGAGAAATACATGATACAAACATAAGAGAATTTTTCAAAAATTATCATAAAATAATTATATAAATATCATTCATTTCATCGTATTGTGGATATTTTCTTCTGAGAGGTTTTCTTTTTTGAGAGGTTTATGCACCCACCTTTGCTTTAAATAAATAAATTAGTAAAAAATTATTGCTTAGAATATGTAATAGACAACACAGACCCGCTGGGTCCACCTTACAATTATTACATGACACATGCATTGTTGTCTCTAGTTTATATACTTTTTTGCATACCTACCGCAAATCTATTATCTCGATTTTCTTTCACATAACTTAAAAGGACTCTAGATATCCTGTCTAGTCCTTCAAGAAGAAGAAAAAAAAAAAGATATCCCGTCTAGTAAAATATTTCTGATTCCAAGCGATGGCTACAAATGACTTAAAGCTTTTGGGTGGTTGGTTCAGTCCATTTGCAGTGAGGGCACAAATTGCCCTTTCAATCAAAGGTTTGGATTATGAGAACATTGTAGAAAACTTGAATTCCAAAAGTGATTTGTTTCTTCAGTCCAACCCTGTTTACAAAAAAATCCCAGTTCTCATTCATGGAGATAAAGCCATTTGTGAATCTGCAATAATAGTTGAATATATTGATGAAGTTTGGAAAAATAATGGTACTCCCTCAATCCTTCCTTCAAATGCTTATGATCGAGCCAGTGCTAGATTTTGGGCTACCTACATCGATGATAAGGTATTAATTTATTTTCCTTATTCATTTTACTAACCTTAGTGAAATTTTTAGGATTAATCCAAATATATTGGTTTTTAAATTTTTAATATATCTCATTTTGCTTTTAATTATTTTATTATTGTTGTTTTGTTTTAATTCCTTTAAAATTTGTTTATATAGAAATTGGTCCTTCACTCATATTGAAAGGAATAAAATCAATTATTCTACACGGTACCTTCTAATATAATTAAGGTTTGAATGCACTTTTGGCCCCCTATGTTTGTCATGGTAGCAATTTTGACCCCCTATTAAAAAAAAACATTTTCCAACCCTCTAACTTTGTCCCCATTTGCAATTGATAGACCCCTATAATTAAAGGTTGCACGAGCCAGAACATAACAACATGTCAACATGGTAAAAGAAACAAAATCTTTTACATTTGCAACTATGAAATGCAACAAAACAAAAACAAAAAAAAAAATAGATAGACTAAATCCAGAAAACGGTGTATTTGATTGAAGGTCCAAATATTTGTATTCTGGTCTTGAATAGTTGAATATATCCTAAAGAATAAATCCTAAATCGGCTAATGTCAAAGTTCCATTGTAACCGTAGGGGTCAAAACATGTTTAGTCATTGAAAAATGTTGGTGCCGCAGCGGAATTTTGGCTTCTTATAATAATATGAAATATGCACTAAGCTAGAACAAGAAACTTGTATGAGGGAATTTTGTTACACTCTATTTGTTTTTGTTGTGATATCTAAAATACAAAACTTCTGAACATTTTATAGTAACGTACATGCTAAAAATTGAGTGAACAATACTTCAAACAATTATAAACCTCTCATGTACTCTCCTTCCTATTATTACTCTAATCCGAGAGTAAACATTTCTTTGCATTACTCTTTGCACATTCCATCTTTAGATTATTCCATATTTAGTAAACACTAAATATTTCACTTATTCTCACAAAAAATATTCTTCTTTAAGTCTACAAAAAAAAAAAAATTTGTCTTAAGTTTACAAAAAAATTGTGCTTTTAGTTCTAAGAAGATCTGAAACACATATGTGTATTTTTGTATCTTATAAGAGTAAAAGGAAACCAGAAGTTGATAAAATTTATTGTTAATATTCATGATTCACACTTTACAAGTCAATTTTGTATGGCTCAGTTACGATATAAACTATAAAATGTGATGAAACTTTAACATAAATATTCATTTCCACTATATCATATTGAATCAATGATATTATTTCTCTATTTTTGGTGCAATTTTTTGCAATTGGGAGAGTAGCTGTACAATTCCCTACGAAATGGTTTATTTGCTCAAGACATTGAGACAAAGAAGAAACATTTTGATGAACTAGCAGAAGTGCTTGTGAGGTTGGAAGATGTGTTGAACAAGAGCAGTGGAGGAAAGGACTTTTTTGGAGGAGAGAAAATTGGCTTTGTTGATATTGCTTTTGGATGCTATTTGAGTTGGTTGAGGGTTAAAGAGAAATTTACTGGAGAGAAGGCTTTTGATGAAACAAAAACTCCTGCTTTGGTGAAATGGGCTGAAGCTTTTGCTGTTGATCCTGCTGTGAAGGGAATTCTACCAGAAACTGATAAACTTGTGGAGTATGCCTTAGCTATAGCTGCTGCTGTTCCTAAGTAGAGGAATGTGAGATACTTTTGTTTGGAAATTGTTATCTAAATTCATGTATTTTCCCTATCTCTTTAAAACTTGTCCCTTAAGTCACCATTGAACTGCTTATTTGAGACAATCATGATGGTGTTGTATGCAAGAATTGAATTTGGTTATGAACAATTTATTCCTATGAATTGCTTGCATAGTGGTACATTAATACACCTAGAGTGCATTAATTTTTTTAACATTTTATCTAGACTTACCTCTAGGTATAAGCACTTGATATGGTTTAGATATACTTGTGAAAACGGCTTATGACATACTTATAAGCCGTTTTTAGCTAATCTTGATAAGCTTTCTAGGAAATAGTTTGCGTATATTTTCTTTTTGACTATAAAAGTAGCTTATATGATAAGCATTTATCTTATAAGTGATTGATTTTGTTATTTATCCAATCAGACTCATAGTGTAATATGGAAAGCTCGTCATTATCCAAACATACTCCTGCCACCACTTGTGAGGCTGAAAAACGCAACTTTCCTCCTGTGGAAGCCGCCTTGCGGCCCAGAATACCAGCCAGGCGGAAATTGCAAAATAAGGTGGCCCCAAATTCATTTCCAAAAACAAACTCCAATATACCTGTTTTATACCATCGACCACCTTTGGCGTGTTGGAAATTTTACCATTCAAAATCTTATAGTTCCTTGCCTTCAATTAACTAAATTGTTCTATGTCAAATAAACAAAACTCACTTTATCCCTTTTTCTTTCGGAGGCAATAATGCAAAGATTTCGAACAAAGTTGTAATGTTACCCGGAAGCACAACTTCCGACCCAACCCAATTAAAGATTTCATATAAATACTACTTGGAAATTCACATGTGGTAAACAAATGATCCTTCGATTCTACCACCCCGTCACGCCACACACAACCCACCTCGCTTCTGGTATCAATCACCCTCGTCTTGAGGAGGTTCTCTCTTGTTGGAAGGCGGATTAAAAGCACTTGTCAAGAGGACACCAATACTTTTGATGGAGCATAACTACCCCACACTTTAGCTAAACTTTCGCACTTTGTCACATCTAAAGAAGGTGGGAAGATAACTTAACAAAAATGAAGATACTTGAAACTCACCAAAAAAAAAATACCTTTGGAATCAAACTTGGCAAGTCCAAGCATCTTCAATCACCAACATTTGCACCGAAGAGATCACTTCCATGAAGAATGGTCTCCTCCATTAATTAATCTTCCAACACCACCTACCGTCCTCCCAACTTCCCACACCAATGTTCATTCCAAACAGGTGTCCCGTTTCCGTTCCCAGTCTTTTTTCTAACCCCCTCCAAGAACCAATTTCGACTATGCCTCACAATACCACAAGTTTAGGAAATGCCTCTCCACCACAACGAATCCACCTTTTGCCTATTTGAACACGATTAGACCAGGTTGAAAGCAATCTCAATACCATTTGAAATTCACACACTACTGAGTTCAAATCCGGGTGAAAGTGTGTAGCCAAGCAATTTCTAAAATTTATGTTACTTTTACTTTCATTGTAAAAAAATTATTAGTTTTTCTTGTTTGAAAAAAGAAAAAACAGCTTTTCCAATCAAACAAAGAAGAATAGAGGATCTTGAAGTTAAACAATTGTCGTGTATTTTCATACTAATAAAGTATGCATCAAAACGCATTTACAATAAAATTAATGATAAAGATGAAGATAATAATAAAAACATTGAAATAGACTACAATTAGGCATTATTATAGACTACATACGTTATTTAATGAATGAATCGAAAAATCAAACTTTTGCTTATATTAGTGACCGGAGGGTGTATATTATAATTACTCCCACTATTATTTAGAATATACAATTAGGCATGTCAATGGGGCGGATGGGGACATGCTTTACCTTCCTCGTCCTCATACCCTACTACCATATATTTACTCATTACCCTACCCATACCCAACGGGGATAAGAAATCGAATCTCATCTCTGTCTCCGACGGGTTTCGGTATCCCCGCCCCATCCCCGCAATGGATATTTTTTTTTAATAAAATAGAAGTATTTTTCTGCCTCATACGCAATGTTGCAATGCATAATAGTTTTTTTTTTAGGGAAGTATTAATTAATAGTTATTATAGATTATAGATAAATTTACACATAATTAGAAAAGAAATTAGGAAAATAAAGGGTAATTCCGTAAAAAAAAATAAAAACAAAGTTTCAGTATATAAAATTCCGTAAAAACAATTAAAAACAAAGTTTCAGTATATAAACCCTGTAACCCTGAAATGAAAAGAAAAAAACTGTTGAATCCTTTCGCTACTCTTCTCTACCATTTTTCTCTTCGTTCGGTTAGGGTTTCAACGCAGCGTCCTTCAAGGTAAACTTCTCCGATTTCGTTTCTAGCTGATGTATTCTTATCATCGATATCACCGATTCTTAGGTTTTTTGCACAATTTAGTGCACGTATGCGATTACATAGGATCATTAGATAATAATGCGTGGTTTTATGTGTCCGATTGATTGTTATTCTGAATCCAGATAGTGTCATATTCGTTTATGATTTTGAATTGGTAGTTTTTATTTGTTATGAAGGTATTTTTTTTTCCGCCATCGTTTATGTTTTTTTTTTTTTTTTTTTTAATATTTGATGCATAATTGAAAAAGCAGAATGTTGCTGTACATGTTTGTTTTCGGATTGTAATTGTAGCATAAACTCAATTTCATGGCCTTTTTATGTTTGTTGTTATTACTTAGTGATATTGCTGATAGCAAAATCACTTAGTCAGCTGTTACTTGCTGCGCAAGTAACTGTGCTTAGGGTTTCTTTTCTCTATAGTCTGTCCATGATAGCTTAGTATACATCCAGATATTAGTATATATACATGTTGTAAGCTCTCATTTTAATCAATAAGAATTCATTCTATTCATTTCACTTAGCAAGTAAACATGATTGTTGGAAGCATGCCATGCAAGTTGAACTTCAGGCTCTTGAGAAAACTGGTACTTGGAAGCTTGTGGGTTTACCACCAAATGTTAAGCCAATTGGTTGCAGATGGATTTACAAAGTCAAATTCCATGCTGATGGCACTATTGAGAGATACAAAGCAAGATTAGTTGCCAAGGGCTATAATCAAATTGAAGGCTTAGATTATTTTGATACATATTCTCCAGTTGCCAAACTTACAACTGTCAGGCTTATGATTGCTTTGTCCTCTATTCACAGTTGGCATTTACATCAACTTGATGTAAACAATGCATTTCTTCATGGTGAGCTTCAGGAAGATGTTTATATGATGATTCCTCCTGGCATCAAAACTGATAAGCAAAATCAACTTTGCAAACTGCAGAAGTCTTTGTATGGTTTGAAGCAGGCCAGTAGAAAGTGGTATGAAAGATTAACTTCTACACTTTTGGCTCAAGACTACTCACAAGCTGCCTCTGATCATTCCTTGTTTGTCAAGAAAACACCTTCATCATTTACTATTCTTCTGGTGTATGTTGATGATATTATTGTTGCAGGCAATTCCATTAGTGACTTTGATCACATTAAGTCTGTTTTGGATTCTCTATTCAAAATCAAAGACTTAGGGCAGTTGAAGTATTTCTTAGGTATTGAAGTTGCACATTCAAAACTGGGGATTTCATTGTGTCAGAGGAAGTATTGTTTGGATCTGCTTGCTGATTCAGGCACTGTAGGTTCTAAACCAGTCTCTACTCCCTCTGATTCCTCCATCAAACTTCATCATGATTCAAGTCCTCCTTTTGATGATATTGCTGCTTATAGGAGACTTGTGGGCAGGCTTCTCTATCTTAACACTACCAGACCTGATATAACCTTCATCACCCTGCAGTTGAGCCAATTCTTGTCTAAACCTACACAAACACATCATCATGCAGCTTTGAGGGTTTTGAAATACCTCAAAGGTTGTCCAGGAAGAGGTTTAATTTTTCCAAGAAACTCTTCTCTCACTTTGCAAGGTTTTTCTGATACAGACTGGGCTGGTTGTCTCGACACCAGAAGGTCTATTTCTGGTCAGTGTTTCTTCTTAGGAAGTTCCATGATTTCTTGGAGAACAAAGAAACAAATCACTGTTTCCAGATCTTCCTCTGAAGCTGAGTACAGGGCATTGGCTTCAGCTACTTGTGAATTGCAATGGATCCTCTATCTTTTCAGAGATTTACATGTCACATGCTCCAAGTTACCTGTTCTCTACTGTGACAATCGAAGTGCAATTCACATTGCTTCTAATCCAGTATTTCATGAAAGGACCAAACACTTGGAAATTGACTGTCACTTGATTAGAGAAAAACTGCAATCTGACATCCTCAAATTGCTTCCAGTTTCTTCCCAAGACCAAATTGTTGACTTCTTCACCAAGGCATTGCTTCCCAAGACTTTCAATGTACTCTTATCTAAGTTGGGTCTGATCAACATTTATCAGCCTCCAACTTGTGGGGGGATATTACATAGTGATATTGCTGATAGCAAAATCACTTAGTCAGCTGTTACTTGCTGCGCAAGTAACTGTGCTTAGGGTTTCTTTCCTCTATAGTCTGTCCATGATAGCTTAGTATACATCCAGATGTTAGTATATATACATGTTGTAAGATCTCATTTTAATCAATAAGAATTCATTCTATTCATTTCACTTGGTTTCCTAATAGTTGTCATTGATTGTGCATTTTTTGACTTGTCAGAATGTTGTGTTGTTGCTTCCATTTTATTGTTGAATACTGCGATTTGTCTCACTTATGTCTTTGTTTTCTGTGTTGAATTGGCAGATCTTTTTATGATTTCAAGTTTAAGGAGTAATGGATAAAGAAGAGGTTCATATTAGTTTTCAAAAAAAAGAAAAGGTTCATATTAACATTGTGGTTATTGGTCATGTCAACTCTGGGAAGTCAACCACTGCTGGTCATTTGTTCTTCAAGCTTGGAGGCATTTCAAAGAAGGAAATGGACACACTTGAGAATAAAGCTGCTGAGTTAAACAAGGATTCATTCAAGTATGCGTGGGTTCTTGACAAACTCAAGGCTGAGCGCGAAAGAGGTATCACAATTGACAATTCTATGTTGAATTTTGAGACAACCAAGTACCGTTGCACTATCATTGATGCCCCCGGACACAGGGATTTCATTAAGAACATGATTACTGGGACATCCCAAGCTGATTGTGCTCTTCTTATCGTTGATTCCACTCCTGCTGGTTTTGGAGCCGGTATTTCCAATAATGGTCAGATCCGTGAACATGCTCTCCTTGCTTACTCTCTTGGTGTCAAGCAAATGATCTGCTGCTGCAACAAGGTATTCATATTTTCAGCTCTTTTAAAGTTGTATTTGATTTTTTATTTTTATAATTCATTTGTCACTAATTATTATCTATCTTGACAGATGGATGCCTTTGGCCCCTTTTCCTTCAAGCGTAGGTATGAAGAAATTGTGATTCGACTTTCATCCTTTTTGATGAAGGTTGGCTATAAACCAGACGAACTTCAATTTGTTCCCATCTCTGGTTTTAAGGGAGATAACTTGGTTGAGCCCTCTACTAAACATATTTGGTACAAAGGTCCCACCCTTCTTGAAGCTCTTAACCGAATCAAAGAGCCTAAGAGGCTATCAGACAAGCCTCTCCGATTACCACTTCAGGGTGTCTACAAGATTGGAGGAATTGGAACTGTGGCTGTAGGATGTGTTAGGACTGGTGTCTTGAAACCTGGAATGGTGTTGACTTTTGCCCCAACTGGCCTGCAAGGTGAAGTGACGTCTTTGCAGATGGACCATGCAGATCTTTCCGAGGCCCTTCCTGGTGATAATGTGGGATTTTCTGTTAAGAATGTGTCTGATGCACATCTCAGCCGAGGATATGTTGCCTCAAACTCCAAGCATCACCCAGCCAAGGAGGCCACTCACTTTACATCTCAAGTTATCATCACGGGTCACCCTGGCCGGATTGGAAATGGCTATACACCTGTTCTTTACTGCCACACCTCCCACATTGCTGTCAGGTTTGCTAAGCTTCTTGCCAAGGTGGACAAAATTTCTGAAAAAGTAATTGAGAAGGAGCCCAAATTCTTGAAGAAAGGTGATGGTGGCATTATTCAGATGATTCCCACCAAGCCCATGGTGGTTGAGAGTTTTTCTGAATATCCTTCACTCGGCCGTTTTATTGTCAGAGATATGCGTCGAACTGTGGCTGTTGGTGTCATCTTGACTGTGAATAACAATTATCCTAGTGAAAGTGGTAAGATAACTAAGTCCACATTGAAAGAGCGAACTGTTTTTCAGGTTAAGTCTTAAGTCTGCACTGTCATCTCAAAACTTTTTTCTTATTCCTTCTCGATCTGGGTTCTATATCCGACGGTAGCTGGGCTATTTCTTTTTTCTCTTTATGCTATAATAGTCTCTAGTTGCGAACACCTGGATTTTGTGTGCATTTTGTAACGTTACTTGCATAATGCTCTGATCATTAGTTATTCTTGGCTAAGATTTACATTTGCCAAATAGGAACCCTCAAATTTACAGCCGTTATCTTTTTTACAAATGCCTATATATTTTTTAAGAATTAATCTTTTCCTACACATTAAAGGAATACATAGTTTCGTTATAGTACTTTTTCTTCCAATCATACCCTTCATGTTACTAGCTGTACTTTCATGTTTCTTATCCAATTATCGGACTTCATACTTCAAATCAGTGTGAATTAATGCCAGGATATTCAAGGGATTTTCACTTTATCATGTAATTAGCTTTGTAATTGAGCACTTGAATGGTATCTTCTCAATTTTAATGGGATTGACTGCATTGCCATTGCTTCTACATGTATTGCCTCTTATACTATTAACTGTATCAGCAAGATATTTTTCCAAGTGATCATCTAAACATGGTATCATTTTTTTTTAATGTATTTTTACTTGTATTAATTTGGGCTAGGATGGAGTGTTGTGTAAGCTTTTGTGTTTTTTTGAGTAATACTGTTTGGGAAAATGGTATATCTTTAGAGACACATTTTTTGGAATATTGAATATCTGGCAGCGCTTAATCTGTAACTAATTTTTTTCATTAACTGTTTCCTTTCTTTTTGTGCTCTTACTGTCACAGATAAGCTTGAGTCACTTCGCAGGGAGTTACAGTATCGGAATAAAGAGCTGATGGTATTCTTCTGTTACATCACTGCCTCTAAAACTGATTATGTAGTATATAAGAATTACAAGATGTTCAATACCTCAATATTCTATCTGTTATATGCACTAATGCACCTTGATGAGGCACCTTTGTATCAAAATTCTAAAGAAGGGTAACCTATCCTGTCCGCATGTTTAGTTTATAACCAGCTCTAGTGCAAAACTAACATTCTACTCACATAAGCGCATTAGCTAAAAGCCGTGCAAAAGTGAAATGCTTAACCTATCCCTCCCTTCCTATTTATAAGCAAAAATGAGTCGAAGAAAATGAGTCGAAGAAAGTTGATGCATTTGGATCAAAATATGCACCGAATAAATTAATTTTCTTTGACCCATTTTTGCTTATAAATAGGAATGAAGGGGGTATTTGAGTTTGATTTTCCCATCCTAAGGCACCTCCATTCAATATTGTTGGCGGTTTAATGTTTTTTGGACACATATTAAGAAAGAATTTAATTTATAAATTCCCAATTTTCATTGAAAAAAGAGGAAACAAACTTCACTATAAACAACGTCATAAATACAAGTCTTAACTATATTTAGGGGTATAGTTCGAAAACAAAGGTTAACAAGTCATCTTAAATTATATTTAGGGGTTTAGTTGGAAATCAAAGGTTAATTATATCTTGATTTTTTAAACCACTCATTGTTTTGAAACAAAAACGATATGTTTAAACTACCAAAGATTTGGAATGAATGGAGTACTTTTAAAATCTTCCTGGCATCATATTTGCGCACCTTTGTAGTTTCTAATTCACTTTCCTAATCACCGAAAAGGTTCTTTCTTGTGATACCTGTTTGGACGCCCAATCCCCACTGGTGAATTTTTTTGACCGATAGATGTTCTTCAACATAATTAACTAATGATTTTTTTTGCAATTTATAGGCGTCATATTTGCATATAGGCCACTTAATCTGCTCTTGAAAATCTTTTCGGGATTCTTTCTAGTCATTTGGTGTGGTCTGTCTCTGTCCCTCCTCTTTGGGAAATTCTTGTTGATTTGTTATGAAGGTTTTGGTACCGAGTCTCAAATTTCATGTCATTGTGTGTACTGTATGTAATTATGTTTACATGTTAGGAAAATGCTTCCACCTTCTGTCACGTAATCTCACTACTGTACTTCTTTTCCTGGATTTTTGAGTTTCTGCTCACGGTTGTTACATGGTAGTTGTTATTTATGATCTGTCGAGATTGAGCAGCCTTGTTGCATTTAAGTTTTTCATGTTCATTGTTGTATCTCCTCTTCATTATAATAACGAGTTCCTTTTTTATCACTTGAATGTGACTTCTACCTGGTAGTGTAGTCAGATTATTTTTAAGCAGCATTTTGAATTTGTTATTTGAAAGCAGTAGGATTCATGCTTCATTATTTTCAGGAACAATGCAAATTTGTATCTACTGGGGGGAAATACACCCGTTTGAATAATTTGGAGGTAAACAAATTTTATGAATGGATTCAAATTCTGTTTTATAGTATTACTTATGTGCATATAATATCCATCAACGGTTCATGCACTTCTGCATGTGATTTGAAACGTACGTAGTGTGGGTTGTAAAATTGCTTTAAATGTTATTTTATTACTACAATTGTTTGTTTTTAAATATGCATTGAATTTCAGGAAGCATTGACAAAGAACAATGATGTATTTGGAACACTTAAAGTAGAGCTTGATAAGGTAAATTTAATTTCTCAAATATTTCATTTGTTCTAATCACATTTACTTGAATCGACTATCTACCTTTTTCATCATTGTGGTGAAAATCAGATGGCAAAATCAATGAAGGAACTCAAGGAGGAGAATCAATCCTTGAAGAGAAAATCAGAGGAATCTGATACTGCGCATATGAAGTTAGTTGAGGTACATAGCTTGTATTTCCGGTTTTGTTCTTGACCATTTACTATTCCATAAAAATAAATAAAGGATTTAGTTCATACACATTGATTTTTGTTAAGATTCTTTACATTGTCAATCATTCACAACTGTCAAATCATTAAAAATGTTTGACTTTAGGCTTAATTACTTCTTAAGCCACATGCTTTTGTTGTGATTTGCTGATTAAAACTTCTTAAACAGCGGCAACTAAAAATTAAACTCATAAATAAATGAGATTAATTGCCCATAAATCAATGTGTTGGGCACCATTATGTAGGCATAAAAAACACTTAAAAAAAAAACGTATTTTCATCTCAATATGCTAATTTTGGCTTTTTATCCTTAAACTAATTCCTTCTCATCATGCTCCTCTCTAAATATGGGTCAACAATGACATTTTGTTTCTTATTTTTTGAGCAGCCTGAGAGCTTGAAGAGAAAGTGGACAGAGCAGCAGCCTGAGAGCTCAAGAGACCGTGGGCAGAATAGTTATACCGGTCACTTCTGGCAGAGGAAGCAGAGTTTGGCTGAAGAAGAGGTTCATATTAGTTTTCAAAAAAAAGAAAAGGTTCATATTAACATTGTGGTTATTGGTCATGTCAACTCTGGGAAGTCAACCACTGCTGGTCATTTGTTCTACAAGCTTGGAGGTATTTCAAAGAAGGAAATTGACACACTCGAGAATGAAGCTGCTGAGTTAAACAAGGGTTCATTCAAGTATGCATGGGTTCTTGACAAACTCAAGGCTGAGCGCGAAAGAGGTATCACAATTGACAATTCTATGTTGAATTTTGAGACAACCAAGTACCGCTGCACTATCATCGATGCCCCCGGACACAGGGATTTCATTAAGAACATGATTACTGGGACATCCCAAGCTGATTGTGCTCTTCTTATCGTTGATTCCACTCCTGCTGGTTTTGGAGCCGGTATTTCCAATAATGGTCAGACCCGTGAACATGCTCTCCTTGCTTACTCTCTTGGTGTCAAGCAAATGATCTGCTGCTGCAACAAGGTATTCATATTTTCAGCTCTTTTAAAGTTGTATTTGATTTTTTATTTTTATAATTCATCTATATAACTAATTATTATCTATCTTGACAGATGGATGCCTTTGGTCACCTATCCTTCAAGAGTAGGTTTGAAGAAATTGTGAGTCAACTTTCATCAATTTTGATGAACGTTGGCTATAAACAAGACGAAATTACATTTGTTCCCATCTCTGGTTTTGAGGGAGATAACTTGGTTGAGCCCTCTACAAAACTTGATTGGTACAAGGGTCCCACCCTTCTTGAAGCTCTTGACCGAATCAACGAGCCTAAGAGGCTATCAGACAAGCCTCTCCGATTACCGCTTCAGGGTGTCTACAAGATTGGAGGAATTGGAGCTTTGGCTGCAGGATGTGTCAGGACTGGTGTCTTGAAATCTGGAATGGTGGTGACTTTTGCCCCAAATGGCCGGCAAGGTGAAGTGACGTCTGTGAAGATGGACCATGAAGATCTTTCCGAGGCCCTTCCTGGTGATAATGTGAGATTTGCTGTTGAGAATGTGTCTGATGCACATCTCAGCCGAGGCTATGTTGCCTCAAACTCCAAGCATCACCCAGCCAAGGAGGCCATTAACTTTACATCTCAAGTTATCATCACGAATCACCCTGGCCAAATTGAAAAGGGTTATACACCTGTTCTTAACTGCCACACCTCCTACATTGCTGTCAAGTTTGCTAAGCTTCTTGCCAAGGTAGACAGGTTTTCTGGCAAGATAATTGAGAAGGAGCCCAAATTCTTGAAGAAAGGTGATGGTGGCATTATTCAGATGATTCCCACCAAGCCTATGGTGGTAGAGACTTTTTCTGAATATCCTTCACTCGGCCGTTTTATTGTCAGAGATACGCATCAAACTGTGGCTATTGGAATCATCTTGGTTGTGAACAAGAAGGATCCTAGTGAAAGAGGTAAGATCACTTAAGTCCACATTGAAAACGCGGACTGTTTTGCAGGTTAAGTCTTAAGTCTGCACCGTCAAACTTGCATATTGCTCTGAACGTTAGTTTTTCCAAATGCCTAAACTTTACATTTGCCAAGTAGGAACCCCCAAATTTACAACCGTTAGCTTTGCCAAATGCTTATATATTTTTAACTATTAATCTATTCCTACATATTAAAGGAACGCATAGTTTTGTTATAGTACTTTTTCTTCTAATCATACCCTTCATGTTACTAGCAGTACTTTCATATTTCTAATCCAATTATTGGATTTCATACTTCAAATCAGTGTTAATTAATGTTAGGATATTAAGCAATTAGCTTTGTAATTGAGCACTTGAACGGTATCTTCTTAATTTTAATGGGATTGACTGCATTGCTATTGCTTCTACATGTATTGCCTCTTATACTATTAAGTGTATCAAAAAGTTATTTTTCCAAGTGATCATCTAAACATGGGAACAATTTTTTTTATATATTTTTACGTGTATTAATTTGGGCTAGGATGGAGTGTTGCGTAAGCTTTTGTGTTGTTATTAGAAATACTGTTTGGGAAAATGGTATATCTTTATAGACACATTTTATGGATTCTTGAATATCTGGCAGCGTTTATTCTGTAACTAATTTTTTTCAGTAACTGTTTCCTTTCTTTTTGTGCTCTTGGTGTCACAGATAAGCTTGATTTACTTTTCAGGAAGTTACATCGTCGAAATAAACAGCTGATGGTATTCTTCTGTTACATCACTACCTCTAAAACTGATTATGTGGTATATAAGAATTACAAGATGTTCGAAGCCTCAAAATATTTTATCTTTCTTATATGCACTAATACGCCTTGATGAGGCACCTTTGTATCTAGATTCAAACGAAGGGTAACATATCCTGTCCATTTCTCATGTTTAGTTTATAACCAGCTCTAGTGCAAAACGAACATTCTACTCACATAAGCACATTAGCTAAAGGCCGTGCAAAAGTGAAATGCTTAAGCTCTCTTGACTGAAGGATTTGATTTTTATTTTCATCCCCTTATTAGTTATTTCCCATCCTTCCAAAGTACCCCCTCCCTTCCTAGTTAATTATATCTTGATTTTCTAAAACACTCATTGTTTTGACACAAACAATATGTTTAAACTACCAAAGATTTGGAATGAAGGGAGTACTTCCGTCCGAAATCTTCCTGGCATATTTGCACACCTTTTTAGTTTTTAATTAACTTTCCTAATCACCCAAAAGGCTTCTTCTTGAGTCACCTATTTGGACGCCCAATGCCCACCGGTGAATTTTTTAACCGAATAGATGAACTTGAACATGATTAACTGACGAATTTTTGGCAATATATAGGCCTCGCATTTGCATATAGGCCACTTTTCTTAATTTTTTTTTTTGCTTATAGGCCACTTAATTTGCTCTGGAAAATCTTTTTGATATTCTTGCTAGTCATTTTGTGTGGTTCGTCTCTGTCCCTCCTCTTTGGGAAATTCTTGTTGATTTGTTATGAAGGTTTTGGTACCTAGTCTCAAATTTCATGTCATTGTGTGTAGTGTATGTAATTATGTTTACATGTTAGTCTCAAATTTCATGTAATTGTGTAGTGTATGTAAATGCTTCCACCTTCAAGAATGTCTGTCACCTAATCTCACTACTGTACCTTTTTTCCTGGATTTTTGATGTTCTGCTCACGGTTGTTACATGGTAGTAGTTATTTATGATTTGTCTAGAGATTGAGAGCAGCCTTGTTGCATTTAAGTTTTTCTTGTTCAATGCTGTATCTTCTCTTTATTATAATAACGAGTTCCTCTTTTATCACTTGAATGTGACTTCTACCTGGTAGTGTAGTCCGCTTCTTATTCATTTTATTTTTAAGAAATATTTTGACTTTGATATTTGAAAGTAGTAAGATTCATGCTTCATTATTTTCAGGCAGCATGCAAAAATGTAACTACTGGGGGGCATAAGGATAGGCTGAACTATTTGGTGGAGGTAAACAATTTTTTTAAATGGATTCAAATTCTTGGTCATATAATATCACTTATGTGCATATAATATCTATTAATGGTTCATGCACTTCTGCATGTGATTTGAAACGTAGTGTGGGTTGTAAAATTGCATTAGATGTTTATACATTACTACAATTATGTGTTTATATATGCATTGAATTTCAGCAAGGATTGACGAAGAACAGTGATGTATTTGAAACAATTAAGCTAGAGATTGAGAAGGTAAACTTATTTCTCATAAATATTTCATTTGTTCTAATCACATTCTCTTGAATCATAATATCGACTTTGATGGGTATAATTCTAAAGTCATCTTACTTTTTGATTATTGCGGTTAAAATCAGATGGCAAAATCAATGAAGGAACTCAAGGAGGAGAATCAATCCTTGAAGAGAAAATCAGAGGAATCTGATACTGCGCATATGGAGTTGGTTGATGAGGTACATAGCTTGTATTTCTAGTTTTGTTCTTGACCATTTACTATTCCATAAAAATAAATAAAGGATTTAGTTCATACACTTTGATTTTTGTTAAGATTCTTTACATCTTTAATCAATCACAACTGTCAAATCATTAAAAATGTTTGACTTTATGCTTAATTACTTCCAAAGTCACACATATGCTTTGGTTGTGATTTGCTGATAGTGTAAAACTTCTTACACTGCGGCAACTAAAAATTAAGCTCATAAATTAATAAGGAAATTAATTGGGCATAAATCAATGTGTTGGGCACTATTATATAGGCTTAAAAACTGTTTTTTTTTTCTTTCAAAAAAAAAAAAGAACACGTTTTTTCATCTCAATATGCTATTTTTCGCTTTTTATCCTTAACATAATTCCGGAGACACATTTTTTATCAAAAAAAAGCTATGTACCTCGTCAAGCTTGAATGCTAATTCTTGCTTGCTCTCAAACTATGATAATTCTCGTCAAATTGACATTATCATAGCAACATTATCAAGAATTAGCAAGAATTATCATAATTCCGGAGAGCAACATAACTGTCTTTTTTTGTCAAAAAACGTGTCTTATCCTTGACAAGCTTGAATGTGTTATGGTGTGTTGAGGAGAATGGCATTATAAGTATATGACTTTACAAACTTTTTGTATTATCCTTCCTTGCTTGCTTTCTCTGCATGCTCTCAAACTCAGCTTTTTCATTTATTAGCCACACATTATCATAGTCTTGAATCCGGTTTTTGGTTGTGAAATTTTACATCATAACTCTAATTGTTTTTTATGTCGAAGGTGTTACTTAGTTTATTAGCTATAGTGAATTTCTTCTTATACACAATTATCAGGCAATCTTTGTGTAATCTTATGTACTAATGACACAAGGTTTCGAATCATGGCTGTATCATATTGCCTGTGCTTATCATACCCTTTTAATGAACATTTAAAAGATTATTTACTCATAGTATGTCTAGATTGCAACTTGTCTAATCTGAAGATGAAAGTATGCACCAATGAGACAGTAGAAAGTAGTGTTTATGAAAACTTCAAAAATTTTTAGCTGGTTCACGTGCATTACATAATGCCTCATTCTGCACCTATGTGACTGCTTTAATTTTCAAAACTAAATTTTGGAAACTGGGCACTGTTGCCATCCTTAGAGAGGTAGAGTTTGGAAACTGGTGTAAGACTTTCCATTAAAATATGGTGTAACCCCATGCTGAACGGCACTGTGTTGTAGACGACACAAGGCCAAACCCATATTGAACGGTACTTTGTTGTATGTGACGCAAGACCAAAAATCAGCCACATAAACACGCCATTGAGTCCTTTGGTGCCACCATGGTGGACATTCCTTCACAGATTTCCTATGTTGGTTGTCCAAAAATCTGCCACACCCAATGTTGGTTGTCCAAAAATCTGCCACACCATTCCACCGTGTCCACCATTCCACTGTGTCCACCATTTAACTTCTCTGACGACACCAGATATGTTGAGAAGGTTCCCTTTCTCATGTTTTCCCGGGACTTTATTTTCAGTGACAAAATGCTAGGTGATTAATTGTTGGAAATGTTACTCCGGGTAACTATTGAAGCTCCTTATCTGCTTGTTCTCTTAGCCGCCTTTTGTCTTTTGAGTTGTCCCTGTTTAACATGATTCGTTGTCTGCTGCTTCTACAACCTGTCTTAGCGTCCTTGGGTCAGTTCACACTTCCAGATACAACTGTTCACTGTTCAAAGCAGTTCATTGGATTACCCTTTCTGTTTGCCATTGGCATTGTCCACAAACTCATGTGATGTTTTTGAAGTTTCCTGTTGACTCATCTGACACCATTTTTTTGCCCAAGACATGCCTTGCTGGTTTTCTATATGTTATTTGATTTTCTATTCTCTTTCAAAGATTATACTTATAACAAGCTTAAAGCTTAGTAAGCTTTGACTTGAGGTGGGGTATTCGATGATATGAAAATATTTTGATATTACGTTAGAGTATGTTGATTATCTTAGGGTTAGTTCTGTTCACTTCATTTAAATCCCTATAACTTCAACACTAGTAACTGATATTTGAACATTAATCTTATGAAAGATTCGAATTCTTCAATGTCCTGACTGTTTGTGCTTTTATGTTAGGTCTTATGCTGATGTCGAGTCTCTGGCTTTATTTACTGCATTCCATCTGAACGGTGATGCTCATGTAATCGAGACTCTTCGAGAAACGTTCCCTCGTATCCTCAGCTTGAGGGATAATGGTTCTTTGAGTAGCAAATTGCGTAATTCAACAAATTCAGCTGCCCTTAATCAAATCGAATTACTCACCCTTGTCCCGCCAGTTGTTGTGATTCCACCTGCCTCTGCTGGTGGAAATCAGGTAAAGGTTTTGTTACAGTTTTTGATAAGTTTTGTCTATGGTGCCTTTTTTTTACATATTCTGTTTTTGAATATAGGCGGCTGGACATTGAGGTGAATGCTGGGTCATCATTCATTAGGTAATGTATCTACCTTTTTATGTTTTAATATAATTAATGTGAGACTTTTTCATAAACATTTGAATTGCTGGAAATTTATTTGCGCGCCCTTTTTCAGGCAGTCGTTGTGGAGCTCAATTGTGGTTGAAGATCTGGATTCTGGAAAGAATATTAGAATGAATATTATTGTGGAGCTCAATTTCTTTTTATGTAAAACCAAAATGGGTTATGTTGAGGAGACTCTTAAAAGGATGTTTTAGCTTTATTTGGTTTTTGAAAAGAATATTTAGCTTTATTTCAGGTTAATTTTGTTAGTGATCTAATTGAGGAAAAATATCAGTCTCTACTCTCTATTTTCAAGGCAATTGTTGTATGCATTTGCTTGAATACTATACATATTTTGGTCTGACAATATACTTTTGAGACCAAATGTGTTAATAGAATGATTCACTTGCTATATGCCTGCTTATTCTGCTGGCTTGCCTCAATCTTCTTTGGCAGCTTACAACCAACTATATCTCAAAGGACTGACAGAAAGGTATTCATTTTTTATTTATTTATGCTCCCACAGGCCATGTAAATCGATGGATATTATTAAGACGTGCTCATAAGTTTTTTAAGTTTGTTGTGTACTTCAGTGTATTGTATAATTATGCAGCAAGTTTTGATGTTCAATCATATAATTAGACTTGATCCATATTGTTACTTGAACATTTTGCTTACGATGTATATTTAGCTGTAGGAAGCAAAATGTACATGCATGAGTCGTCTATTACCGGGAACTCTAAAAAGTTCCCAACATTGTAGATGTAGCAATGAAATAATAACAGCCTACTTGTGTGCTCGTGAACTTGCTGTAATCGTAGGGTTTTGAAAAATTGTTGGTTTTTGATATCGTTAATCTGTATAATCGTTTCTATATTTTACAAGACCCTTTATTCATTCTTCTAGTAGGGAATATGGTACATATCTTGATTCTCAATGTCTTTGCTTTAGCTTTCATCATTTTACAAGACAAATACTTGCGGTGTCTGCAACAAGAAACGTTCAATCTGACGAAGGAGAAACTCATTGGCCTTCACATGTGTCCATAGAAGTATTAGAAATCTTAGTGAAATTTTTTAATAATGTCTTTAATGTCTCAGTTCAGCAAAGTTTTAATATTTTAAAACATTGTTAACAACTATGTTAAATACTTTAGTTAAGAAATCAATATAATAACCTTTGGCTTAAGATTGATTGGTCGTTGCATAATCCAAGTGGGATTGTATGTAGGAAAGTGTCAGAAGGTATATTGTGAGGGGCAACTTAGATGTGGAATTTTCATCTCATAATGAACATATGGGATTCGACCTTTGTTTACCCGACGATCAGGAGGGAGAGTTCTTGGTGGCTAAAACTATATGGCAATGTCAATCATTAAGAGTCAATGAAGGTGAAGCCACAGGTTTGTTTTAATTATTTATAATATGTGTTTATGTGTGCTTATTTGTCTTTTTGTGTATTTTATTTGGGAATAGTTGATTTTTGGCATACAAGGGTATTTTAGTCATTTTTAGAGAAAGGGGTATTTTTGTCATTTGGCGAGTAAGGGTAAATTAGTCGTTTTACTAAGAAGGTTATTTTGGTATTTTAGTGAGAATAATTATTTTTACTAAGTTACTAGTGAGTTGGGGTAATTATTTAGAGATCGTAATTATTCAGTGTTTTAGCGGATTAAGTGAATAGTAACTTTTGAGAATTAGTTAGTAAGAACGTTGAGCCCATTATGACAATTAAAAACCTAGCTTAATTAGAAGGTGGTATATATACATGACTCTTATGAGAAAACTAGGTTAAGTCATTCATTATTTCATTTCGCAAACTTAAGAGGTAGAGAGAGAAAGTAGATCACAAACTTGGAGAAAAGGAAAGAAGAGGAAGCTAGAGAAAGCTTGGGGTTTGAATAGCTAGGGAGAGATTGAAGCTTAAGCTAGTGGATTCAAAACCTAGAGGTAAGGGGGATAGATTCCTTTCATCAATTAAGCTATAACTGTTGAGGCAAAATCCCTAATTAATTTTAAAGATAATAAACTATTATGATTAAAGTATTAATGGACTTTGATTAATTCCTTGGTATTTAACTTGTGCTCTTGAGTGTTTTACTAAGACATGAACAAGGTTTAAATCATACCAAGAATCAAGAAATCAAAGGACATTTGAATTCATATCTAACACTGAGGTCAGAAAGTTAGATCAGAATGTCGCTCAGAGATCAGAATGTTCGAGCAGAGATCATAAGGTTGTTCTTATACAAGCCAAGAATCTCAAGAACATTGATCAAGGTCATGCAAGGCACAAGTGACATGAATAAATGTCCAGGAAAGTACATTTGCATGGATCAATCAAGCAATAAAGGTATATACAAGGATTATGTCAAAAAGAATACTCAATGTTCATTTAAGACTATGAACATTGAAGTATTAGGAATATTCCAAAAGGGAATATCATCCTAGACGTTAAAATCACTGCTTTTCATTGTTGTTTCACTATTAGGATTTGATTACATCAAATGGTAGTCTTACAAATCATCCTAAGTGAAACAAAGGGAACATTCTGATGGTCATAATGTTCAGCTCTGCACATGCTTACTTTATGAACAGTACAGTAGGTTAAAAAGCAATAAGCAAAGCAAATCTGTCCTGCTCCATCAGAGATAGACACACATGGGAGTTGGTACAGTACATGGACCACACAACCTCTCAAAGCATGGGCATGAAGATGCAGAATCCACTTTATCTCTCCTGCACCAGTCCCTAGGTAGATCTGGGAAAGTAACTTTCTGATGTATGTGGAAAAGCCACTACTTTGGTTATTGCCTATAAATTCATATGAAAAGCATATGACACACCCAGAAATTCATGTGTTCATTCATACATGATGAACCCAGATGAATATCATGATGAACCCAGATAAAGATCATCAACAACATTCTGAAGTTCATCTTTGATCAGAATGCTTACCCAGAATTTTAAGTAAAAGCTTGTGGGACCCAGGAAACATGGCATAACACCATTGGACATCCTACAACGGCTATATAAGCCCGAAAACTCTATAAATAGAGATCAAAGGCTCAACATTACTTGCACCATTGCAAAGCATACAAGAAAACATTTGAAACGTGCTTGAAGCTCTTGCAATTTGAATTGATCATCACTGAAGACTCTTTCTATCTTCTTTGTAGTGTAAATCAATTCTTTATGTTATCTCTTTTATAGATAACTTCTTCCATTCCTTTGTTTGTTGTCAAACATCCAACCTTCATACAAATTGTAAACAAAGTCTCATCTAGCTTTTGGGGTACTAAAGTGTTAGTTTGAGCAAAGGTTGTAAAAGTCTAAGTAGGTAACTTCGCAAGAAGGTGCGAGCCTGCTGAGGCTTAGAGAATACAGAGTTGTAATTGTTCAGGTGAACAAAGACTGTAAGGTGCAGGATTTGAGAGGTTATCTCAAGCATCATAGTGGAAACTTTCATAAGATTGTGAGGAGTGGACTAGCCCACATTGGGTGAACCTTTATAAATCTCTGTGTGTTCTTTCTCTCTTCCCTATACTCTTTAATTACAGTATACACAACACACACTTACTTTATTAATCAATTTTTGTGTATGAACTTCAGAACATTTTGAAGTCAGAATATTAACTTAACTATTCCAAGTAAACAACTTGAGAATAACTTCTAAGTTTCAGGATAATTTTTAAAGGGTCACAATTCAAACACCCCCCCCCCCCCCCCCCCCTTGTGACTATTTTATCTACTTCAATAACTTCATCTATTCAATTATGGGTCATACGTGTTTATTGTGAATTATGACTTTTTGTAATTTTTTATGATGAATTTATGTGCTTGAACTCATAATTGTTGTTGGTGATAAGATGTTTTGATGAGTGATTATTGTTGGAACATGTTTAAATTCATTTCATAAATGATTATACATGTTTGTATGTTATTGGGGTTTGAATTGGTGTGGTTGTTTGCGAAGCTTGAATGAAAATAAGAAAATATGAACTTTTGGTGAAAAATGAACTAGATGATGATTTTGACATGAATTGATGTTGTGATTCCATGTTTGTAAGTGTTTTGATTGCCTTTTGATGTATGTTAACTAATAAACAAGTTTGGGAAACGAATTTGGGTCAAAGGGGAACAAAATTGGGGTTTTTGTGAAATTTGAAGTGAGTTCCCGAGAGGAACCAAAATTATGGGTTGTTGTGTGATGTGCAACTCGACATGGTGAGTAATCACTTACCGTGGCGAGTGACACAGGGTAGAACCCATAATTTTGGAGGTTCTGGGCGTTTGGGGTCGTTCCGGACATCCCTAAATGATTATTTTGATGTATTTAAGTGTTGTTATGCTTTCTAAACCTTTGGATGCATCAAATGGATTAGATTGAGATTGGTTTTGTGAATCGAATTGAAATTATTTGAAAAATGTTCAAGAACATATAATTTTTCGAAAAGTCGTTTTTCTCAAGGAAATTAATAGGGTTGTGGTTTGTTTTATGTAGTAATGATTATAAAATGGTTTTGAAAGGTGTGTGTGAGCTTTAAACTTAGTTTTGCTTTGAAAATGGAAATCTTTTCAAAAATGATAAAATGAGACGAACTTAGATGAAATTTGGAATAAATCGGAATTGGCTTGTGTAACATGACCAAGGAAACTCACTTCATGCAACCAAAACTCACACTTCGACAACTTAACATACAACTTCTTCTCCTTCAAAGTATGCTACACAATCCTCAAATACTCGGCATGTTCCTCCTCCAACTTCGAATACACCAAAATATCGTCTATAAACACCACCACAAACTGATTCAAATAAGGATGGAAAATCCTATTCATGTATTCCATGAAGACACCCGGTGCATTAGTCACACCAAATGGCATCATCGAATACTTAAAGTGTCAATACCTTGTTCGAAACGCAGTTTTAGATATATCTTCTGCCTTAACTCTTATATGGTGATATTCGGATCTCAAATCAATCTTACTGAGCACTTCAACACCAACCAACTGATCCATTAAATCATCAATCCTCTAGAGAGGATACATGTTCTTAATCGTCACCTTATTCAACTGCCGATAATCCACACACAACCTCATACCACCGTCCTTCTTCTTAACCAACAATAATGGCGCTTCCCAAGGCGAAACACTCGGCCTGATAAACCGCTTCTCCAACAACTCTTCCAACTGCTTCTTCAACTCGCCCAATTTCGACGCGAACATCCGATAAAGTGTCATTGAAATAGGACTTGTACCTGGTACCAAATCAATGGCAAACTCCACTTTTCTTTCCGGCGGTAAGTCGGTAATGTCGTCCGGGAAAAACTTCTATAAACTCTTTCACTACCGGCAAATCGCTAACTCCCTTCTCAACATCGCCCTTCAAAGAAGTAAACATCATAAACACGCAAGCTTCATCACCCAGAGACTTATTCACTTCCCCTCTGGTTAAGAACTTCTCTCCTACCTGATCTACCCGCTTAGAGAATGTCACGCTTTTGGTTAAACAATTAATGTTAACCCCAAAAGACAACATCCAATCCATTTCGAAAATCATTTCTATATGCTCCAAAGGCAAGCAAACCAAATCCAATTTAAAATCCACATTACCAAAATTAACAGGACATTTAACACACACTAAGGAAGTGGTCACCGAGCTATTGGTCGGGGTATCAATTACCATTCCTCTCGACAAAGGAGACATAACAAGATTTAAACGCTCAGCACAACCAAGAGAAATAAAAGAATGTGTCGCACCCGTATAAATAATAGCAAGCAAAGACGTACTGTTAATAAAACAAATACCTCTAATCAAGTTGTCCGGCTCCGGTTCCTCCTCGGCATTCAAAGCAAAAACCTTTCCTCCCGCCTTCTCCTTCTTTGGCTTAGTACACTTGGTACAAATGTGACCCGCTTCACCACAATTGTAGCACACTATCTCCTTGTTGTTGCATTCGAAAGCCCGATGTCCAATCCTCCCACACTTGTAGCAATTCGCCGGAGAACCTTTACAATCATTAGCAAAATGCCCAACTCCTCCACACTTAAAGCACTTCACTCTTTCCCCACGTGGCTTAGAACCACCACCAAAATCCCTCTTCTTTCCTTTGTCCTTTCCATAAGGCTTACCACGATCGTGTCCTAACTTTTTTATTGGCTTAAATTAAATCATGGTGGGTCTCGCACTTTGGAAATGAGTTTCATTCAAAGTGGTGGGTTATACAATGGTTTCATCCAATAAGAGAATAAGTGTTGTAGAGAGTGTTGAAAAAGTGTCTCTAACATTCCTCTATTACCGTCTTTTTAATGCAATTTTAAGACATTATCTATATTTATAAATACAGATAATGGATGTTTATGGTTCGAACCTTAGCCAAATATTAGAATACATTATTCCCATCAATTGAGTTAAGTTCATGATAACATAACTACTTTTTTAAAGGGTGTGATATAGTTTTTTTTTCCTGATATACGAGATTGTAGGGTAAAATTTACAAAATATTTTTTATGAAAAATATAGGTAATACTTATAGTTAATTTGTACAAAATATTTATTTACAAGTTTTTTTTTTATAATATTTGTACAAAATATTTATTTACAAGTTTTTTTTTTAAATATTTATTTACACTACCAAAAAAAACATGATATGAACACTACCAAAAAAAAAATACAAGGTTTATTTTTATTTTGCTATTATGTACTATAATTGTGGTGGCCCACTTTTTTGCAAGTTTAGCTACTGTTTGCTTTGAGCCTAAATATAATTTGTTTCAATAAGAACATAAATGGCCTCTCAAACCTGAGTCTGGACCACTGGTGCTTGCGTCTTGTAGTCAGTAACAATAATTTTAATAAATCTTCACGTAATATATTATGTAAATAAATCTTCACGTAATATAT
Organism: Medicago sativa; assembly: GCF_051527215.1. Lineage (NCBI taxonomy): Eukaryota > Viridiplantae > Streptophyta > Magnoliopsida > Fabales > Fabaceae > Medicago > Medicago sativa. Next base: position 25,176,044 of record NC_140753.1, on the reverse strand, counting down.
TATGTAAATTTTGAATAATAATCAGTACTGGTTTTTGTTAGAAGTGAAATAATGTAAATACAGTAAATAAAGTGAAAAGGCATAAATATAAATGTATATGAATATATTCTTTTTCTAAAGTTGTTTGCGTTTTAAATATTCTTCCTTCCACTAACTTTTGTCCAAATGGCCAAAGGCAAGATGTAGTGGATGATAATTAGATAATAATAACAATGAAAATTATAGGGATTGGAGAAAAAGAAGATAAAAAGTATAAATGTAATCATTACAATATTATTTTACTCACATCTTTTAGTATTATTGAGTAAAAAAAAATACTTTTGGTTTTATTCCCTTTTACTTGTTATAAGCAGTGCCTGCATTAACCATTAGCCTTCATAAAGCACAAATGTATGGCAACCCTTGTTTTGGGGACAGAAGAAGTAGGTATATATTGCTTCTTTTATGAGATCTTTCTTTTCTATTGAATAAAAACTATAATAATTATCTTTAGGGTGGGGTTTAGGAAAAGAAATGAAGGAAAAGTTTACTTTTCTTTTTTAAATTACGGATACTATTAAATATTTTTTTTAAGTTAACATATTAACATGATAAACGAATATATAATACTTCAATCACACTTAATTTATTTTAGAAATAGCATGTTATATAGTCCGTAATTTTTTTTTGAAGAAGCTAAAATGAAATTGTATTACCACCTCAAAAAGGCATTCCCAGCACAAGGTGTGCTAAGGAAGAAACATCAAAATACAAACAGTAGCACATATATATTTACAAGGCAAAGCCAATCCGCAAGAGCGGAAGAAAAACAAAGAAGAAACTAACAATTAACCGATGCCTAATATATTGAACGGACTAAGCCACCAACCATGGTAATTGAGGGGAAGATTGATGTATTTTCCCTTCAACCACATGAACGTTGTCGACTTAATCTTGTCAACCACCTGTTGAATGGAGCAATATTTCTCATTGAATACCATGTTGTTTCTTTCTTTCCAAATTTCTCAGACAGTTGCAAACCAAATAGCCTGTAAGATGTATTGTTTTGATTTGGCGACACCACCAAGAAAACCGAACAGATTAAAATGACTTGGTGCATCGTTAGGCATAACTGAAAAAACACCTATCCATCTGAGAATAAAAAACCAAACAGATCGAAAAAAGTCACAGTGCAAAAACAGATGGGAAGATGTTTCCATTTCCCCACAATCTCCAGTACAATACTGAGCATCAAATGCAATAACATGCCGACAGAAAAGGTTGTCTTTGGTAGGAAGCCTATCACGAAATAGACGCGAGGCAAAAATGACCACCTTCAAAGGAACGTTCTTGTGCCATAGAGAAGACACGGGCACCACATGATCAACAGAAGTAGGAGCAGACAAAAAGTTATATGCACTTCGAACCGAATAAACAAAAGATGTTAGATGGATGTGAAGGAGTTAAAAACAAAGTGATAAAGAGTCGTTGGTTCAATCTCCACTCCTAACATAATATTAATATTGGCCATTTATATAGTCCGTAATTTAAAAAAAAAATGCTAGATGGATGTGAAGAAGGAGTTAAAAACAAAGTGATAAAGAGTCGTTGGTTCAATCTCCACTCCTAACATAATATTAATATTAGCCATTTAGAAAAAGAAATAATAACAGATTCAATTCCAAAAATATTGAAAAAATAAGTATTGTAAAAATTCCATACTTACCGATGTTGGAAAGAAAAAAATTGTCTACAGAGTTCAGCATGTGGTCATGTGATTTCTCTCAGTATGAGATTTGAAATAATTAATGCATATGCTACAACTACATCAATAGATAAGGGCGAGGAGAAATAAATAGCCCATTCCAAACTTAGCATACCAAATTAGAATTCTAGTGTAAGCAAGTTATTCACAAAAATCCAAATTTAAATTGGGGGATGTATTGGATTAGGATTCTATGGGATTTTAAAAGACTTTTTAATTATGAAAAAGTCTTGTGGTATTCAATCAAGACTTTTTGCAACTTAAAAAAAGTCTTGTGGTATTCAATCAAGACTCTTTGTCATTTTAAAAAAGTCTTGAGGTATTCAATCAAGACTTTTCATCACTTAAAAAAAGTCTCATGGTATTCAAAATCATTCAAATTTCGAAGGATTGTTTAATAAATTGGATTTTGATGGATTTTGTGGGATTTTGTAGTGTAATTTTAACAAGAAAAAGTCTTTCATGAAAAGATGAGATTTCTTGGGATTGTTTTTCATTTAAAAGTTACTATCTCTTTCTTCTCCCTTCTCTCTCTCCCCTCCCCCTCTCTCCTTTCTCTCTTCGTCTCTCTATCTCTCCATTCTCTCTTCGTCTCTCTATCTCTCCATTCTCTCTCTCTCTCTCTCTCTCTCTCTCTCTCTCTCTCTCCCTCCTCTCTTCTCTCTCTCTCTCACCTCTTTTAGAAAAACTCAAACGACTTCTCTAATTTCAAACACAAAATGAGGGCTGACACAATATTTTTTTTTTGAAAGATTTGTAAGGGCTGTCATAATTTTAAATATGTACAATTGAATTTTGTGGGAATAACATTTTTAACAAATAAAAAATGTGTATGGAGAAGAATGTGTTAAGAGTGTTTTTTAGTCCCTTAAAATCTTATAAAATCCATAAAATCCTTAAAATTTTAAAATCAATAGTAAAAGAATTTTTTTATTGGTTTTATTTTTCTTTATTCAAACGCTAGAATTTATTTGTTCATTATTTTTATCATTCACACTTGTAAGTTTGTTCTTTTTTTCCCTAAAATTCATTGAATCCTTTAAAATTTTAAAATCCCATAAAATCCTTTGAAATCCTTAAAAGTCAATGTGATAAATCCATTAAAATCTTGAGTGTATAAAGTCTTTTACATAAAAAGTCTTTTAAAATCTCACAGAATCAATACAATCTCACACAATCTTTTAAAATCTTAAAGACTTGTTTTATTAAAATAGTCTTTTAAAATCCTAATCCAATACACCCCCCTTAGTTTGGAATAACATGTAGTCAGATCTTACTTACCCTAACCATAAGCTGCATTTGGAAAATTCAATAACCACATTGACCATATGTTTCAGGAACTCTATGATTTATGGTTTCTACAAACCCACTGTGGTAAAACATATGGATACGCTACGAGCATGCATCCAAACATGTTCTAATAGTCTCTTTAATTTGGTGGTGAAAGTGCCAAACGCGCATCTCAATGAGTAATGGTCATGGAAAAAGAGAAATCGAAAAAACCAGCTTTTACGTTGACACTGTTTTATGTCGTGGTTTTGCTAAACGCAACTTCATACCAAACATATTCTAAGTAATTTAAAAGCGACAAAGACATAAATCTAAAAGCCTTACATTATATTATATCATAAATAAAAATAAACCAAAAGGCCTAACAGCATATAATCAAAAGTATTAGACAAATCTTAACATAACAAAAAATGCAAGTTCCTTATTGCTTCCATTTTATTTCAACAATTCAATATATATATAGTAACGCTAGCAGCAAAACTTGTTACATACAAACATTGCTTTACCTCATTCCTTGTCCTCCCTCATTCTCTCAATCACAAAATGAAATTTAGTTACCCTTCACTTCCTCTTCTCACCATTTTCCTTTTCCTACTTCCTTCTTTGATCCAATCTCAAATGTGCCAAAGAAATTGTGGCAAAGAACCTCTCAAGTACCCTTTCGGTAACGGCCCCGGTTGCGGCGACCCTCGCTTCCAACCACATATAACTTGCAGCCAACAAAAACTCACCTTCACAACACACACAGGCTCCTACCCTATTACCTCAATTGACTATGCAAATCAAGTCATATACATTTCAGATCCCACCATGTCAACATGTTCTTGTACTCTACCTAGCAAAGGCTTCGGTTTAGATTGGAACGCACCATTTACTTTCGATGATAGCACCATATTTGCTTTAGTAGATTGTTCGATGAACTCATCATCGATATGTAAATCAAGAAGTTATGATGATGGAAGCAATTCCAAGCTTCAATGTGATCAAAATACACAAATTTGTGATGTTATGTATTCTTGTAGGCCTATTAGTACTAATATTAACCTTCCGATTTCGACATGTTGTGTTTATACACCGGTTAATCTTGGTCCAGCTTTTGATATGGATCTTCAAAAGCTTCAATGCTGTTCATATACAGGTTTTTACAATTACAATGATCAACAAATTGATCCTCAAAAGTGGAACTATGGAATTGCACTTAAGTATAAGTTTAGTGTTACAAATGATTATCCTAGTTCTTGTGCTGCATGTGAAAGGAGCTTTGGATTTTGTGGATATAGTGAAGTTTATAATTCATTTTTATGCAACTGTCCTAATGGAATTAACACCACTACAGATTGTTTCTTCACATCATCTTACAATAATGGTTTTAGAAATGGTAAGCAAAGTTATTCCCTTTCTTATTTGTCAATTGCATCATCTATATAACACTAGTATTTAAGATTATTTTTTTTGAAAAGGAACACTAAAATTTAAGATTAGAGGGTGTCTACACGTGTCTGTGTCAAACACTGATATGACACCAACACAGTTGTTACATTCAATTAATATTTTAAAATTATTATCGGTGTTGTGTCAGGTTTCCGTGTTTGTGTAGTACTCTATAAGTAGCCTACTTTTTTCATTCATTTTTAATGACTTGTTCTGGCCTTTCTGTTTTCAGGGTTTGCTTGGATGATATATGCTTTTGCATGGTCTTTGATTAGGCTCATCTTATAAGCAATTGATGGTAACAATCAAGCTTATCATCACCTAGGATTGTAAAGGTTTTCACATTTTAAGTGCATGGAATTTTAATGGATTGCATGGGGGAGATTATGTATGACTTATTGATTAAGAGAATCATGCCATTTATTTCTTGTGTTCTATTGTGGAAAATGTGTGCGCATGCAACTTGTAATTGACTCATTTTAATCTTATGTGTTCATTATGTTACTAAAGTCAGTTAATGCCCCAAAAACAAAAAACCATTTTTATGGAATTTGGAATGGACTGACTAAAGGTGGTGTGAATGTACTCCCTGTTTCATTATCATTATGATGCGTGTCGCATTTTTAAAAAAACTAAAAAATAATTATCATTTTTATTTTTTAATCTAATATATATTACGTACATTGCTCTCAAGTTATTATTCTCTACTTTATATTTATGATAATATTAAATACATCCTTACTTAATATATTACGTACATTGCTCTCAAGTTATTATTCTTTACTTTATATTTATATTTATGATAATATTAAATACATCCTTACTTAATAAGGTTAAATTGATAAAACTGATGTCCTATTTCTTTGATATTGCTAACCAGTGCCTTCAGGGCAATGGTCAAGGAAACTATAAATAGAAAATTTGTGTTGAAAATATAAGTTTTGACTTTTAATTAAATAATTACACCACTTTTTATAAAAAAAAAAAATTTGTTTATTTTGGTTGTTTAACCAATGTCCTGAGAGTACTATTTAACATTCTTCTTCTTTGATCTATAGCTTATCCTTAATTTGTGTAAAGTAATTTAGTATGAGACTCATAAAAGGATAGAGTAAACAACTATTTTTAGCTAAACTTATGAATTATTTTATGTGCAATTGTAGAGATTAATTTTTCGAATTATGTAGGACTCCATTGACAACAAAATGCTCCTTAAAAAATATTTAACATCATAAACGTGTCATCTTGTCCAAATATTGTTACTTATTTCATCTCCACTTTAACCATAATAATTCAACACAATTCTTTTGGAAACCAATATTCTCTTTTTGGTTTAACCATATTAATTCTATTTCTTAATACTTTTTTTTTCCTTAATATTCTATTACTTAATAACTAAAAGTTGCTTTTTATTTTTTTAGAGACTAAATTAAGTTTTTCATTTTTTTTAAAGAGTGAGTCCTCACTCATCTTTAAAGTGTATACATGTGGAAGGAAACATCTCTATACTGAAAAAGGATACGGAATTGGGTTCCAAGTCTATGATGGTCTTTAACTCTTTTTCCATTAAAGAAGAATCTCTTAACTTTGTCAAGCACCCTTTTCTTCTTTCTACTTTATACCTAAGCCTACAAATTTATATTCTCACAAAGGGTATTGCCAATTGGCATGAAGTTTCATCTGGAAAGCACCATTTGTATATTTAACATTAGCAACTATTCTGAATAATAAAGGCCATTTTTCTAAAGAAGGGAAAAAAGAATATAAAAAGAAACAAAAATATGAAAATATATTAATCTTGTTTGTTTGTTTTTTTACGGGGAAAGGGGAATTAAGCCCCGAACTCTTTCGTTTTTTTTTTTTTTTTTGCGTTAACCTTCCCGTCCTAGGACCCTAGTAATTTGGATTTCAACTGTGATGAAAGATAGTCTGATCCTTACGGTCGAACTCTTTCACTTTCTTTTTTTTTTATTGTTATATTTGTATTTGTTACCAAGGAACTAAATACAAATTCAATTGGAAAATATAAGCCCGACAGAATTTATGAAGTTTATTGTATGCTTGCATGTAGTCCAACTTTATATATCTCTTTCAATGCATCAAAAATGGTAAAAAGTGTTTTTCCTATATATAAGCAGATGCAGTAAATTAAGGGTAAAATGTACTCCCTCCGTTTCAAAATGAGTGTCGCTTTAGCCAAAAAAATTGTTTCAAAATGAGTGTCGCTTTCAGTTTCCAATGCAATAATAACTTTTTCTTTTCAATTGTACCCTCCAATTAATACTCTGCACACTACTTCCAAAATATTACTTTTAAAACTAACCAATAGTTAATAAGGATAATTTGGTAAAATAACCATTCTCATTCTTTTTAATCATTGCATTTCTTAATATGTGTGTAAACACCTAAAACGACACTCATTTTGAAACGGAGGGAGTACTTTACTACGTATCTCTAAATTTAAAATATGGCCCCCACAATTGAAGTTGTAATTTGCAGTACAGAATGTTTTGAACAGAAAATCAGATCAAATAAAGAAATGGGAGAATTAATTGGATGATTAGTCTGTTTAATTTGGCTAAAAATAAAGGATGAACAATTCATTCAGTTGCGAATGAATTTATTTTTCCTCAAAAAAAAAAAAAAAAACTAGTGATATAAACCACTAGATTAAATTTAAAATATTTGTTAAAGTCAGTAATTAAATTAGCTGATGAATAATATAAAATGATATACTATTTTGTAATTATTATTTTAAATTATTGATCTTTTTTAATTTATGAGAAAGGGAAATCAAATAATAATGTAGGTACATCATACAATCAGCTACGCATGCATATCTAACAATCTACGTAATATTTAAACTTGGTCTATCATGAATCACGTATCGTGTTGATCCAGACAAAACTCGAGATGGTTTGATAGCTTGTTTGTTTGTTTACATAGACAAATAGAGCGTTTTGTTTGCCGGTTATCCTAAAATCACTTAATTAAAAACCTATCCTTCAACATTAGTGGTATTTCATTCAACAAAATGAATCATTTCAACAAAATGAATCCACAAATATAAGTTGTGCAAACAAAGGAACATACGATTAGTTTGTGTCTATTCAATGAACAAAAACATAAACTAACAAAAATGTAAGGGCCTTTGCGAGGGTTTTTTTTAGAAGAGACGACTTTGGAGTACTATGTTTATAGTTTAAAAAACTTTAAAGAACAATGTGATAACTCTATTATATACAAGAGAATATGAGATTTTTAACTGACTTTTTTATCATTCTAATTATATCTTTAAACAAATTTTTTAATAATAATTTTATATTTTTTTAAAGGAAATAATAATGTTGTATTGTTGGTGTCATTGAAAATATAAGAAATTATCTTGTATTTGCTATATTTTTTATGTCACTAAAAAAGATAAACATGGTTTGTTGGGTATGTTATATTTTGAGAGTCACAATCATTTATATTTTTTTTACGAACAATCATTTATACTTATACGTTTAATCTAAATCAAAATTTCATAAAAAAATATTGTTCATAATTTACAAACATTAACACAATATAAAGGACGAAAAGACTTAAATGTGAACGCCTGTTTTTTCACTAATAATTATATACTACTTAAATCACACTTAATTGATTTTAAAAAAATATATATATCTTATAGTATCCGTGATCTAAAATAGAAAAACAAGTCTTCCTCTTCCCTCAATAACCCTGAAAGCTTAATTCAATATGACTGCCCCAAAAAACACTCAGTAAGAGAGTGGAATTCTTTCAAAAAAAATTAAATTCTCCTCTGCAGGTGGTAAACGCAAAATTCATCCAAATAAATGGTCGCAAAATTCTTCCAAATAAATGGTCTATTTAATACCAAGTATATAAGTGACTCCCTCTAATAGTTTATATACGTAAGTTTTTTTTTTTTTAAGTCTAGTGGCTATAATTCACTTTTTTAAAGGTGGATAAGTGGAATGTTGAGGGTTTAAACTTCAACCCTGTATATAACAATGTTCCAACTTATACATAAGTTTTTTAATGAACTTGAAAAACAAATAGTTATTTATAAATGTGATCCGAATGAGTATCAATCTATCAAATCTTACACCCCTTTGCATAGTTTAGCATACACGTGAGTGTTACGACACATGAATATTTTTCCAAATAAAACCAATATAGTCGACATCAACTTTTTTCTTTTTGAATAAATATAGTCGACATCATTTATTCTCTTGAAAAAAAAAATATACAAATCGTTTGATTTAATTATTCCAAAAACTTCCACCGAGTATGACTTTCTTTCACACTAAGTTTCACAAATTTAATTTGTAGTACGCACCAATAATATAATTGTCTAACATAGACGTAGGTTTAGATCTCACCGTTTAAACATATCACTCTATTGCTTCAAAATTTACTTACAAAAATATCTAAATAATAAAAACTAATTGAACATCTATGTTAAACATTCCCTTAAAAAAATCTATGTGTTAAACATTTTACGGTGCACACTAGTTACTCCGTTCGTCTCATAATAATTGTAGTTTTTGTTTTTTATTCTCTAACTCAAATTAATTGTCACTTTAAATATCCATACAAGATTTATTAATTTTCTCCACTAATATACCCTTATTTATTGTGGTTCACTCCACTTAAGAATGTTTTAGTAAATATAATATTAATTTTCACCATTAAAATCAACTCAATTAATAATCTTCTTAAGAACCGTCCACAATCCAATGCGACAATTAATCGGAGACGGAGGGAGAAAATTATTTTAGCAATTGTGAATGTGATATATTCATATGAACTGTGTAACTACAGTTTATCTTGTAGCACATCATAACCTTCTGGACTCAAAATTTGGCATAACAAGACTTGCTTCTTCATCCAGCAGCAACTTAAAATGTATGAAAGATCATACGAAAATAAAGTCGAAGAAAAATAAAATAATTTTATTCCGCTTATACCACGTCTTACTCTACAGTCTAAACTACAAATATACAAACCATTGGTTTGTTCCTTCGACGATCGCTGTAGTACCCAACTCTCGCTCTCTCTCGATATATATAGAAAATTAACATGCCTAGGCTATATATTCTGTTCTTTTTGGTGAGAGGATGGATCAAATAAGGGCGAAAACAACGATACTTTGAGCCAAAACCGCCTCCAAAGAGGGCGCATTTATATAAATAAAGGTTATCAGGACAATGTAACTTTTCCTAGCTGTGCTTCTCTATATTTGTCATCTCATGTTGCAACAAAGTGGTTTACCTTGATGTTGCAATTTATCCCACATGCAAGTCATTTGTCTTGGCGATTGGTAATGTGCGGTGTAGTAATCTTCGATGCACCCGAATTGGCAGAACTTAAAGCTGTGCACATACTCTACTTCTCTTGAGCTGTTGAATTGTTCTACCCACATTCCCATGCTCACATCTTCCATTTTAAATAACTGCATCATGTCAAAGTCGGTTAAAAGCCAAGATTTACATGTATCGAAACGCAAACATGCGTACAAAGTTGAAGATGTTATGAACACATTCATATACACTTTGTTCTATGCAATGTAACATACAACAAAGTGCATTGAGGGGCAGAGACTATTTTTAAGAGAAACTACTCAAAACTGTTTTTCATATTCACCTTTTTAAAATTATTGCAACACACGGATGAAATACTCTAAACGTGATTAATTCAAAAGAAGTGTTTTTTAAAAAAGAATTTGTAGCAAATGGACTCAAAATGAGGGACTAGAAAAGATGATTTGCAGACATACTTTCAATCTTTGGTGTTCAAATTCGGATACAATGAACCGAGCAATGTCAGATGAGACGATGTAACCCGGACCATTAGCATAGGGAGGATACTCTTCCTCTACCCATTCCTGAAAATTATGCAAAATAAAATAAAATGAGAACACATTCAACAATGTTTTCAGAGATGACAATCCAAAGCCACAAAACAAATCAAAAGTCGAAGATAGTGAATGTCATAAATATCATTGCATAGAATTTTCAAAACAGGGTAGAACTTCAGCTTATTGTTGAAGAAAGAACTGATAAAAGTAACTATTTTAAACTCAGATTACGCAAAATGTGTGCCAAAAGCCAGCTACCTATAATATAAAACATCGTTATAAACTGAAAAATAAAATAACCACTCCAGAACGCAGAAAACCAAAAGAAAACTTATACCTCGTAAGTTACAGCCCATTTCCCATCACGAAGAGGCTTGTGGTGGTAATTCATATTTCCCATATAAAGGCTTTTGCCAGTTTGAACTTCTCTCGCTTCGCTTATGACAGAATCCACTCTAACAAATGTGTCATCATCACACTTCATGATATACTTAGCAGCCACCGAGCGTATCTGCAAAAAATCGTGTTCAACAACAACCAATAATAAATCAACTTAACAATGTATACAACATACAAATAAGCAACATGTTTTCCTCTCCGATCACTTACCCCGTATTCACATATGGCTACGGTCTTCAAAACAACAAGGTCATAATGATCCATGTATGGTACTATAATAATATCGCCGAAATACTCAGCTTCTTTCTTTATCTCCACATTTATATCCTTCCTTCCATGCTATCATATGAGAAATGGAACAATCGTAAGATCAAAACATAGTGTAAACTATTCATAGATTTTTTTTATCATTATTTAGGGTAGATATAAGATGCAGCCTCTCTTACCAAGGCCACGAAAAACCGAGCCACAACATGTGAGGATTTGATTAGCTTATGTTGCATCCATGACTTCCTCACTGCCATCCGTTCAGCAAAATGGTTGCCAGCGGAAAGGATACCGATGAAAAGCTCAACGTTCACGTTGAGAATAGGTGGTGCCTTCCACCGAGGAAGCAATTCAAGATGCATCTGAGGAGCAAAGCTAGGATGTGATGTAGGTAAGGAAGCAGCATATATAGAGTGCACATCAACATCTCCATTTATGGATAGTCCAGTAGCATCCTCAAGAGCAAAGCCCTACAAAATGTGATTATAATCAACACTTAAAGAATGACATTTTTGTAGTCATCCGTGTTGCGAATTCGATGAGAAAACTCACACCAATAACAACTTGATGTGTGGAGCAAGGGATAATAAAGCAACCAATAATCAAAGTGAATAGAACAGTTATAATCACAAGCCAAAAGTAGAAAACAACACAGCAAGAGAAAAGAAGAAGAGAGAACACAAAGAATCTGTTTACCCAGTTCGGTCCAAATTGACCTAGTCTGGGGGAGAGAGCAGCCCTCCGTTCCACTATATGATGAGTAACGTTACAAAAGAGATGGATTACAAGAATAAGTCTCCCGCCTAATTCTACCCAAATCCCAGCCTCTTCCCGTAACCAAGAGACTCAATCCTAATAGTGTTTCCCAAGGTGAATCAACCCTCAAAACCTAGTGTTTGTTCCAAAGAGACAAACTCTATACAAACCCTAGTTTTGTTGTTGCCTTTCTAAACCCTTGTTTCAGCCCCCTCTATCTCAAGGTTTACACTGATACAATGCCTATATTTATAGTAAAAGAAACCCCCATAAAATTGTACCAAATCTGGCCCAAAAAATACGTTTCTGAAAAATAACAGCACGCAAAATCGGGCCCCGATTTTTACCATTCGGGCGCCGATTTTTCCAGTACCAAACTGCTCCCAAAGACAGCCAAAATCGGGCCCCGATTTTTGCCATTCGGGCCCCGATTTGTACTTTCAGCAAACATCAATTTTTGGCCTCCAAACTCCAATTTTGAGTCACTTTCACAACAATCCGGCAGGAGATAACAGATACAGATGTGTTTTTTTGAACATCAAAATACAGATATCATATGTATTTATCTCTTTCTTGCTTTTTATCTTCTACAACTTACATGTATTTCAAAAGTATATACAAAAACCAAATGACACCGTTTTTAACATCAATTTTTTGATGTCAAAAAATAATTTCTCTATGATATGATTAGCGTACTTACTGTGCGATACGGAAAGGAAGTCACATGCCTCCCATCTACAGTAATATGGTAACCTTCCAAGCCAGCACTTATGGTGAGAACAGATAATTTCCCCTCGGCAAAAGGATATGGCCATTCAACAGGCACAACCTTTTTTCGCCCCATCAGTCTGTTCAACCACCATGTCGCCTTCCACTCTTCCGATCGATTATCATCGTCATGAATCCATTTCTCACATTTCACCTGTCCATCAACTTCATAATACCATCACAAAAATCAGTAAAGAAATTAATGTCCCTTGTAACAAGACACAGAAGGAAAAAACAATGAAACAAACATGCATACAAAATGTATTCATTCAGAAAAGAGAATGAAAAGAATAATATCAATCAGTCAGCAAAAACTAGTGTTTACACAATCATCCGATGATTTCCATCTTTCCAAAAATTGAAATTTTGAGATAAAATTTATGATAGTCAACAACAACAATCACCCAGATGTTTTCTCACTATATGGAGTCGGCTACATGTATCAATCGGTGCCATAAATTGCTATCAGCGTTGGCTACATTGATTAATAAATATCTTAAATCCCTATCACGTATCAGGTCCCAAGATAGACCATTTACCGCTAAAACGGTTCTTAATTGTTTGACGTGTGCAATTTTCTTTAGTCTCTGTCCAAGTCAATGTCTATCTCTAGCTATTGAACTATTCTCCCGTCTTAGTCAATGTCTATCTCTAGCTACCGGACTATTCTTCCGTCTAAGTCAATCTCTATCTCTAGCTATTGGACTATTCTTATTTGATCAACAGCTATCCAAGCCTCCATAGCGGTAGGTGTTTCCCACACATCCCCAAACCACCTAAGACAATTCTCCAATCTCTTTTACAATGGGAGCCACAACAATTTTATCGTTAATTATTGTATAGTAATCCTGTCTTCATTAAGACACATGATAGTCAATCCACTTTGAAGATTTTGAAACAAAAATGGTTAATATTGTAAAAAAGTTCTTGTTCAAAAATATTGTAAAAAAGTTTGACCAAACTATACCCTTTTTCTTTTTCCCAACTCAAAACGCAAACAAACCACAATGTTAATTGTAGAAAACACAAATCAAGTTCCTTCAAAGAACTAAAGAAATCACATTCACTACAATTGAAAACTCCAAAATAATCTCCCTACCCCCATTAATCAAGCAACACAAAATCTCTACAAACAATATCAAAAACAACCCCTTTTCCAAAATTCAATTGAAAAACCAAACACAAACATAAACCAGTGTTATCAATTGCAGAATGTAAGAAGAATTCCCACTCCCCAATGGCATCATAATCTATGGTGCTATGTATCATCGACACTTCAGATTGAAGGGATGTCTAGTGTCCGTCACGTCTCAATGTCTGACACAACACCGATACATGTGGTTGCATTCAATTATATCATTTTCTCAAATTATTATCAGTGTCACCATGTCAATGTCTGTGTCAGTGATTCATAGATTACAACTGAAAACTCCAAAGTCCAAAATAAACTATCTACCCCATTAATCAAACAATCTATACAGAATCAACACTTCAGATTGAAGGCGTGTCTAGTGTCTGACACATCTTAGTGTCTTACACCAATGTATGTGATTGCATTCAGTTATTCTATTTTCTCAATTATTACCAGCGTCAAGTGTAGTGTCAAGTGTCATGTTTGTGCTTCATAGATTACAATTGAAAACTGCAAAGTCCAACAAAATTAATTCAGTACCCGGCTACCCCCATTAATCAAACAACACAAAATCTTTGCAAACAATATCTAGAAAAACCCCTTATCTTAAATTCAATTCAAAAAACCAAACAAAAACACATGATCGTACATGCATATCAAAGGGCTAATACATTACCAGTTTCCTCGTCTGCGCGAGACTTCCATCCCTCACACCTAAGACCAGTCCCCCATTGCATCCTATAACAAGTATTCTGTTCAATAACAGGCTTTCCACTCCAATCCCCTTTAAGCCTAGGATTAAAATGCAATATCTTTGGTGGCTCTTCATTATCAACAGCTTTCAAACCCTGCAACTCCAACATAAACTGTGAAACCATAACCTTTTCATCACCATTTTTCACACCACCAATCTTTGGATCACTCTCACCATGTGCATGACGTGGTGTCCCCACAACAGTCACATGAGACCAAAGTGTCAACCCACAATTCAAAACCATAACCCCTTTCAACTTCTCCCTAAACTCAAACCCAGAAACTGAAACTGAACTCAAACAAGTATCCGAATCAGAACCATTTTCGGCTTTTTTAAAACCTGAAAAACTCTTAACTTTACCACTTTCAACTTCTTCCCATAACTTTTTACCAGAACTGTAAGCATGTTTTGCTACCTTGTGAAGCTCTGATACACCTTCAAAGCTATTGTTAAAGCTCAAGGTTGAAACTTTCTGTAATAATAGCCCAAAGGGTCGTTTTTGTTTGTGATTTTGTTCTTCCAAAAGTGGCATTGCGTCGGTGGTGAAAACCCCAATATTAGCTACGGTTTCTGAACCTAACCCTGCTTTGAAAGCTAAGGGAATTTCAAAGCTCATGAAAAGCATGTAGAGAAGCATCATCATCATGAAAATTTGAATCAGTGTGAGTCTGTTTGGGACTGTGAACACTTCAAGCTTCACCTTCTTCATCTTTGTTCTGCTTTTGCTTTGATTTTGCTACGAAAATGGAAGCAAAAAGTTTGAGATTTTTTGAAGAATGAAAAAAATGGTTTTTTTTTTTTTTTTTGTGGGTTTGTTTTGAAGGAATTTGAAAGCTTGTTGAAAAATGGAATTTTGTGGGAAGGTTGTGAAAAAACTTTGTTGTTGCAGTCACATGAATAAATATGAATGCAGAGAGAACAGAGAAAGAGAATGAAAATGAAAGCTGTTTCTTATTGTAAAAGTAAAAATAATATGAACTTTTAGTTTTTAATTAATTTGAAAATATTAATTATATTTTGGTCAAATTAAGAATAATCATTTTAATTATAAAAAATATTCTATATACAAAACATAAGACTGAGAAAAACCCGAAAATATTCCATATGCTTTTTTTTTATAAGAAAAAAAAAACATTTCATATATCATAAACAAGAATAGAGTTGGTCAAAACTTAGTCAAAAATAAGAGAGAGAGTTGGTCAAAATAAATGTGAAGGAAATTTTTCTTTATCTTTTTTTTTTTTTTGAGGAAATGGGAAATTTTTCTTTATCTTAAATATTAAAATTTATTTATGTTATGAATAACCAGATATTTTTTTAAACAAATATATTTATAATTTGATTTAAACCTAGTAATTGCGTTCAAATGATTAATAATTTTCACCAAAAAATAATCATTCAAAAGAACTTAAACTTGATTTTTGAAAAGAACAAATTTTTTATGCAAAATAATAGTTGATGTTGTCTCTAAAAAAATGTAGTTGACTCTAAATGGATGATAAAATTATAAATTAATTATGAATGTAATATTAATATGCTTAATTTCATGAGAGAAAAAATATTATCACAAGACCACCTTACTACATATTTACATTTATTTAAATTATTTTGGTCAAAAAAATATTTAAAACTATAAACAATTTTTTTTAGAAAACAGTTTATTTCTTATTGTCATAGAGTTATGTAAGACGAAGGTATAATATTTCAATTGTGTGTCAAGTCTTTCAATTGGAATTTTCTTTATATTGATGATAATTTATCAAAGATTTTGGTGTTCAAGTCACAGATTCTTTTGTAAAAAAAAGTCACAAATTCTCTTTTCAAATTTGTTTTCGACTCTTTAAATTTGTTGTGAATGTTCTTGTTGACTTTTTCAAACAAAATACTATTCTGTATTTTTAATATAATTTAGTTTTGCGTGAATTGTGCTTATTTTGCTCAATTGTTATTTTTATCGTCAAATAGTTAGAAATTCACATTTAAGATAAACATATGGATTGTTTGGATTTTAAACTCTGACCCAATATAATTAAAATTCATTGTCCTTTATCAAGTGAAATAAGTTCATAGAAACCGTTCAGTTGTTATTTTTATTTTTCTTCGACTTTAAGTCCCAAAAGTTTATCATCTTCATTTTTTGTCATTCATTTTAAGTAAACTCATATTTAAAATTCATATTTTTAAATAAAAAATTTACAGAAAATTTACAATACTATAAGAGTCTATCCCAAAAAAATAATTTTTTTAACAAAACATTAATTAAATATAATTTTTTATAATTTTGGCGGTTAAAAATCCATATTTAATTTATGTTTTGTTAAAAAATTATAATTTTTTTAGATTTTTATAATATTCTATACATTTCTGCACAATTTCATTAAAAAAATATAAAAATTGACTTAAAAATAGGAACTAAAAGTAGTGATTGATAATTTTATAGAGACTAAAAGTTGAAAGAAAATTTTAGAGGGACTAAAACGTAAAATTTGTATATTTATAAAGATAAAAAACGTAACCCTAGATTATAATATTTAATTGGACAGCTTTGTAAATTTTTATTTACATTGTCGCATATATAAACTAAACTAAATAGTTATTATTATTATAAGGGTTATGCTAACAAAAAATTTAAAAAGAAAATTGTAAATAGAGAAAAGAATGGATGAAAAATTCCAATAATCAATGTTGAACATGTTAATGAAAAAAATAAGTAGCAGTATTTTCATGTTAAATTTTTTGGGATTAACATTTTCCTTGAAAAGATTGAGAAAGATGACATGATTAATTGTAGTGGGTTCAAAATTTCCTTTTGAGGGATAGCCGCTAAGGAGACAAGTGGTCTTGCATGGCACACCTCATTCTCCAATTGCCAAATGGGTCGGTGGACAATTTTTTATTCTTTCTCAAGAATATTACTACTTCGTTACAACAACATATCATATTCCTAATTAAAAAAATATGTAATTGCTCTTATTGTTGTAATTAAAATATGCTTATATTTGACCAATATTTAATTCGAAAATATTACTTTACATGTAAGAAGTGACGATGAAATGTATGATTGAAAAGAAAATGGAAACTATCAAAGGTAGAAATGGTCTAGTTTGAGCGTTGAGGTTTATATAAGTTTTGAGAGTCTAGACCGTTGGAGAATGATGATGACTTGACTTTGATAGAGGTGTGGGTCGTTGTAACTTGTAATGACTTGGGGGTAGACTAATTCAATCTAGTGGTCCCCGGTGGCTTCTATAGTGGGACATCAACTAAGTGTGTTTATAGTACCTCTAATTCTAGTCGAGATTTCCTTCTAGTCTTTAACATGATAAAATGTGTATTTCAACGACTGCAACATGGAAGTCTTCCATGTAAGACCATTTACAATGGTCACCAACATTAAACAACCTTCAACACCCACTTTTTCAATTCCCAACACTCCACATCATTTTCTCTCTCTTAATTCAACACTCATTCAACTTTAACCTCTCCAATGGTTTTTTTCATTCAACACTCTACCCCACCACCTTTTATTTCTTATTCTTATTTAATTTTATATTTTTGTTTTTATAATTACATAAAATTACAATTATCGATTATAATTAAATTAAAATAAAGAAAAACTGAAAAAAAATTGAAAAAAATTTATTTAAATAATTTATTTTTATTTTTGGGATCCATTTCACTAAAAAGAAGATTAAAACTTCACTTAGTTTGCTAATAGAAAGATATAATAAGAAGAAGATAGTGAAAAACTTGGTATTTTTTTCTGTGTCCAAATGAAATGAACCAAGTCTCTATTTATAGAGAAAAAAAAATCTTGAATTTTGATATATATATATATTTTTTTAAAATTTTTTTTCAACAAAATAATTGATGTAGAATTATTAAAAAAAATTAAAAACAGTTCAGCCAATACAAAACCAACACGCGTCCCCTTATTCCATATTTTCTTTCTTCTCTCTCCGTCCACTGACATTCCACGCGCTTCTGTCGGCGTGTTTGTTACACGCTCCATTTCTCACCAACCAAGCTGCGACAGGTGGCACAATGGAGCAGGCTTCAACAACGTTGAATGGATTCAACAACTCTCACCTCCAGCTCATCCCTCAACAACATTCAACACACCATTGGACAGGTTCCACTTGTTGAAAGTCAGATTCAACACCCTCATTGTACATGGTCTAATAATCTCTTAAATTGAAAGTTTAGTGAAACACAAGAGTCCTTCATATTGTAGGGACTTTTGGGTGGATGAATAGGTTGGATTATTATATTGGCTTAGAGCAACAACACAAATGAGGTTGGATTTCATATCTATAGGTAACTATATGTTGTTCATGTTATAAATATTAATAGTGGATGTCCAAATAGCAAATTGGTTAATGGGTCATTCCACTAGGTTATTGGGCTTAGTTCATATGCTACTATATTTCCCTATAAATAGAGCTCATTGTAACATTCATAAACACATCAGTGAATAAGAATACTTCTCCTTGTTCTCTCTTCTTCTCCTTCTCTCTATTATTGTTTCTATTTACTTAGTTTCATAACACGTTATCAGCACGCTCTAATCAACTAAGAAGGTACATAACTCTTCTTAATCTATTATAGTAGATTGAAATTTTGTATCGATGATTATAGGCTATTGTTGTAATTCCATCAATTTGGAATCAATGCCTTATAGATACACTTTATCGTTATTATGCAAATTATATACTGTTTGTTTATTTTTTAATTAAAAAATTCAAGCATCCCTGAAGGATTGCACAAAAGATTGATCATATCTATAATATAGTTCCTGAAGAACTATATTAAAAAAGAAACGCATCCCTAAATGATTGCTTAAAAACTCAAACTGTTTTCCAATGAATTCCTGATGAATTCAAAGGTGCTGCATCCCTGAAGGATTGCTTAAAAACTCAAATTGTTATCCAATAAATTCCTGATGAATTCAAAGATGTTGCATCCCTGAAGGATTGCTTAAAAAACACAATTTTTACTGAATTCCAGATGAATTCAACAAAGATACGTCCCTGAAGGATTGTAAAAATGAATTAATTATATTTATTATATTTTTGATCAAGATAAAATTTATTATATAGTTCCAGAAGAACTCAAAAAGAATTCAGTAAGTATTTTAATATCCCTGAAGCATTGCAAAAGTAGCACAATTTTCATTATTTTTATCGTAAATTTGGTCTGTTTTACTATGATCATCTTTAGTGTTTATTTTAATTATTGTGATGAATAATACCTTAATGTGTAAGAGTAGTAACAATTTTTCTTCTTTAATGTGAATTTTATTGTATTTTAATATTGTAATCAATAGTATTTTAATATGCATGAATAATTACCATATTTTAATATTGTCATTATGGTTGCATTAAATCATAATTATGTGAATTTTTTTATATTACTGTTATTATTTATTCTGTATACATTTTTGAAAAATTCAAAAGTGTTGATCTCTAAAAGATTGTTAGAGAATTGATTTTATTGTTTAAATATATTGCATAGTTCTTGAAGAACTTAAATACTCGGTTTTATTTTCTATGAATTCATGAAGAATTCAGTAATGATACATCCTAGAAGGATCCTACAATTAACTGATTGGATCGGTTATATAGTTCTTGAAGAACTTAAAAACCAAATTTTATATGAATTTCACAAGAATTCAAAAGTCTAGAGTTTATTCTCTATGAGTTTCAAAAGAACTCAAAAGTCTCAAATTTTGTTTAAATCTGTTGGCTAATTCCTGAAAATTTAAAAAGCCAATTTTTATTCTCAATGAATTCTTGAAAAATTCAATATTGATACCTCCTTTTAAGGATTACTTGAAGAATAATTTTCAAAGATCATTGGTTATGAACATCTGTGATATAGTTCTTGAAGAACTAAAATAAACATATTATTGAAAGCATTCCTGAAGGACTACTTAAGGAATGAATTATCTCAATCATTGTTCATGAAGATTTGTGGCATAGTTCCTGAAGAACTAATGGTTTAATAAACACCCTTATGGGCCGTAAAAAACGGTGATTTTTCTTGGTCACCGTTTATGTAAATTTGATGTTGAGTTCTTGAAGAACTACACATTTAAATCATAACATAACACAAATTTATAAGATCTATTTTATCATGAAAAAAAAGGAGGAAAATATGAGACAATATATGTTTTTATACCACTCGAAATATGCTCCTGAAGTAGCAAAATGAGTGAATATCTTGAAGAATATTTTTGAAAGGTTACTCACATTTGTAATTGATTAATGAGTGGTTTTTGATCAAAATAGTGAAAAGTCACATTGAACGTCATTCCCAGAAGTGAATGATTCATACTATTTGTTTTATATAACTAATATCATGGTTATGGTAATTGATTTAGTAAAGATTAGTATTGATATGATACATGCCTAGGTCATACAATTCCTTTAGTATGAACTTAGATTAGATAGAAAATTACTATTTGATCAAAGATTTTCTTGATACGATTATATTTATATCATATGGATTGAATCTTGAAAGATTGTTTTCTTATTGCATTATCAAAGTTTGGTTATGATTTTCTTCTTTCTTATTGCATAAGACTTCTAGATGGCTTGAATTACAAGGTAAGCACAAATCTTTTATTTACATAATTCTTGAAAATATTTTCTATGAATTATCATTCTCTTATTTACTTCTAAATCCTCCAAGATTATTATCTCATAAACAATACATGTTAGATATGTATATTTTCTTATGAAATACATTTATTTGATCTTGATCTCACATGTAATTTACATGGTGGAGATATCAAACTTGAAAAGGATATTTTATTGACAATTTGTGTTGCCTAAATATTACCTTGAAAGAAAAGCTTTATGATTTATAAACTTTTAGTTCTTCGAGAAATTTCGTGTTTAGTTTATTTTATAATTGATAAAATGATGGTTATGCAAAAGATAAATCAAGGTTTTAAGAATATTCCTTATATAATTTTATTTGGGTAGAATTTTGTTGTTGTTTATTGTTATTGTTTCAAATTGATAAAAACAAATGAAGCGAATATTATTGTAAACCAGAAGTTTACAAATCATCTTTCAAATGACAATTCTTAAAAATATATAACAATTCCAGAAGGATTGCTCAAAATTGTTTTTCTTGATTATTTGTGGTATAATTCCCGAAGAACTACAAGATTACTCGAAGCTCCTGAAGAGCTAATGTATTGTTACATAAAGTAACAAAGTTACACGTTGAGATTGCATTCTAATATGATTTTATTGAGTTATAAAATATCCATCCAAATGGATATCATATTGAAAAATATATGTTAAATATCTCTATTATGAGATATACTCTGGTGAAAATAAGCGTAATGGAAAAGTGATGTTGTCTATGATTTGTAATACGCTTATATTAGTGCAATGAAAGCACATATTATGTAAACCAGAAGTTTACATACTATATTAAGTTTGTCGTTGGCAAGACCGGTTGGGTTATCCCGGATCTATTATGATGCAAAATAGATAAATTTTAATGGATTTGTATTGAAGATCCAGTAGATTCTTCAATCAAATAACTTTTGTGTCTTAATATTTTCAAGGAAGTAGAAAATATGAGAATTTGAGTCTCTCAAAATTGGTGATATTTGTGAATCGATATATCGAAAGTGTGGATAAACTAAATGACATGTATGACTATTGTCAATTCACAACCAGAAGTTTGTGAGATTATTTTGTCAACAAAGTTGATAAAGAGTTTATTTTCTGAAATTTTCAGAAAGCGTTTGATAAGTATCATTTGTCAATTAAAATTGATATTGAAAAATTGCTAGCATATGCTCATAAAAAAATGGACTTGAAGATCCATTCTTTAGACGTCTAAAGTTAATTGTATGTTTGATACTTATGAAACCATACATTATAAACTCTATTTTGAGAATCAACAATCTTTTATGTTGATATATTGATTTGCATCAAGCCAACTTATTACTATATGTAAGTCCTCCCTCTAATTCATCATTGGTTTTAGGCTAACAATCTAATATTTCTCATCTTAGTAAATTTTTGGATGTGTTTTGTATATCACAGTTGTTCCAATATAATACACTAGGATAAATCTTGAAAGAATATTGGGAAAACATTTTTGATATGAATCTCCATCTATCATAAGTTTTATTAAGTCAACTTGTTTACAGCCCAGTAGGTTGATTATCGATTGATAGATTAGTTTTCCCAATATTAGGGGGAGATGAGAAGCAGCTAAAAAATGTGAACATGAAGTTCAAATAATTATTTGAAAGGAAATATTATTGTCTCATCATGATCCTCAAGATATAACTCATTTGCAAAGTTAAACAAATTGAATATCAGCTGCTAATGCTCCAAACGAAATAGATATCCCTGTAGGATATTCTAATATTGCAAATGAGTCTCAACTGTGCCTGAAGCATGGTAGACCAATCGGTTCCAAATATATAGAAAAAAAAAACCTCAAATAAGAAAATGAGCTTAAAGGAAAGATAACCCAAACGAGGATATAGAAACTCTAAAAGAGTGTTCTGACATAATTGATATTTCAGTTCCAAAAGAAACTGATCAGGTACCTGAAATTCCCGAAAATAAAGAGATCTCAGTAAATTATGTCACTACTAAAATCCAATGGAACCGACATGAAGTCAACGTTGACGATATTTTTGCATATAATATAGCGCGAAATATGATGAATGATAACGAGGATCATGAACCTAGGTCTATTAAAGATTGTAGACAAAGCGAGAATTGGCCAAAATGGAAAGATGCAATTGAAGCAGAATTAAACTCGCTCAACAAGAGAAAAGTCTTTGGACCTGTCGTCCGAACACCTAAAGGAGTGAAACCAGTTGGGTATAAATGGGTGTTTGTGCGAAAACGTAACGAGAATGGTGAAATTGCAAGATATAAAGCAAGACTCGTTGCTCAAGGATTTTCGCAAAGACCTGGGATTGACTTTAATGAGACATATTCACCTGTAGTTGATGCAACTACTTTTAGATATTTAATTAGTCTTATAGCTCATGAAGGGCTAAATTTGCACATGATGGATGTGGTCACTGCCTACTTGTATGGCTCACTTGATAATGACATCTACATGAAGATCCCTGAAGGATTTAACTTGCCTGATGCAAATAGTTCAGGATCTAGGGAAGACTACTCCATAAAATTAAATAAGTCTCTCTATGGGCTAAAACAATCTGGACGCATGTGGTATAATCGCCTCAGTGAATATTTGCTAAAGGAGGGATACAAAAATGACTCTGTTTGTCCATGTATTTTTATGAAAAGATCTGAAAATGAATTTGCTATAATTGCTGTCTATGTTGATGACATAAACATTATTGGGACTCCCGAAGAGCTTCCAAAAGCCATAGATTGCCTGAAGAAAGAATTCGAAATGAAAGACTTGGGAAAGACAAAGTTTTGTCTCGGATTACAAATCGAACATTTAAATAATGGAATTTTTGTGCATCAAGAAACTTACATAGCAAAAGTGTTAAAACGTTTCTACATGGACAAATCTCATCCATTGCCGACTCCAATGGTTGTTAGATCACTAGATGTGGAGAAAGATCCTTTTAGACCTCGAGAAGATGGTGAAGAACTACTTGGTCCTGAAGTACCATATCTTAGTGCAATAGGAGCACTAATGTACCTTGCTAATTATACGCGTCCAGATATATCATTTTCTGTCAACCTATTATCAAGATACAGTTCTTCACCTACACAGAGACATTGGAATGGGGTCAAGCATGTATTTCGTTATCTTCGAGGTACAATGGATATGGGTTTGTTTTATCCTAAAGTACCCAAACTAGAATTAATTGGTTATGCAGATGCAGGTTATTTGTCAGATCTTCATCATGGAGATCACAAACAGGTTATTTGTTTACAAGTGGAGATACAGCAATTACAAGAGGCAAGTAGAGAATGTGTTTGGTTACGATCCATGATTGAGCACATACAAAAGAATTGTGGTTTATCCTCCGGAAAAATGGATGCAACAATTATTTACGAAGATAACACGGCATGCATCGCTCAGTTGAAAGAAGGATACATTAAAGGAGACCGAACAAAACATATTTCTCCAAAATTCTTTTTCACTCATGATCTTCAGAAGAATGGTGATATCAGCATTCAACAAATTCGGTCGTGTGATAATCTTGCAGATATTTTTACAAAGTCACTCCCATGTAAAGTTTTTGAGAAACTTGTACTAAAATTGGTCTTTGTCGTCTAAGAGATATTTGTCTTCATGAGGGGGAGAAATAAATGTGTTCTGCACTCTTTTTCCCTTCACCTAGGCTTTATCCCATTGGGTTTTCCTGGTAAGGTTTTTAATGAGGCAGCTCACACTCAAAAGGATATTGTACTCTTTTTCCTTCACTAAATTTTTTCCCACTGGGTTTTTATTTTAGTAAGGTTTTAATGAGGCATATCCTCAATGGACATCCAAGGGGGAGTGTTATAAATATTAATAGTGGATGTCCAAATAGCAAATTGGTTAATGGGCCATTCCACTAGGTTATTGGGCTTAGTTCATATGCTACTCTATTTCCCTATAAATAGAGCTCATTGTAACATTCATAAACACATCAGTGAATAAGAATACTTCTCCTTATTCTCTCTTCTTCTCCTTCTCTCTATTATTGTTTCTATTTACTTAGTTTCATAACAATTCAAAATTTATTCTTTCATTTAATATGAAATTTCTAACTTTCGTTTGACACACCAACACAATATAAGTCATTCACTTTTTGATAGTTGGTTCTTTTTACGTAAAATGTAAATAAAAAATATGGGAAATGTTAACCGTGTCCCGGTGAAGGAAGCATATATAGTAATAATGCATTGGAACTTGTGAAGTCAACTCTTTAAAGGTTTAAAAAAATATTACTTTTAAACTAAAACTTTCTTTTTTTGGTTTCCTTAACCGGTGCCCCCGGGGCACCGGTTAACACAACCCAAAAAATATTAATATGTGAGATAAAACATGGAACTCTTTGTAAATTCTTAAGAGTTTTTTTTGAAAGACAAATTCTTAAGGGTATGTTTGGAACCAAAGAAAGTAGAGGGAAAGATAGCTATGGAGACTGAAAGTTTTTTGAAATTTGTGATTCCATGGTTTGGTTCAATTATTACTGTAGCAAGGAAAGATTGTTTTTTGTGGGGTCCACGTACAAACTTGTTTCTGCTCTATATAGGATGGAAAGGGCACGGAAAAGGCTGAAAGACTATTGCCTTGCCATTTTCTATTTTTTTATTGAATATGACCGTACCTAAAAAAAAATGGCAAATCAAAAACATGTATTATATATTTATTTCTACTGTCTGTCATGATATATTTATTATTTATTAATATATTCATTTATTTATCTAATAGGTATATTAATAAAAATATTATATTATTTAATTAAGGGTTAATTAAGTTTTTAGTCTCTATAAATATTCACAGTTTTGTTTTAAGTCCCTACAAAATAAAATCACACTTTTTAGTCCTTGTAACATTTTCCTTAAGCATTTTAGGGACTAAAACTGTTGATGGAAATTTTGGACAGAGACTAAAAGTGCTGATGGAAAAATTTATAGGGACTAAAAATGCTGATGGAAAATGTTACAGGGACTAAAAACTGTGAAATAATTTGTTATTGGTACATATGTTATTAAAATAATTTGTTATATTAAATTAAAATTGTATAATACATGTGTGTATATATCATTTTTATAAAAGGGTATAAATGTCATTTACAAAATATAGTTTATTCTTTCCTTCCACTTTCTATTCACTTTCACTATAATCAAACAACCTAACAAATCATCTCACTTTCCATTCACTTTCCTCATACTTTCTTTCCTTTAACAATCTTTCCTCTTACAATCTTTCCTTTCACTTTCTTTGGTGATCCAAACACACCCTAAGAGTTGTGCTGTTATAATTAAAAATAGAAATAAATGAGTTGTTTCAAAATGATTTGACATAGTATTAGTGGAGTCCGCTAAGTTCAACGATCCACACAAAATAATTTTGATTGAATTTTGTAAAACCAATTTTAGTTATAAAAGTTAATTCGAAGGTAAAATAATTTGTATTTGTATATGTTCCCATAAAAACAAATTAAACAATAAATTTAAATGTAAAAACCATATTTAATTTAGAAGCACCCTTCAAAAAAATATCTAATTTAGAAGCAAAAATTACAAACCTTAATTTCAATTAAGAATCAATTTTAAAAACAAAATTAATTCTACTACAGAACTCTCAAACATATTAAATCAATTTAAAATCTTTATAATCATGTTTGACTTTGTCACAAGTGAATTCAAGTGTGGATGGAGAGCATCCACAATAGAGTTCTTCATTTTAGGTGTTTTAAATGGGTTATATATATAGGGCTGCTAACTTACACCCACTTAAAAATACTAAGGTGTAAGTTACCAAGCGATATCCACTTGTTTTTTTACCTAAGTAACCCATGTCACTGTTCAAACATATTTTAAATATAAGGGTAATCTTGTAAGTTTCATTTAATAATTAATTAAAAACAACAATTGGTTGGAACATCCGTAACCGCTTTTAATACATGTAACAAAGAATAGTTCAACTTTCCTTTGAATTGGTTGCTCATATATATCATGTCCTATCATGAGTCAGTGTGATGTGTTTTCACGGGTAATTACTTCGGTTATGGACCAGATACAGTAGTTATTCAATAGATGTTCGAGTTTCTATGAAAGACTGACGGCCTATTGCTCTATGGTGGCTATCAAAATCAATCTGCCTTTGTTCTGGGGAGATACATTTTGGATAATGCAAAAGGTAAATAATGTGATGTTGCTCTTATACTTGATATTAGTAAGGCGTACGATCAAATGGATTGAGAGTATTTGAGAGATATTATGGTTGGGGGTTTCACGACTGCAACATATGGGGTGGTTCCGGTGACAAGAGGCGACATGGTTCAAGGCGCACAACAGCCACCGTCTCCGTCGTCGCCAATGTTTTTGACTTGCTTCGTCTCCGCTGCGGTCGTCAGTGTTTTCAAATTTGGTTGTTCCAAGAAAACCCTTTTCATTTCATTTTTTAAGGATTCTTACATCAGATTCATTTAGCTGATTCTTCTGGGCGTCTTCATGTTCCTTGTGCTCGACATAAATGAATGGAGAGAAGCTACGTTTATGTTTATACAAAAACTAATTCTCTTACCCTATGTTTGGATACTTTAAAACGAACATAATGGAGTGGGACGGAGCGGAACAGAATGGAGTATAGTTTCCATTTGGATGTTTGGGTATTTTACGACGGAACGGAACAAACTCTCTATTCCATTGATTGGAAATTGACGGAATGGAATACATTATAATTTTTTTATTCCATTTTTACCCTTATTTAAAAATACTATCATATATAGAATTATAATATAACTTATGATAAAAATAATAGCAAAAAATGATTAATTTTGTTTTTAAAATTTGTCCATGACGTCCCACTATCTCCATAAAAGCAAGTTCATTAAGAAGTATGTTAATGGCATAATCACATGTTATAAAATGTAGAGTTTGATACTTTCGGGTATTTGCAGTTTTACTTGAACTCACGAAGAAGAAACAAGGAAGGAGCACGGAAGAAAGAACTCACGAAGAAACAAGGAGCAGATGATACGTGTGATTAAGTAAATAACAAACCGGGTTAAAAAGGTAATTGTCTCATTAGGAGACCTCATTCCATCCTATACACCCCAAATTGGGGGGAATGAAAAATGAAGGAAGATGATGGAATGGGAGGGAATCATGAGTCCGGGTATGCTCCATTTACCCCATTTAGAGACTTGGATGAGTGACATGTGAAAAAAAAGGTTTGAATGGTTCAGATTAAAAATAAACAAAACATCAGCTTTTTTAATTAAAAAAAAATAGAGGAGAAACACGCGCTTCTCTTCTTCTCCTACGTGAACGTTACACTCTCTTTTGAGCTTCTATGTTTAGTGAATACTGGTTCACGTAGGAGAAAAGAGAAGAGAAGCGACAATATATGGTCTTTATCTACGTTTATAAAAGAATATTATATTTAAAGCTTGAAAATTCACATGAAAAATGGACCAAAAAGACAAAATTAAAATTAAAATAAGATAAAAGTGCAATTTTGCCTAATATACATCAACAAAAAATCATTCCCAATTATCCAATAAAAAAAAAAGATCAATCCTAATATAAATAGAAATGATTTTCTATTGAGAGTCAGACTCATATCAAACACCGCCCCTATTCTCTTGAGCACCGCCGCCGCATCACCTCTTATCGATCAGGTCTCTCTCTCTATCGCTCTCTCTCTCTCTCTGATTTATGGGTGTTTGTATATAGTTAAATGTTTAATGTTAGTGGTTTTTTTTGTTCAACTTGCTAATACACCTAGAGAGGGTTTTCTTTGAATCTCTTTTAAGTTTGTTGTTGATGCTGTTTGTGGGTAGTTTGGTTCACTAAAATATGATTATTTATTTATTTTAATCATAGGAGGAACCAAATGAATGTTTTAGTAGAACAGAACAGAACTTTTTAATTCTGTTCAATTTTAAAGAAATAAACAAGCACTAAATATACACTGATATACAAGACTGAAGGTTGTGTTTAAGTGGATTGCTGCCTAAAAATTTTGCTTCTATTTACTCTAGTTCATTCATTACCATTTTTTTTTAACTGATATACATGTTTGTTTGGATCTTTATTTTCTGTCTACATCTCATCGCAGGTCTCGTTTCATTATCACATCTTGTTTGGATCTGTTATTGTTGTTGGCAATGAATTACATGCGCCCTATCCAGCTGGTTAAATATTTATGCAAAGCACAACCTGGTGGAAGACTTATGGCGGTCGACGTTGGCACTAAGTTTCTTGGAGTTACCATGTCAGATTTGGAGATGAAAGCCGGAGTTGACATGTCAGATTTGGAGGTGAAAGTCCCGGAGAAATCTAGGTATAATAATAATTAGCCCCATTTGTTTTTTTTTTTTTTTTTCAGGGTTTAGGGAGTTGCCATGTTTATTTTTAAACATTAATGGGTATGTTTGTTATCTTCAGCCTTATACAGATGAATGATAAGTCTGGAGAGCCCAAGAGTGATGCTGTTATTGCATCTGAAATCAAGGAGCTGGTACTTATAATCAGTTAATTAATTATAGTTTTGTTATTGCATCTGAAATAAAGGAGCCTGTACCTATAATCATTTTCATTTTAATTAATTATAGGTTGATCGGAACAATGTCAAGGGCATGGTGATTGGAAAGCCCAAGGATGGACTTCAGTCTTCCAATATAAATTTGTCCTCCAAGACTACAGGGGGCTTGGACATTGGACAGCCCGATGGTCTTCCGCTGTCTTCCAATGTATGTTGTATGTTTAATTTCATAATGTATGTTGTACTAAAAATTAATTTATGTAGTATTTCTTGATGTGATTCTGTCTTCCCTCATTCGACCTAGGTTCAAGAAGCAAATATTATGAAGTTCGTCCAAAAGCTTACGGAAACAAATATTATCAGTGATATGAACTATACATACGCAAAAGATGGCTTCTCCAGTAAGGTGAATCACACGTTTATTTCTTGCTATATACATAGGCTTGTGTTATTTATATGATATCAGTTTTAAAATGTGCAGAGTGCTTTGATATGGATGTGGGTTTTGAAGGAGGAGGAAAACAAGGAGCTGTCGAAGAAAAGGGCGAAAAATATGGTCGCCGAACGTCTTCTCCAGGTAAATTTATTGATGTACTGTCCATCATGTGTTTTCTTCGATCCTTTATGTCTGGTTTTGGGGTTGCGTTTTTATGTGAACTTAGGAGGATGCATCTGTGTTGGTTATAGTGTTATAGAGTCTGTTTTGAGTGTTGTGGAAATTTAAGGTCAGGCTGTATAGAATGTCTCTGTTATCTTAGTTCCGTAGTTCCTGCTTTTAGGCGTGTAACAAGTCTGTTTTGGTGCTGATATAAGGAGTTCGGTTTGCTCCTTGGTGTTAGGTGTGGAGTTTTATTTATTTTGGGTTTAATTTGGCTACAGGCTACATTCTTGGTACTTTCTGTTTGTTACTTGCACATCTTGTGCGTTCCTAAATTAATAAATTCATTTTTTTGCTGCTTCAAAAAAATAAAAAGATGGGTAAAAGATGAAAATACAAACAAGATGGGAGATGAGAGAAGAACTTTTTGAAAAATCTCAAATCTGTTTTTAAGAGAGAGATGTGTTTACTGGTAGTAACTAGTAACTAGTAACTAATGATGATTTCCACTTTACTAGGGATTTATTTATTATTATTAATAAAAAATAAAAAGAAAATTGATTGATAGTTGGTACTGGTAGTACTTGCTAGCATGTTTGCAGGTGAAGGAATATTTAAGCTGCTCAACTTTAGTATAAAAACATAATTAATTACACCTTTCCAAGTTACACCAGTTGGCAGTTGTTCTGTCTGTGTGTGGTTCTTGAGACTGAGTCCTCACATCACCCCTTCATATCCGAATAAAAAATTAAAATAATACGGGTTGGTTTCGGTTTTTGATGGATGAATTTTGACCATCTGCACTCGACAGTTACTACCCAGATTAAACCAAAAATGTTCAACCGACGTCCCGATGACCCGATCCTACACCGCCCGTTTGTCAATTTTTCTATTCGGTTTGAGGTGGGTGGCGCTTTTCTGTCCACCCCTAGCGAGTCTGTTCAAAATTTTCCTTCATTGTACAAAATCTGGTACTACAGACTTGGACATCCTCACTATGAGGTGCTCAAATCTGTCATTGAACTTTTTAATCATAATTTACCTAATAAAATGCTTTCTGATTTTGTTCTGCCTGTTGTTTGGGGAAAGCTCATAGACTTCCCTCTTTTACTTCTACTGCAACTTATAATAATTAATAAACTTTAGAACTCAAATTTTGTTATTTATGGGGACCTGCTCCAGTAGAGTCTTTTGGAGGTTACTGCAATTTTTTGACCTGGCTATTTCCTTTAAAACTGAAGTCTCCCACATTAACAACCTTCCAAAATTTCAAAAATATGGTAGAACTACGATACAACACTTCCATCAAGTGTGTTCAGACTAATGGTGGTGGTGAATTTCGCCCCTTCACCTCTTATTTGAACAATCTTGGCATTATTCACAGACTCACCTCCCCTCATACTCACCATCAAAATGGGTTTGTAAAAAGGAAAGCATGGGCGTTTGTTTCTTGCATGAGAACTTTATACCCAAGAATAATGTTCCCAGGAATTAAGAAGTGAAATCATAATCCCGGGTACTTTTCAAAAAAAGCGTTTGGTTAATATTTACTACATTCCTATGATTATTTGTAAACTTGGAGAATATGGGTAGTTACTAGGTGGTTATTTAAGTTTTATCCCCACCTTTATGGGAATATTTTTTTTCCCACCCATTTTCTTGGAAATAAAAACATGAGAAATGGGAGGTTATTTTATTCGTGGGAATGTTTTATATCCGGGAATTAATTTCCTAACATTGTAACAAACATAGGAACCCTTCTTTGTAACTTCTATATTTTTGCGAATGATTTTTACAACTAGGAAACAAACACCCCCTTACTAAACACGACATTTTTAGTCATACGAGCTTATAAGCTATAAAAAATGGTAAAATATAGTAAAATAATATTGAAGGTTAAAATTGGAAGAAAATGTAAGAAGCTATAAGCTTTAAGCTCAAAAGCTACTTGAAATAACATCTAATGGCTGGTCCCTTTCTTTGTTGGTCATGGTGTTCTTCTCTTTGGGTGTTGTTTCTTTTGTCTGATCTTCCTTTGTGATTCTTCTTTGTTTGATTAAAAATATATTATTTCATTAATGTATCGAGTAGACTAACAGTTGTTTCTTAAATCTATTTTGCCAGACCTACCTAGATTACGTAAACATGGAAGTCTAGCTCGTAGCACCACCGGAGTCAGGGCGGAGCCACACACAAGGTTGATAGAGGTTGGCAGATGATAACAGTTGTTTCTAACATTGCTAGATTTAACCTAAGCAAAAATGATGATAAATGTGAATGATGACTTATCATCCATATAAAATACGAGTACAGTTTCTCTGTATCTAGTGAATTAATCTCCTATGAAGATGCATGTGTATGTGTTGAAGACATTGCAAGCGCTTAAGAATTTCTAGGAGTTTTATTTTTTGTTGCAATCAATTTACAGTATATGGTAGCAGGCAACCTTATTGAAGGAATTGCAAATTAAAAAGCATGAAAAGAAATTGATATCACTGAAGTCACGTCAAGTGCTCAATCTTTATTTTAATTTTAATTTTAATTTTAATTAATATCCATGATAGCAAGGTGATTGAGAATAAAGGATGAGCACTCCAATATAACAGGAATCCTTTATATGATGTGGCTTCTCAATCAATTTTATGTTTAGTTATTAAGTATCGGATCTTGCCTCTATTATGAATGGTGATGGTACCCGAGAGTGTTTGAAGAGAGGTGAGGGCTGCTGTTCTTTGCGCACAGGTTTTCGACAGTAGGTGGCTGTTTGTTGGTGTTGTAGCTGGAGGTTGGCAGTTTTGGTTATGGGGGGTGGTACATGTGCTGTTTTGCTGTGATTTTGGTCACTGGTGTGTGTTTTTTGAGGGCTCTAGCTGCTGTATTTTTGGTTTTGCTTGGGGGGGATTCCTGTGCTTTTTGCTTTCTGTTGCAGCCTTTTGGGTTTCTATTTGTTCTTTGCCTTTTGCACTTCTTGTGCTAGGCTGTTATATGAAATATATATGCTGCTTAAAAAAAAAATATAGTAACTCAACATTAAATTTAGAGGTGGCACTACGTAAATATATATGCTCAAAGACATCATTGAAGCAATTTGTTGAACAATATGACAGTGCATTGAAATTGAAATATAAGATTGAAAAGGAAAGCAGGGTAGATTTTGGTTCATTTAATTCAGTAAATTGCTTGTGCAAGTCGTTTTGGCTTTGAATCCCAATTCCAAAAATCATTTACCAATGCAAAATTCAAAGAATTTCAAGTAGAAGTTGCTTCTATGATGTATTGCAATACTTCATTTGAAGAATTGGTGGGTTTAAATTCTATATTTTATGTGATAAAAAGTAAGAAAGTATACGATAAAGCAAAAGATGTGGTATTCAAGGTGTCCTACAATGAAAAAGACTTTGAGATACAATGCACTTACTGCTTATTTGAGTTTAAAGGCATATTGTGTAGACAAATACTCTGTGTGCTTAAACTCTCTGGTAAAACAGATTCAGTGCCATCTCATTATATTTTTTCTCAGTGGAGGAAGGATATAAAGCGACGACATACCGTTATAAAATGTGGTATTGATAACTGGAAATGTTTAGTTACAGCGTGTTGGTGAAGCATGTGATGCCTTTTATGAAGTTGCTTCTACAGAGATAAACACCGAAGAAGAGTTATTGGAAGTGATGAATTGGATCAAGGACTTGAAAATTAAGTTAACTTGTAAAAAAACTTCTCCTATTATTATAGAAAGAAGTAAATTCAATTCAAAATCAAGCGTCTAGAATTCTGGACCCCGTAGTGGCTAGAGGAAAAGGGCGCCCTCCTTCAAAACGAAAGGCTTCTATAGT
The DNA here is from genome assembly GCF_051527215.1 of Medicago sativa. Lineage (NCBI taxonomy): Eukaryota > Viridiplantae > Streptophyta > Magnoliopsida > Fabales > Fabaceae > Medicago > Medicago sativa. Next base: position 25,142,017 of record NC_140753.1, on the reverse strand, counting down.
TGATTAAGTTATAAAGAAGAAGATTGCAGAAAAAAAAAAAACTCAAAGTAGCCAAAAAAGAATAATTTGTCAGAGTTCAGAAGAGGCGATTTTGAATTTGTCAAATGAAGAACATAGCAGTGCAATAAATCAGGTTTAAACATAGGATATATGTTTTATTTATTTCCATTTCAGTATTTATACCATAAATTAATGTTTATCTCCCTGTGTATTTGTAGTGTGAGCAAGATTATTTTAGGAAGAATGGATATGGTACTATAAACAATTTAGCTCCCTTCAATCCAAATCAAGAACATTTTGCTGAAGTAAACAAGGTGCATATATAGAATTTAATATTGTTTGATTTTTATTTGAAAATTAATATAAATTGGATGCCAAAGGAGCTGTGTTTATCTTAGGTGTGATCTGCGGCTGAGTTTCCTGTAAATTTGACAGCAGTAGGTGTTACTAATGTTTATATCATTGACATAACTGATTTAGTATATTCCATGCAGGTTCCAGATTATTCTCAAATGAAATACGATAATGTTACTCGTTCTGATCTATTTCAGGTACTCTCTTATTGTATGGCAAAACACTCAGCTAGTTGTTTATTGTGTGGCAAAATCAAAGTTTAATTAAAAAAAATGCACTAATCTCTTTGTGTCTTTTTGTAGGAACAATATCATATGAAAGATCAACACAATAACCATAGAGACACAAGATGAACGATCCATCTATCATCATAAAGACACAATTCAGTCACTGCTTTTGCAACTTTTTAGCTTTATTTTGTATTAGAATTTTGATATTTTCATTTGGAAGGATTGTATATTATTTAAGAATATTATAACTGGAAAGACATAAATTGATGTTCTTCAAGTTTCATACATTGAAATGTATACATAGGCATTGTCGAACAAGTAGCTATGATTTTCCGCATGAGCATTGTCGAACTTTTCCCTCAATGCTATTCATAATGATTCCCTAACATACAATATCATTATTGAACTATTCCTACTGCACTTTAAGCTATGATTTTTTTAAGAATGAAAAAAAGAAGCTACTTGCAGATGAGTAAATATTATTACATTACATGGATAGTCTTTAACAAAGACATCCTAAAAACCAAATGCTCACTATTTTTCCTAACCATCATAAGGTTCTCCCTCCCTTTGTAGTCTCCACTATACAAATGAGCTTAAACAGCTACATCCATCAAAGCTTGACAAAATTTAGCTCTGACCAAAATATCTCTCTTTTTTCTTTCTTTCTTTTTCTATAGTCTAACCAAAATATGTTCACAAGTGTATATAATTAAAAGTCTTCAAACAGTAGCATCATTTTAATTTTGAGCATTGCTATTTATCTAGTGAGTTTTTATCAAGAATTTATCAAGAAAAAGTCTCAGCCAATTAAATTTGTTGTTTGCCGGAAATCAAGGAGGTAATGGTGTGTAATTAAGGAAATGTGTTAGTAAATACATTGTCTTAAAATTTTCTTGATACATTTTGTCATTGTAGCTATCATTTCCCTTTAATTTTATATGGAGCTCCTCCAGGTTACCATATATTATGCATTGAATGTATGCATTGAATTTAATTGTTAAACTTCTAATTAATTGAATGCACAAAATATAAGTGAAAGTCTTTACTTTTGGGTTGATTGACATGTGCCATAAATAAGGGCACGAGTTAACATGACCCTTTAACTTAATATTCTATTTGAAGGATTTTAATTAAGTTTGTTCTCACCGACATGTGTATCACATACACGCGTCTTTTAATGATACATGACATTCATGTTCATAGATAGCAACTATATAAAACATAATAAACATACATGATAGCATACATCTAAAACATGTTAAGCATACATCTCATACACGCGCTAACTAAACATATACTTTATGCATCACATTCATAAAGTAATAATAAATTTGGTATATGGTTATGTCCTACTGCGTAAAAATTAATTAAATATACTATTTTATCACAATACTTCGAACATGAACAAACTTCACAAGTTTTGAACCATCTTTTGGCGTTATCTTTTCCCGAGCTTGAGTAACTACATTATTTAACACTTAAATAAAATAATTAAAATAAATCACGACGCACAGGTCGTATTTAAATAAAATAAATAACGGCGCTCATGTTGTATTTAAATAAAATAAATAAATGGCAAAATTCTCAGGACATAACCATATACCGTATTTATAATATAATTGAAATAATAACCTTTATTATAATAATTATCATTAAATAAATTAAAATATAACCTTTAATCTTTTTTTTGTCAAGTAGTCTAGTGGTTAGAGATCACACATTTTAAATGTGAAGAAGTAAATGTGAAGAAGTAGAGTGTCCGAGATTCGAACCTCGACCCCTGCATATAATATGCAATATCCCTACCAACTAAGTTAGATTCACGGGGATACCTTTAATTTTTAATTTACAAATAATAGTTATAAATTATAATATTCACGGCAAGTCATTGTTTTAAAAAACAGATTGCTCGTCGATTTGGTAAGGTCACTATGTAACTGAGTCATCGGTCGAACCAATAAGTCATTGGTTGAACCGCATGACTGAATTGGATTAAACCGAATTACTTGATTGTATAACTCGACATCTATAAGAAATTATATAAATATTTTTTTAATTTAAACCTATTTACAATGAATAATAAGCCTTCCTCAAAAAAAAAAAAAATGAATAATAAGCCTAAACCCCCTACAGTATATATCAAACACAAAACCCCAATTCCTTGCTTTTGAGCACCGCCGCTATTCTCTTGAGTACAGCTGCCGCATCACCTTTTGAATCGCTGCTTCCTTATCGATCAGGTTTGAACCTTCTCTCTCTCTCTCTCTCTCTGATTTATGGGTTATAATCAGATGTATTAGCAGTTTAAAACCCTTAATAGGGTTTGGGTTAGGGTTTTGAAGGAATCGAGATTTAAGAATTTGGGGGAAAATGTGAAAGAATGAAGAGGTGAGAAATGGAGTTGAAGAGGAAGTGAAGTGAGAGTTAGACGCAACAATCTAGTTTAGATTGTAACTTTGTCAATTTTTTTGTTTTGTTTTGTCCAAATACAAAGTTGATCTATAATTGGTAAATACATCTGCTAATACGCTGCCTGGATATCTTTTAAGTTTGTTGTTGATCTATTTCTTATATTTACTGCTGTGCTGTACTGTGGGTAATTTTGATAATCATTTTGCTTATATTTTTTGTTTTCTTTGTATTGTACATGTTGGTATCCTTTGTTCACCGATTAAATAGGCAATGAAGTACATGCCCCCTAAGCAGCTGTTTCAATTTTTAAGCAAAGCACTACCTGGAAGAATTATGGGGGTCAATGTTGGCACTGAGTTTCTTGGAGTTTTCATGGGAGATTTGGAGAGGAAACTCAAGGACAAATCTACGTATAATAATAATTAGCAAAAAGAATCAGATTTGTCATTTTTATATGTTTTTTTAGTATTGTTTTTTAAATCATTTTTTAAAAAAAAAAAAAACTAAAACATTAATAGGGTATTTTTGTTAATCTTCAGCCGTATACCCTTGAATGATAAGTCTGGAGAGCCCAGGAATGTTGCTGTTATTGCATCTGAAATCAAGCAGATGGTACTTATAATCATTTAATTAATTATAGTTTTGTTATTGCATCTGAAATAAAGGAGCCCGTACTTATAATCATTTTCATTTTAATTAATTATAGGTTGATCGGAACAATGTCAAGGGCATGGTGTTTGGAAGGGTGGATTGGGGCTTGGACGTTGGACAGCCTGATGGTTGTCCCCTGTCTTCCGATGTATGTTGTATGTTTAATTTTAAGTTCAAAAATTAATTCATGTAGTATTTCTTTATGTGATTCTGTCCTCCCTCATTCGACCTAGTTTCAAGAAGTAAAGAAGTTCGTCCAAAAGCTCGAGAAAACAAATATTATCAGTGATATGAACTATTCATATGATAAATTTGTTGATAAGGATACGGGCTTTGAGGTACACGGAGAAGGAGGAGCTGTCGAAGAAAGGGGCAAAAAATAAGGTCTCCGAGCTTATTCTCCATGTAAGTTTTTGGTAAATTTATTAATGTACTGTCCATCATGTGTTTTCTTCAATCCTTTATGTTTGGTTTTGGGGTTGCATTTTTCTGTTCGGACTGAGGAGGATGCATCTGTGTTGGTTATAGTGTTATAGAGTCTGTGTTGAGTGTTGTGGAAATTTAAGGTCAGGCTGTATAGAATGTCTCTGTTATCTTAGCTCCGTAGTTCCTGCTTTTAGGCGTGTAACAAGTCTGTTTTGGTGCTGATATGAGTTCGGTTTGCTCCTTGGTGTTAGGTGTGGAGTTTTATTTATTTTGGGTTTAATTTGGCTACAAGCTATATTCTTGGTACTTTCCGTTTGTTACTTGCACATCTTGTGTGTTCCTAAATTAATAAATTCATTTTTTTGCTGCTTCAAAAAAATAAAAAGATGGGTAAGATGAAAATACAAACAAGATGAGAGATAGAGAAGAATTTTTTGAAAAATCTCAAATCTGTTTTCTCTCTCAAGAGAGAGATGTGTTTACTGGCTCTGTCTACCATGAGAGACATTGGTAGGTCTCCCACCGTGAGCAAGCTAAATAAGAAAAATTTGGCCGTTGGATAATGAAACCTTATAGATCTTATCATAGACTGTCAGCATGAGCAAAAGTACAAACATCCCAATAAACTCTCTATAGGACTTAAATCGATAGTCTAAAACACATCAGCAGTCACACAGACATAAAACCTCTAGAAATTTTTACGTTTTTCTGTTAAATATTGAAGTTTTGTTCTAAAACCTTTGATATAAATGGAATTTGAATCTTTTATTTACTGGGTTTCTCAAAAATCTTTTCACATGGTAGATTTACAGATTTGAGTTCCATTCTTTTCTAAGTTTATGCTAAATATAAGCATGAATTTTTTTTAGAAACACATGAACAATTGGTTGAGAATTTTACAATTAGACACATTGCTGTTTTGCATCAAAAAAGTGTTGATTTTATGATGAATACATAAATAATGAGAGTGAAATAGCCAGAAGAAGAAGATGGATTTGAGAAGTCTGATGTGATGGGTGTTTGTCTTTGATGAAAGTCAATGAAAGGGAGACAAGAAAAATAATCAAGTGTATTTGATTTACGGTGTGTTTAATCAATCTAATGGTTTTGAAAGGTCATGCACGGTACAAGACCTATCAAGGTCTCCCACTGTAGACAGCGCCGTGTTTACTGGTAGTAAGTAGTAACTAGTAACTAATGATGATTTCCACTTTTCTAGGGATTTATTTATTATTATTAATTATCATTAATAAAAAGTAAAAAGAAAATTGATTGATAGTTGGTACTGTAGTACTTGGTAGCGTGTTTGCAAGTGAAGGAATATTAAAGCTGCTCAACTTTAGTATAAAAATATAATTAATTACATCTTTTCTAGTTATATCAGTTGGCCGTTGTTCTGTCTGTGTGTGGTTCTCAAGTCGAGCACGAGAGTCCTCACATCACCCCTTCATATCTGAATAAAAAATTAAATTAATACGGGTCAGTTTCGGTTTCTGATGGATGAATTTTGACCATCCGCACTCGACTGTTACTACCCAGATTAAACCAAAAATGTTGACCCGACGACCCGATCCTACACCACCCGTTTGTCAATTTTTCTATTCGGGTTTTCGGGTTCAAGGCGGGTGGCGGTTTTCTGTCCACCCCTAGCTAGTCTGTTCAAAATTTTCCTTCATTGTACAAAATCTGGCACTATAGACTTGGACATCCTCACTATGAGGTGCTCAAATCTGTCATGAAACTTTAATCATAATTTATCTAATAAAATGCTTTCTGATTTTTGTTCTGCCTGTTGTTTGGGGAAAGCTCATAGACTTCCCTCTTTTACTTCTACTGCCACTTATAATAATTAATTAATAAACTTTAGAACTCATCTTTTGTAATTTATGGGGACCTGCTCCAGTAGATTCTTTTGGAGGTTACTGCAATTTTTGGACCTGGATATTTCCGTTAAAACTGATGTCTCCCACATTAACAACCTTCCAAAATTTCAAAAATATAAATATGGTAAAACTTCTGTACAACTCTTCCATCAAGTCTGTTCAGACTAATGGTGGTGGTGAATTTGGCCCCTACCTCTTATATTTGAACAATCTTGGCATTATTCACAGACTCACCATCAAAATGGGTCTGTAAACATCAAAATGGGTCTGTAAAAAGGAAGCATAGGCATATAGTAGAAACTGGATTGACTGTATAAGCTCGTGATGAAAAACAATTAGGGGGCGTTTGTTTCTTGGATGAGAAATTTATACCCAATATTAATGTTCCCAGGAACTAAGAAGTGAAATCATAATCCCGGGTACTTTTTGAAAAAAGCATTTGGTTAATATTTACTACATTCCTATGATTATTTGTAAACTTGGAGAATATGGGTAGTGACTAGGTGGTTATTTAAGTTTTTCCCCCCACCTTCATGGGAATATTTTATTCTCACCCATTTTCTTGGAAATAAAAACATGGGAAATGGTAGGTTATTTTATTCCTGGGAATGTTTTATATCCGGGAATTAATTTCCTAACATTGTAACAAACATAGGAACCTTTCTTTGTAACTTCTATATTCTTGTGAATGATTTTTACAACTAGGAAACAAACACCCCCTTACTAAACATGACATTTTTAGTCGTACGAGCTTATAAGCTATAAAAAATGGTAAAATATAGTAAACTAATATTGAAGGTTAAAATTGGAAGAAAATGTACTTGAAATATAGTAAACTAATATAGTGAATGATTTTAACCTCAAAAGCTACTTGAAATAACATCTAAAAAAATGGTTCCTTTCTTTGTTGGTCATGGTGTTCTTCTCTTTGGGTGTTGTTTCTTTTGTCTGATCTTCCTTTGTTGATTCTTCTTTGTTTGATTAAAAATCTATTATTCATAAATGTACTAACAGTTGTTTCTAAAATCTATTTTGCCAGAGGTACCTGGATATCGTTAACAAGGAAGTCTAGCTCATAGCACCACCGGAGTCAGGGGCTGGCTCCTGTCTGCACAAAACTTTCATAATATTTTTTTTTAAGTACTAATATTGCTAGATTTAACCTAAGCAAACATGATGGTAGATGTGAATGATGGTAGATTTAACCTCTGTATGTAGTGATTTAATCTCTTATGAAGATGCATGTGTTGAAGACATTGCAAGCACTTAAGAATTTCAAGGAGTTTTATTTGTTGTTGCAATCAATTTACAGTATATGGTAGCATGCAACCGTATTGAAGGAATTGCAAATTAAGAAGCATGATAAGTAATTGAAATCACTGAAGTCACGTCAAGTGCTCATCGTTTATTTTAATTTTAATTTTAATTAATATCCATGATAGCAAGGTGATTGTGAGTGAATAAAGGATGAGCACTTGACGTGACTCCAATATAACAGGAATCCTTTATATGATGTGGCTTCTCAATCAATTTTATGTTGAGTTATTAAGGATCGGATCTTGCCTCTATTATGAATAGTGTTGGAACCCGAGTGTTTAAAGAGGAGGTGAGGGCTGCTGTTCTTTGAGCACAGGTTTTTGACAGGTTTGTTGGTGTTGTAGCTGGAGGTTGGCAGTTTTGGTTAGTCACTGGTGTGTGTTTTTTGAGGGCTCTAGTTGCTGTATTTTTGGTTTTGCTTGTGAGGATTCCTGTGCTTTTTGCTTTCTGTTATAGCCTTTTGGGTTTCTATTTGTTCTTCTTTGCCTTTTGCACTTCTTGTGCTAGGCTGTTATATGAAATATATATGCTGCTTCAAAAAAAAAAATTAGCAACTCAACATTAAATTGAGAGAGGGCGCTACGTAATTAAACGTGGGAGATTTGGGGGCTAAAATTGTTAAAAAAAAATAGTGGGTTAAAGTCCACAATTAACAAATTTGTGGGGTAAAAAATGCAATTAAGTATAGTTACTTATGTATATAGAGAGATGTTTTTTTATTGAGATTGAAAATGAAACACCATTCAATATTTCTAAAATATTTCAAATCGGAGAATAATTTTTTTTTTGGTTAAGAATCGGTGAATAATTATAATGCTTTCAAAAATAAAATGTAATATATATATGTCCCGCAAGACATATCATACGAGAATGTAATTTATATATGAGAATGGTGGAATGCTTATTAGCTTTTGGATTAAAATTGTATGGCTGAGATTAAATAAATGGTTTTCTGAGGTACTCCATCCGGTCTCAAATGTAAGAAATTTTTCACTTAGATTCATTCAATAAATGATGTATGTGGTCTTTATTATAGACAACATACATCATTTATTGAATGAACCAAAAAATTGAAAAGTTTCTTTCATTTGAGACCGGAGGGAGTAGTTCACGCGCTTGATTATTTTTGCCTCATCACGGTTTGATTTTTTTTTTTTAATGAATCGGCCAAAAAAGCAAAAACAACTAAACATCCACCATTTCATTGCTACGGTCATCACCAATTCACCATGGATAATTCGTCAACCTTTGATTGCTTTTGTAATTTTGCAGATCTAAAACTTCTCTGATATTTGTCTATTTACTGTTTACATTTAAATGCAATATTATGTTGTTCTTTCTTACCCTTGAAGTTTGGAGTATTTGTGAAAATGAAGTCTGAGCTAGCCAACATTCTTAAGAGCCTTTTCAATTGCAAGGTAACATTGAATAAAATAAGTAAAGCCACCTTCATTTGGGTGGAGCAACATAGAGCAGCTTCTACAAATAATACCAATGCTAACTAATAAGGCTCAACACCTCAATAACATGGGTGATTGACATATTTGGTGGCATTGGTGGATGTCCATGATATTGCTCTAATGTGTCATACATCTGTGATGGAGAATTTAAGGACCTCTATGGTCTGTCAAATATTATTGAAAACCATGAAGCATGAGAAAGATAGAGAACAGAAGAGTCCTGATTAGATAATATTTCCATAATGTGATGCTCTTTATTTTGTGCAGTCTTAGTCCAATTCTTGATTTCAATGATCAACTTTAACTAGGGTTACTGAGATTGAGTACACTAACAGCAATCTAGGTCAAACTATCAACTCTAATACCACTACTGGGTACTTAAATATCGACTTGAACACTACGTTTTCATCCAAAATTTTAAATCATTGGACATATGATCACATATCTTATATATGTTTCTCAACGTTCACATTTCCATTCAATATAAGACTCTTCACTCAAACTTGAGAGACCAATACCAATTATATATCTGCTATTTCGGTTTTGTATATGGATACCAGCCCCACGAGGAATCATCATATTTCCCTCAAGTTCTTGTGAAATGCCTTCTCTGGGCTTCTTAAGAGTCTATGACCTTAGCTACCTAATTTCTCTTCAAATAGTTTCATTATCAAAACAACAAACTTAAAAGTGGTATTGATTTTTGGTTTGGAGAATCTGCTTTCTTTAACCTTTGTGGCAATACCTTGTTAGGACAAATACCAAAATCAATATATAGGTCAACTCATTCGGCTCTTTAATAATGTTTAACATTTCCAATATTTTGATTGAAGGGTCTTACCTTCAAAATCTTCAAATACTTTATCTTTCTATTAACCTTGTGAACCTCTCTGCCTTATTTATGAGTATGGTTATAAATCCATCACCCCTTTATGTACAAAACTCATGGTTACGACCACGTTGATGGTCCAATTTATGAGACTAGTCCATTAGGCAGGACTATACATCGAGTGTTTTTATTTACTCAATCAATGAGAGATTCATAATATTGTTGCCTCCTTTTTTAGAGCGGGATTCACAACGACTGTAACGATGTCGACACTAATCCAATGATAGCCCTTTTTTATTTGTCGACTCACTCATCTATCAATATTCTATAGTTCATTAGGTAGATGGTTCAATTTAAAAACCAGACCATTAGGTAGAACTATACATCAAGTTTTTTAATTTATTCAATGTGAGATTCATAATATTGTTGCCTCCTTTAAGAGCAGCATCCACAACGGCTATAATTATATCATCACTAATCAAGCGATAACCCTTTTCTCTTTGCCAACTTCACTCATCTATCAAGATTCGATAGATTACCTTAATCCAGCCTACCATTTTTCATAGCCCAAATCTCAATCAAAGCGCCAATTGTGATTGTCAAAAAGAACTAATAAATATTGTAATGAAAACCATGCTTGTATATCTTATAAATAAAATAATCATATATATATATATATATATATATATATATATATATATATATATTTTAATTGACAATATGATTTTGCATCACTCAAGGACAGGATAAATCAATCTCTCCCAATAAGATTATTAAATATTGTAATGAAAAGTGAAAACCATGCTTGTATTTGTATATCTTATAATAATATAATAAACAAATTATCATCTATTTTTAGATAATTAACAGAAAAGTTTGCCTTACTTAAGAAGGAAAGAACTAATGAATCTCCCAATAAGATTATGATTTTGCACAGAATACAAAACCTGTGACACTACACTATGATTCCATTATTAGTTGCTTTCAATCACTACTAACTATGCACACGTTCATCTGGTAAAGTGGTATTCATGGTGGCGTTTAGGGTGGGAATGGACTCTTTTTTCCCATCATGGGAAAGTGTCTTTTTCCCTGCCACCTGTGGGTCGGTAACCTGAACCAAAATAAAAAACAAAAAATTTAAAATCAGTTTTTTAATAATGTTTCTTCTTTCTGGACCACACCCCCCAATTGCTATTATCAACCAGAAAATCATATTCTTTGTTTAACATCGTTTTATTCTTCTACATCCAAAAATACGATGGATGCTTCTGAAAATACTATGCTTCTGAAAATCTCAAGTATACCAACTTCTCTTCTTCATTGTTGATCTATCTTCTCTTCTTCTTCATTACTGAGACTTTTTTCATCAAAAACCTTTCCCCAATCACTCCTAATCTCCATTGACAGAGGTTGTTTGTTCGAACCAAGCAAAACACCTTCATCCATCGATCTCGTTTCTTCAACTGAAGGTATGGATTTTAAGTGATTCTTAAACGATTTAGCATTTAAAACATGAAATTTGTCAATTCTGATTGAAATTTGAAAAAATTGGGGGTAATTTATACACGGATCTGTCATCTCTTTTGCATATGAAGCTTGTGGAATGAAGAAGAAGGAATAGAAAGGTGGAATGAAGAAGAAGGAGTCGAAAGGAATCTGAGAATGAAGAAGCGATGAACACTTCTGGGAGATATAAGCTTCTTTCTTATTTATTTGCTTGGCTTCAATTCATGTTTAAAAAAAAAATGCACAAAAAATAGCCATTCTTTAATAAATCAACCAAAATTGGCATGAAAAAAAAAAACAAATCAACAAATATTAAATTAAACTTATTTAAAACAAACAAATGCTGAATTAAAATAGCCATTATTTATTTGCTTGGCTTCAATTCATGCTAAGGCCCATGAATTCATAAAAAAAAAAAATTTAAAACAAACAAATGCTGAATTATTATTTGTCAAAAAAAATGCTGAATTATTATTATTTAATTAATTGGTGGGGCCAGAATTTTTGTTACCCAATGTCCAACAACAAGTTGCAACAATTACCACTTCTTCCATCACAACCATCCAATTAAAATAATATTAAATCTATGGTTGTAAAGCACACTTTCCCATCATGGGAAAAAAGAGTTCATTCCCATGCTAAATGTCACCACACTCATTTGTTAGCAGAAATTGTACACCTCCATGAAAAAACAAACAGGAATATGACATTGTTTTTTTATTACACAAAAAAGGACATTGTTTTCAGAGCTCACTAGTTTGAATTTATGTCTCTTTACCTTTGTTTCTTTACCAATAATAATAAATTTTTTCATTTAAATAATGAAACAGTTCCTTTAGTATGTAGTATATGGATGGACCCTATATGGTTTTGAAATTTAAGTAGACATGAATGAGTAGTAGGTCCATGTTTCCTTTCTTGTGCCACTTGACCCCTCCTTTGACTTGTGGCTGGCATTGGCCATTATCACAAGACACAAACACAGTTTCTATCCCATCATCACACGCACGTTGCTTCAATAATTGTGTATGACAAGATGTCTTTGCCTATAATATTTTGACAATGACACTTGACACATTTGACAATTTTGACATTGACACATATTAGACATTAGACACGTTTTTGATTTTTGATATGCGAGAGATTCTATACATTCATGTAGTGAACAACTCAGAGTTGTCGAATCAACTTTGAACTACTAATTATGTGAATGCATGAAATCGCATGAAATACAAATTCATAGTAACAAAGAGCTAGATAGGGTTATATTGGAAACCTATACTAACACATTCATTCATATTGCATTCACGCAATCAGCAATTTATAGTCGTTGGATCAACTTTGAATTGTTGATTGAATTAATGCATGGAATCACTGATGGCACGAAATCAGAATTCATAGTAACAAAGAGCTAGATAGAATTGAATTGAAAACTCATCTTGAAATTACCATTATTAATAATTAATTCCAAGATATGCAAATGCATTTTCCATTATATTATTAGAGAGGATCTTGAGTTAGCCCTAGTTGGTGGTAATTCAAGTGGTCAATGCCATTTAACCTAATACAACATAACACTTGCTCTGGCAGCTCCTCAACTTTGTTCCCCTGAATCAAATATTAATATGATAATAATTAGTAGAAGCATAAAATAAAATGCATTTGATTTTTTTCATAAGATAAAAACTACTTGCCTGAATTGTAAGACCAATATCTAGAGTGCAGATCTTTAATCTGTCCATGAATGCTTCAAACCCTTTTCTTGAGATATAACCAAATCTATGCATATCTATATCAATCTCAAAGTAATTTTCTCCCTGCAAAAATAAATAAACATATTGGTTAGTTAGGTTATTAGAAATAAAGGTCAGAGAGTAAAGTACTAGATCTTTTATAGTGGAATGACACCACTTTAAATAGTGGGCCAAAGATAAAGGTACCACAATTAATCCATAAAACTGTAAGCAAATAGTTGTACAAAATTATCAAAAAGTGGAAGGAGCCCCACATGAAAAATTGAAGTTTCTCACTCACTTTATTTGAAAGTCTGTCATTTAATTTAGGGTCAGCTTGAATTCGCTTATTTGAGCTTATCTACTACTGATTTACCAGCTTGTGATTCTGCTGATAGAGCTTATGGTAACAACTTATGACATGTTCATAAGCTGTTATCAACTTAATTCTATAAGCTCTATAGTATACCTTACAAAAATAGCTTATGACTTATATGAAAAAAGTTTGACTTTATTTTATTATTGTTATAAAAATAGCATATACATAAGCACTTAATTAAGATATTATTTTAGACAGGGTTAGTGATATAAATTTTCTTGTCTTTCTCAGTTTGACATCCACTTGAGAAGTAATTCTACATTAACTCTTAACATTAAAGAAAGCACTAAACTAACCACATAATTGCATGAATATGGATGGGATCATTAATGTAAAATCCATATGCATGTGTTGAACTTCACATTCATATTTCACTAAGGGAAAAACAGACTTTCAAAATGATTGAAGGAAGTAGAAAACATTAGAAATTTACAATTAGTGAAGGAGACATACAGAATAAAACTCGTGTTGGGGACGTGAAAGAACAGGTTTCTCATTGTAAGCCTGCATAAGCTTCCTTTCAGCCGCACTCAAATGAAGGTCTTCTATATTGCCAACACGGCCTAGTATTTTCAATCGTTCTCGAAACGGTGCAATCGTATCGACTGGAAAGCCCTTTACCTTTTCAACTTCATCATCCATCAACTTCTGTCAAACGACATGGACAGATTTTATTTCATTAGCAACACATAAGTTGGTGACATGTATCTATTAATTTCACAAATTTTTGTTTAATGACAACATTGTAAGAAATAATCTTAAAGAACTTATTGACTGAAAGAAACAGAACAATAGCATTTTTAGCCAGATATATCGATAAAATCAAGCACTAAATTGAGACATGAAGAATCCTACTTACTCTGATGTTTTCTTGAAAATGTTGAGGAAGTTCCTTCGCGTAACTTTCCGAAAGCTTAAAATACAAGACAAAACTCGCTCCTTCTCCATCAATTTCACCTTGGAAAAGCGTTGTAGGGTACAGCGGAATCTGAAATCCACAAAACAAAGAGTCTGAGAATATGCAGCAACAATATGTTCATATAACTTTTTTGGAAAAAGACTAAAAAGTGTGTAACTAAGTTTAAGCAAAGTAAGAGTACCTGAACATTTACAACAAGAATTGGTGGAAATTTGGCAGAGGAACTAACAGTAGGAAGTTCAACAAACCGAGCGATATGGTCCACTTTTCGCGGAGATAAGAAAACATCAACTCCAAATGGATAATATGCAGAATAGTTAGGAGCAAATTCCTTCTTCCTGTCCCTGTCATAATGAAAAACAGCTACGTCAACACTATTTTCTATGAATGTGTATGCCTTCAAAGCATATGTTTATGATCATGTGGCTTAAACTGTTTATGCATTTATTTGCGCACATGTATGCATTCTTAAACAAGTTACAGACAACCACCGGGGTTTGGTGTGAGTGGTCGGTGCACATTGTATGTGAGTGTTGTAAACTGAGACACCGAGTTCAATTTCTACTCGTAAAAAAACAAATTACTGACAGAATCTAAATCTTACTTGAAATAAGTTACGCCTCGTACTTTGAAAGTTCCTGGCTCAATGTGTGACCAACAATCAAGCATTTTCTTGTCAATTGGACAAAAGGGTACTTGAGAACCTGCAATTGGTCTTTGTAGTGTCTTCGAAGAAACTAAAAAACATTAAATGAAGCAAAAAGAAGAATTAGAATATTTACGTTTACACACAACTGCAACACAAGATGCAGACTCCTAAAAAACAACGATTCTACGCAAGACTGCTGTGTCAAGAATTCGAACTCACATCGACTAGAAAGTTTCGGAGGAGCCTTCTTCTTTGAATTAGGAGGACTTGAACATGATCTTCTTTTTTCAAGAGAAGGAATGGTAGATGCAAGACATGGCAAACAATTGTTTGGAATAATGCCACAATTATCCAAAATTCCTTCGTCCTTATTTGAACTCGCATCGACAGAGGAAATATCGTCAAGGAACACAGGTTCATTTACTTCAATCATATTTCCATCTACACCGACATGTTGAACATCTGAACTTCTAGCAGCCTCAGAGATATTCGGTTTCTGCGATTGATTGGTATCTCTTGAATGTGGAAGACTTGATACAGATCCAACTTCAATTCCATTCAGAGATACAACATCTGCAGATATTAATTGTATTTTAACGATTTAGTTTATGTATATGCCGGTCAATCAATCATAACTATCAGATCATTAAAAAGCGTGTAATTTCATTGACGGTTTTAAACCGGCAATGTATCAAAATTAAACTCTTAGTTTATTGTAAGAAAAATAATCAAAATCATACCATCAGGAACACTCTGGTAATCATCATCACAGTCAGAATCAAATACAGTAACTGAATCAAACCATGCCTCTTCAATGCTTCCTGCAAACACAAATTTAAAATGTCATACAAAATTCAACTAAGATATGATGAAAAATAAATTATGCATTAAATGATGAAACAGATTCACATGGCCAAAAAACTTAAAATATTACATTAAGTGGTCAATAGTGATAGATATCAACATAACAATTTAATATTATTATTACCACTACCTCATTTTTGACTCTTAGGCCTAAAATTTGGCCTACCGTGCTTAAAACTCAAACACAATATTGACAATGCTAAGAGAAAAGGGAAAAAGAAAAAAAATGTAATTTGCACCAATCATTAACATCTTTTTTATATCTTCCTAAAGTAATTGCTCAACTTTAATTTTACTTTAGTCAAAATTTCCACAAAGTAACAAACAAACTTCAACTACAATATTCTCCTAAAGTCTAAACTTTCAACTACACCAAAAACATCGAAACAATTGAAAAAAATAAAAAAAAAAACTCAATAAATAAAAGAACCTCTTAATGCATGTTTGTATTCGCTGTAAGTTTGACAAAATCACGGTGATACTAAGATTATGTAGAAACTATAAAATGTAACTTTTGTCAAAATAGCGGTGATATTCACCTATGACAATCCAAACATGCACTTAAAATACCAAATTCAATTTGAAAAACACAAAAACAAAACCAGCTCTATAAACTTAAAGTACAAAATAATTTCTGTGAAAAAATGCAAGTCAATAAAAAAAACAAAAAAACAAAGAATAACATGAACCTTGGAAAGTTGGGTTGGTAAAAGAATGTTGAGGCAAACTTGGCAAATCAACTTTGCTATTATCCAATGATGAAAACTGAGAAGAAACTCTTCTCTTGAATCCAATTATTCTTTTCCTTTTTCTGTTTTTCTTCTTAAACATTCCTCCAACACAACCTTGTTGAGTTGACACACATGCTCCCATGTTTATATATCAATCTATATGTTACCTTTGATGTTTCAGATCCTTCTCCAACAACAATATCATACAAGAAAGTTCTGTCACATAGAAACAATGATATGAAAGAAAGAAAGAATAGAAGAGAAGCTTGGAAGTGAATATAATAGAATAGACAAAAGGAAAAAATAAATAAAAAGATATATTAATATAAGAGAGGTTGTGAAAGTTGAAGCCACCTTTTATTTATTTGTTGAAGTTACAAAAAAGACTCCAACTATCTTGTCCCCATAATCAAATTAATAAATATATAAGTATAAGATGCAAGAGATATTTAATATCTTACCAAACCGTGCGTTTTAATGTGATGCACTGGAATTTGCCAACTTCTGGGGAGGTATTCTTACATGATCACAAGACTAAATCAATAGTGTTTGCACACACATAAAAAGATGGTCCTTAAAATATTTAATCATTTTTTTTTATCAATTTCCTCTTTATTATTAAAAAAATATTTCTTTATGTGTGTGTGACCAAACACTTTTTATTTGATCATATGACCATATTAGAATTTCTCCTTCTAGGGTTAGTTATATTATATTATATGTTGTTTTTCTATGATGACATATTCTAATGACACTGATTGTTGGTATTGATTGTTTCTCGATCCGGCTCCTCTAAACCGAGTTGGTCAATTTAGAGTGTAAAGTAAATAATATCAACATTAATTTATAAATTAAAGATTATAACAAATTATGAGTTTGTTACACTAACAATTTTAATTTTCTCATTTTACATTTTAAATTTAAATTTTGATTTGTTATGTTCGAATTCTCGTTAGTGTGTTGGTTACATTGTATGGAAGTATAGTTTTTTTATTTATGAGAATATTGAAGTATAGTTGGTTCAACTAATTTTTATTTATTTATTAGTTTATTTTTCGGTAATTGACTAAATCAATTAGATCATGTTACGAATGTTTCAACAATTTGATCTTAAAATGACATTCATGAAAGAATTAATAACACTAAAACTTTATCCCTAAAAAAAAACACTAAAACTTTATAAAAATGTAATGAATGTAAGACTTATTTTGATATTAAAAAACAAAAAACACTAAAATTTAATAAAAACAAAACTACGGCATCTATTTTTATTTTTTTTAACTGCAACGTTTCGTCAAATTATTGAAAAAAATAAGTTATTTTTAAATTATAAGAAAAATAAATCAAAACAATTTAATCTTTACCTTTTTAAGATCAGAGACTAAAAGTTATCTCTACTTATTTTTTATCAGATTTTTTTTCTTCAGGAAATACATTGAATTTCATATTTAATTTGTCTCAGAGATGAAAAATGAGACATCAATCAAATAAAATTCCTCTCCGAAAAAAAGACATAAAGAAAAAAATAAAGTCAAAATTTTGATTTATAGGAGGAAAAACCATGAACACAAAAAACATTGTCAAACAGTGACGGCAGTTGTCATAGATAGACATAGTTGGCAGCAATATAAGGCATCCAAACAGGTCCCACTAATCAACTCCACGTGGCAAAAGACTATTCGACAAACGTGTGAAATAAAAATAGTGGCACAGATTGCAGAAATTGTGGACCAACTTGTATTTTCATATTTTCTACGTTGTTGTTGGAAAATACTGTGATGTTTTGGAGTTTATCTTCGTCGTTTCACGCACTCATGTAAAGTTATAGGTATCTTTATCTATGTACCCGTAAACTATCATAACGATGCACACGTGAGATAAGTCTTGTATTATGAAGCTTGGATATTTTAAAACAGAGACGTATCCGTATCAGATATACTCCACAAATGCTCTCAGATACGCACCCACGAAGTATCGAAATTAACGAATACTTATACAATACAGATACATAAGAATACTTATAAGATACTTCACAAATATGTATCCTAAAAAAAGATTAAGAGTAAAAAAGTGAGATAATGTTGTAAACATTTAGTAGAGATGTATATGATTCAATTTTAAATATATCCCTAAAATTGTTTCTCGATGAACCACTTAAAATTATACTTTTTGTGGATGAAGGTAACGAGGGAGGGGTGATTCAGCTAATCAACATTAGATAAAATTTGTGTTGAGTTCTTTTAATTAATGTTTATTTTCTTCATTTATTTTACATACATATAAGTTTTAATATAAAATTTCTCCCTCAAAAAAATATAAAATTTCTGTTAACGTATCTTAGCCGTATCATATCCTAAATTATGAAAAATTCGCGTATCCACGTACCCATATCGTATCGTACCCGTATCCGGACTTCATAGGTCTTGTATGTTTTTCTCTTCTGTGATTTGTGATCGTAACTCTTAAAGGATGAGGATATTCAAACCATAAGCCTGGAAACCTGAGCCACCCACCCTCACACTTAACATGGGTCTGAGTCTAATTCTCACATTACAATCCCTTCCCCAACTCTAATACCATGTAAAATGGTCTTGAATTTCATTTCACAAACTAGCTCAAAGGATAAATGTATTCAAACATATTTATACATTCAACAACTCAAAAATTTAAGCGATGTAAAACTAACAACAAAATACACTGAATTTCGAAAGTAACTTGAACGAAGTAAATATTAGATAAAGTCTGTCCGTATAACATGTGTAGTGTAGCCAATACAATTGTGAGTTTGAATGAATGAATGAATGAACAAAAACTCTGTGCACCATGACATTGACATTTGCTACATTCATATGATGTTTGTATAGTACTATATTTTTTGAGAAATAATTAACATCGTGGGTCCTATAAAGCTGTGCCTGTGGTTTTAATGATAGGTATTGGATATGTGAATCAGATTTCTAGATTTGTTTCAAGTGAATGAGTTTTTGTTTTGTTTTTCTTAGTTGAGTAAATTTCTCTAACTTTGTTAATTGGCTAATGAGACGGAATTCAAATTTCACTTATGGTTGATAGTTTTCTTTCTTGATGTGCTTTCTTCTCAAATCTAACTTGGATAAATGTAGTAAATTATGTTTGATTTCATTTTTAAAGGGATCAAATTGATTCTGAAAGTGTAGAATTGATTTCAACATGTTTGATTGTTTTTTAGTATAATTGATTTAAAATTGATTTCATTTGAAGTTAGAAATTGAAACTTTTTTATTACAAAATTGATGTTAACACTCAAATTTCTTATTCAACTTAGTTTTTTCATAAATGTATACACTAAAAAAAAAGTTACGTTTAGTTAAAATCAATTTTAGAAAATCAATTTTTGCCTCAAGAGACACTCTTAAAAATGTCTCCGGCTCTCTTGATTTTTAAAATAGTCTTCGACCATCATCATATTAAATGACCAAATTAGTTCCTAACTTTATAAGCCACTTTCAAAATCATCCATGAGTAAAAAACTATGTTCCAATTGTATGAACATGAAGAAGTGGTGGAAGGAAGAAGATGAAGAGAGGGAAAAAAATTATGTGGTGATGGTTCACTATTGTATATAATGGACCTGCAATCGAATGGTTGAAATTATATCAGAAATGTTACACATTAAAAAACTAACGGAGAGGACCAAAATAGTAAACGGTAGAAGATTTATGAGACCAAATTGAGACACTTTATAGTTAAGGGACCAAAGTGAAAACCAAAAATAAGTTAAGGGACCAAATGATATATTAAGCTTTTTTTTATGTTATTTTGGATGTAAATGATATGTCATGTCTTTCGCTTATGGATGATCTCTACTTTTTTTTTTATTATTATTTTAAATAAAAATGACATGTTATGCCTTTAGCTTATGGGTGACCTTTAGTGGACTAAATCAATGACATGTTATGCCTTGATCAAGGTTGTCTTACTATCATCACGACATACAACTCAAATACAAACATAAACATTAGCAAAATATAACTCATCAGAGTGACACAAAATCTTAGCATTCTAAGTTCAACAAATGACCCTTCAAATTTGAGCATTATTTTATGTCTTTGCTTTTTCTTCTTTTCTAGTTGCATCGGATACACTCACAACAGGTGCATGTTCAGTTACTTTCAGCTTCATTAGGAAAAACTGCATTCACCCAAAATAATTACAATTATCTAAATGGTTCTAAAAGAATAAGCATAAATTTTACACAATTAATTGACTGCACCATAAAAAAATCAGAAAATATACATTTATGATGAATCATTTCTTGAATACCCATTATGAGTAATGTTTGACCGAATGAGAGACTCCTTTTGAATATTGATAGAGTTTATGACATTTTTGAGAGTGACTCACAAAGTCACAAACTACTCATTTGTTCACTTAACTCGTCACATGAATGTTGTTAAGAGGGTCATCAAATTGATGTTGATAGAGGTATGTTTGACAAATACATAAACTATTTTGAAATATTGATATAGTTAGGGATGTGTTTGATAGAGTACATGATCAGGACACACTTTATGATTTTTCCTAAATATCCTAAAAATTTAATGAGGAAAAATATCATCAGCTCTTTGTATGTTTTTGCAAGTTTTTTTTTTTTTTTAGAATTTATGAAAATATAGTTTATAGCATATCATACACTAATTTATGAAAATATAGTTTATACCCAATAGCGCTTAAATGAGATAACACGAGTCTCTTCTAATTTATGAAAATATAGTTTATACCCAAGAGCGTTTAGATGAGATAACACGAGTCTCTTCTAAATTAGCCAAGGTATTGGGTTTGAATCAAGCTTTGGGCATCCAGCGTTAAAACTCTTAGGGAGAGTTTGCCGTCCATTTGGGTCCCACAATGTTCGATGGATTAATCTTCGCAGTTGATTGCGGAGAATACCCGGTTTACACCAAAAATACACTAATTTTCTAAACTCTATACTTTAGAAATATTTATTTTACATGATAACTTAAAATGATTTAATTCGTATACAATGTCAATCAAAAGAGTTTTTACATTGTGAATTAATCATAATCATCATATCATTAAAATTATTTGTCTATCATTTTCAAAGTCATACACATGATTAATTGTGATTTACTAACATGATAATTTTCCTTTAAAGGTTTTGCTAACGAGTGCACCAAATATTCTTTAAGACCTTCAAGTACATTTTAAGTAACTCCAAAATTTAAATTAATGACATTATAATTTAGGGGAATTTAAATATGTTCGGATAATTCTAACTGGTAATATTTAACTTAATCTCTTCAAGTACTTTTAAGTAGTAAAACACAACCGTTTCTACTTACCACCATCAAGAATGGCTAATGGCCTCCATCCAGCCTAATATGGTTTAGATTGTCAATTTGATCAATGATTAATCTTGACAATTCATATCAATCGTATTTATGGTGAGGCTAATTCTTGCATCAATGTTTTATGTTTTGTCTAAGCTGCTTTGGTAGCTTTTTTGGACCACCTTAGATGACCCTCCTTCCTATTCATGTCTTCTTTTGCACGCGTTGTTCCTTAAACTTTAGGCAAATTACATTTATCATAAAATAAAATAAAAATAAAAAATTGAGCTAAGGTAAACTTAGCCTTATAATAAAATTTAATGGTCTCCAATCAATTTTTTTTTCTTCTAGAAATTCAGTTAATTTTGTTTAAAATTTTCATTTTAATAAAAGCTAATTTACTTTTTAACAAAACGTTTATTATAGAATTAAAATTACCCTAAGTTTATCTTTATAAAAGTATTCTCAAAAATATACTTGTAAACGTATAGGACTTATCACAACTATCCCTGTGAGCTTAGCTCAGTTTGTAGGGATATTGCATATTATATGTTATATGGGTTGGGGTTCGAAACCCTGAATAACCCACTTCTTCACATTTAAAATGTGTGAGCTCTAACCACTAAGCTACTTGACAAAAAAAAAAAAGACTTATCCTAACTAATGTAACATCTTAAAATTATGATATAAATCTAAGATTTTGATAAAAACAAATGTATAAAATATAAAATATATGTATAAATAATTTCATAGCTTAGGGGAAGTTATTAGTTGTTATAGATATTACCAATACTTACGAGTGTATAACTTGTATAAGTTACATGAGTCAATAGGGTAGTGAGCAGCTGGTACAACTGCAAGAGAGAAAAAAAAAGGTTGTGTAGAAAGAAATTAGTTTCACAAAAAGACAGAAATTAGCAACTTATTTTTGTACAAAAACACTGTGAACGTAGATTTCACACCTTTGTCTAGGGTATTTATATCAAATTGGGGACAAGTGAATTTCCTAAAAAAATGTCCTTATGTACTTTTACCTAATCAAGATGGGGACCAAGTACAGTAGAAACTCTTTAATTTAATACTCGGTAAATTAATAAACTCTCTAAAATAATAAATTTGTCTGGTCCCGACTTGGGCCAATGTAAAAAATTGAAAAACTCGATAAAATAATAAGATAATAATTTTTCGGGAGATCCCTTTATAATTTTCGGTCCCAAGAAAATCATAAATTAATAATTCATAGAAACTGAAAAAAAAATATTAAGAATACATTGAACACATTTGTTCCTCTTGTTTACATTTACTGTACTTCAAAAATCATTATTGATTTCCAATGCATATGAACACAGTAGTTACTAATTTACGTTGAGTCCCAAGGTTCGCTGCAACATAATTCTAAGAGGCATAGACTAATTTGCCTTTTTGTTTGGTATGTACAGTATAATTACTTAAAAACTCTTTAAATTAATAATTATTAATTTATCGATAAATTAATAACTCTCTAAATTAATAAATTTCTCCGGTCCTGACATTATTAATTTATAGAGTTTTAACTGTAATATTTAACTTAATCTCGAGTGAGTATGAATGAAATTGACAATGCCAATTTTCCCATAAAGAGGGAACTGTAAGATGTAGTAGTAACTGCTGTTTCAGATTGAGATAGTTCATTGTAACAAGGACATTGTTTTCCTTAGATATATACTCTAGGAATGCTATAGGGAAATTGTTATACAAAAGACAAAACTGTTAATGTGATCACTTTCACAACGTTAATGGAATTGTTCATTTTTATTTATTTATAAAATTCCACTAAAGATATTTCTATTAAGATGGTGTGAATGTTACCGAACCGATATTTGTTTAGTTTTCTTATAGTTTCTCATTAGGAATGTTACCGAACTTTAAAGATCTACTCCCTCCTATCACATTTATAAGTAAAAATGACTTTTTAGATGCATTGAATAATTAATGTATTCAGTCATATTTATAAATCAAACAGCGGCGAAGCTAGCAATAATTCTATGAGGTGACCACATATAAAGATTTTTTTTAAAACTAAACTAACCCAGTAGGCAACAAAAATTCACGATAACTATTACTTATCTCTTTTGGGTGTTAATCTTTTGGTTCCTATACGACATTATCAAATAATTTGAAGTTCGACCGGAAGCTAAATAAAGATAGAAAAAACTATTTCACTTAAAATTATACTTGGGGTAGCTAAATATATATTATTAGGGGTAGCTAAATATAAAAATATACCTTTATCAAATAATTTGAAGTTCGACCGGAAGCTAAATAAAGATAGAAAAAATTATTTCACTTAAAATTAAACTTGGGGTAGCTAAATATATATTATTAGGGGTAGCTAAATATAAAAATATGCCTACTCCCTCAAAAAAAATATTTTTTTTTGGGGTAGCAAGGGCTACCCCTCCCTTATATACTACCATCCGCCCCTGAAATCAAATAAATTAATTATTGTACCTAAAAAGTTGTTTTTTACTTATAAATGTGACCGAATGGAGTATTTGACATGTCCAACAAAATGTCATCGGACTTTAAGGTTTTGTTTGCGAGTTTGGAGGGGAAGGAAATGAGGGATTTGGAAAAGGAAAAAAAAAAGGAAGGAGCAAGTAGAAGAAATAGATGACATTGAGGAGAATGTTTTGGGGTTCATTTTTCTTCATAATACAAAATCTCCATCATTTGAAGAAACTCATAAATTGTATTAGAAGAGGGGTTTGGGGTTTTTTTTTGGAGGGTTTACGTGAATTCTTCAAATTTAATCTATATAGTTATAATATTCTTAAAATTAAAAATATATTAATCATAAACATTAATTTATCATTCTCTAAAAAATTACTCTTTCAAAAAATATGAAAGATTTTATCATTTTCCCTTATATTTTCAACCATCCAAAGTTTTCCCCTTCCCTCCCTCCCCTTCAAACTTCCAAACAAAACCTAAAGGTCATTTGACAAGGCCAATAAATTAGTTTATAATTTAGGGTTAATTATGTTTCTAGTCCCTATAAAATAGCGACCTTGTAATTTTAGTCCCTACTTAATTTTAATAGCATTTTTAGTCCTTATAAAAAAAAATTTACTTATAATTTTAGTCCCTGCTAAAACAAAGTTTGATTAATTATCCTTAAACTCTTAAATTTTTGAACGATTTTTTTGAGACAAGATTAGAACACTATGAAAGGTTCGTGTACTAAAATTTAGAATTTTCTGACATGAAATGAATTAAATATGAATTTTTTAAAACGACAAAAGTTAAAGATAAAAGGTAATAAAATCTGGATGTAGAAATCAAATTTTGCGATAATTTTTTGCGGACGAACTTTTAGTAATGTTCTAAACATGTCTGCAAAAAATTGTTCAAAAATTTAAGAGTTTAAGCATAAATTAAACAAATTTGAATTGAGTAGGGACTAATACTCAATGCAGAAAAACAAAATTAGGGACTAAAAATGCTATTAAAATTAAGTAGGGACTAAACTTACAAGGTCGCTATTTTATAGGGACTAGAAACATAATTAACCCTATAATTTATAGTTTTTTTTTTAAGGAAGCTCTTTAGGTTTTGAATGGACATGTGACGTCTCCCTCACTTATGATCTTGCAGCATTGATTTGTTGTTGCTTTTAGCGTTCTCTTAAACTCCTGAACAAATGGTATAAGAGTCATTGTTTAGCTTGATGGGGGAGCGAGAGCTGAATCTTATGTTGACTTTTGTTATATGAGGTGGAAAATCACATTTTAGCGGAAGATTGTTCAATTTTAAGTATGAGTAAACGAGGATGTGGTGTCTCTCTCTTTTACGATCATGTAACATTGACTCGTTGTTGCTACCGTCGAACTCACCAACATGAAATTGCTTCTATATAAAAAGAGTTAGTGTCAGCATTGAGTGACTATTTTAACGTCAGTGACTATTTTGACTAACGAAGTGCATAATCAAAAACTATTTCGAAATTTTAATACATTAAGAGACTATTATGACTACTTATTACTAAAATGAACCTAATCCATTAAGGTAGCTTTCCCTCTCTGCACCTTGTCCTTGTGTTGTCTGAAATTCTTCACCTCCATGTCTAAGTAATTAGATGACCACAACATCAATGTGGTCCATTTCTACCAAAAACCCAATACTTGTTTTGATAGTCTGCCCGACCAGAATCGTGAAGGAACTTTCAACTATACCAAAATTGTATCACAATTTTTTAACTTCATTTATAATTTCAAACAAGTCATTTATATTTTAGATCAAAATTTGAATAACAATGTTGGGTCTTTAACGTGGAAAGTGACCATATTTTGGTTTTCTTTTGAAATACAGTTTCTTATTATATTTTAGTTTGAAATTATGGTGTCATTTTGGCCTTATTTTAGAATTAGGTGTCATTTTGGCCTTATTTTAGAATTAGGTGTCATTTTAGGCACTATTCAACAATTCCTCAAAAAAAAAAAAAAATGGTTTACATTTTAATGGACCAAAATTGCACTAGAATTCTGTGGCAGTGACATCTTTGCATTGCGACTTCCACTTTTACAACCCCGTGCTTCTATTTCTCCATTGTTAGTTCTTTTAATTTACTTCAAAATTATCAACTTTTACTCTTTACTTTTTTTTAAAAGACAAAACAGTCCACCAAAATTGGCATAGATGAAAATTGAATATGAAATCTTGATAGGAGTATACTCCAAAATCCTCATTAAATATCATCAAACTAACACAAGTGGATTCAACTTTTAATTTGTATCATATATACCCACCTTCTCCAATTTCCTATTTCTAGTCCATTAATGGGATTTGTTAGAACTCTTGTATAAACTGTGTTTCCACTATCTGAATCTTGTAGTGGTACGTAGTAGCTTTTTTGTATGTGAGTGACTACGTTAGTTTTGATTTTTAGTGGAGAATGCTAAATAGTGTTCAAGGACGTTGGTTAAGTAATCAAATGGATAAGTATTTATTAAAAAGTTATGTAATTACTATTTAATCAAAAGTTACAATTTATATATTTTCAAAACTAAAATTCTACTTTTGGATTTCTTAACTAGTGTTTCGGAGCACAGGTTAACAAGACCGATTTTTAATTTATGATAATAATAATTTCTGCTAAATAAATGTCCCTTATTTTAATTAAGTTTTAATTTGACATTATATGTTTTTTTTTCTGTAATGTAATTTATGTGAATTTTTCAATATGTATAATAGTGTTTTTAAAGATAATATTTTTAATTATTGTTTTTATAATTAGGGTAAAAATAGAATAAAAAATAGTTATAAAGTTTGAGGAGAATAAAAAAAGTTGAAACAAGAATAAATATATTCAAACAATGAAATACTCTATCTCATTCCGCTTCGTTCTACTCTACTCTATTTTTTTTCGCTTAGTTCCGCTCATTTTAAAATATCCAAACATAACATTTGTTCATTTTAATTGTCGCTTCTATAAAAAAAATCATACTATTGTTTTCAAAGTTATATGAAAATTAACTCTTGTTTTGTCTATAACCTTAAACTATTTTATTATTAACTTTAAAGATTTTTTTTTCCACTTGTGATATTCAAAGTGTGTCTGTGTCAAATCTAAAATGTAGATATTCACTCAATTTATATTCAAATGTTGATTCTTTAAGTTGCTGTGGGAGTCTAACTAACTCATTATGCGAGACTTAATTACCACCGGTACCCTTAAATTGCAAAAAAGAAAAAGGTGGAATCATATAAAAAATAACAACTTATTTTAAGAGAATTTATATGGAAAATGCTATCAAGTGGCCCAAAATAAAAATTTTATTTTATAATTTGTGAATTCAACACGCTAAATCATTAAAAAAACAATTTTTTTTTTATAAAAATTTATCAATTATTTCTATTTTAAATCTTAATTATGAGTTCTATGATAAACACGAAGTATGAGACATTAATGGGTGTGTTTGGTTTGAAAGAAGAAGTTGAGAAGAGAGAAATAGCTGAGAGAGAGTATGAGAAGAGAGAAAGAAATGAGAAATAGAATAGATTTAAGATATTGTTTGGTTTAAAATAAAGAGAAGAGAAATAGAAGAGAGAGAAGTGTGATTAATCTTTAAAAATACAAGAATGCCCTTGAAGTATTTTTTTTTTTATAAAACTACTTTATTTTATATTTTAATTCAACTAACCAATTAATTAACTCAATTATTTAACCGAGTATTCTATTGGTAATTTTAATAGTTAAGATAATTATTTAATTATTATTTAAATAAACCTATTAGGAATAAGAACAAAGTAATAAGAAGAAAAAAAACTGTATAAAAAGACAAAAAAAAAAAAGGTGTGTGTTGTGTCTTAAATTGGAGGGTATAAAAGGCAAAGGGAGTAAATGTATATTTCTCTCCTCTTTCTTCGCTTATATGGGGAGAACAAAAAAACGCGTGGGTCCCACGCAAAACTTATCTCTCTTCCCTTTTTCTTGCCTTTGCCAAACTAGAGAAATACTACTTCTCTCCTCTTTCTCTCTTCAATATCTCTCTCTGTTGTAATTCTCTTGTTCCAAACAGACCATAAAGACACTTCGATTATTGATATACTAGATCTGGTTTGGGGATTTATTTATGATTGAAGGCCAAAAATTTCACCGTGTTTAAAGGGAGACTTAATCATTTTCCAAGGGTTATTATTACCCCCATTTATGGTCGATGACCATATTATTATGGCCACTGCTTTATTTGACTTTGACCAAATTCAATTCGCGCGGGATCCAACCCCATACGTTCATATCCATGCTCACCATTCCCAAAATTGCTCTTAAATGTGGTGTTTAAAACCCATGGGATAAGGGAAATAAATAATGTTAGAGATAATCTTCTTTTTAATATTCATTGAGACAAATCAAACATCTTACATGCTAACATTTGTATTTATAAATTAGTTAAAAAAAAATATGATCAAAGTAAACTATGTGAATAATGCTCATTGTAAAATTGCGACTATATTTTAAAACGGAATGAGTATTTTTTTAATATTCAATAAAAAAGAATTTAAAGTGGAATTAGTTAATAAAGAATACTTGTATAAAATACTCATATGTTATCTTTTTCATACACAATTATTTATATTTCTTATTCTCTAACTTCTTTAACTTTTAACTCAAACCAACTTAGCTAACATACTCAACACCTTGATCCAGATGGAGTATCTAATGTATATAGTGCATCGTACAATTCTTTATGACTATTTAATCCCATTGTTTACAATCATCATCATGGTTAATCATGGACCATATGAAACATTGTGCAGTATATGGAAGTTTAATTATTAATAAAATTAAGGGAAATGCTAACCAGTGCCCCCGGGACACTTGTTAAGTATACTAAAAAGAGAAATTGTATGTTAATTATTGCATTGAAAATTGTTTAATTAATCCATAAATAAGTCAACAAAGCTTCCTTTTATGGTAAGAATTTTCTTTTTTTTTATGTTTAACCAGTGCCCAGAGGCATCGGTTAGCATGACCCTAAAATTAAATGTGTAAAGATAATTAATTGCTCAGTGCATTGTTCTTATCCAAAAATAACAAGGAAAATATTAATAAATTCCTCATGTGCACTAGTTTAGAATTTAAAGTGGAGCCTTTTATTTTAGAAATTGTGCATTCAAAACATTAAAACAACAAAATGTAATTTTTTTAAATAAAATTTCTATTTTTAATAGGCGTTTGTTAACATAACCCAGATAATAATTATTCATTGCCCTTATGAGCACAAAAAAAAATTCTCATTCAATTAATTGGTTGAACTCGATACACGTACTTGTCTATCGAAATGAATTAGATTTCTACAATAGTAAGAATCAAAGTTCAAGTTCTAACAAAATAGTACCACCGTTTAATATCCAACAACGTCCTAATATGCCTATAATGAAAAGAACCTATGAAAAAATAGGGTACAATAATAATTTAATACAAACTTTTAAATACATTAATACTTTTTTTCAAATACTTCATCCGTCTCAAAATATAAGTAAAAGGGATTAAAGAACGTTAATGTTTATGATCCAAATTTTACATCAAATACATAAATTTCTTTGACAAATTTTTGCTTATATTTTGGGAGGAAATCGAGTATATCTTTTATCAACCCTACCAATTTGTTTTAGAAGATGAAAAGTTAAAATTAAAAATACATAAATAGAAATTTAGTAATGGTCCTACACACGTGATTTTTGTTATAAGATTCTACAAAAATGGATAATTAGAGTATTAAATATTGTTGGAACGAAATGTGTTTAACAATGAACCTTAAAGAGTTTTGATGATAACAAGGTATTAAAAATTGTAAATTGGACTAGCTAATATTTGTTCAAGTGTACAGGACCATAATTATAAAGTTACATCATCATTGGTTCTGAATGAGCAAATAAAAGAGCTAAGGAAACAACAAAAAATTTGAAGCTTGGACGCTCCTGAAGGCAACTTGTTACTGAAGAGAAAAAGCGCTCCTGAAGTTAAGTCGCTTCTGAAGTAAGGATAGTGCTCCTGAAGTTAAGTCGCTTCTGAAGTAAGAATAGTGCTCCTGAAGACAAGAAGTTCAGAAGTCATATTATCAGAAGCTGCATCATCAGAAGCTGCAGAAGTCATCTCATCAGAAGCTGCATCATCAGAAGCTGCCTCATCAGAAGCCATTTCACTAGAAGCTGAATATCAACTGGATTTGCAAAGAATCAAGAATTGAAGAATTATCAATGCAAAAGCTGTCTATTGGATTCGAAAACACAAACAAAGGATTAGTGGAATTTTGCAACGGTCATTTCAAAGGTGTTTGAAGGTGTGTGTTTGCAATTTGGACGAAAGCGTTGACATTGTACTTTGTACGAATTGTACAACCACGTTCTCCACTACTCTGTTTTGTGTCCGCACTACAGGACAAGAAAACAGCTCCAGAATACGGTTTCGCCTGCATAGATGTTCCTTTGGATAAGGAATGGATTTCAAATTTGTTCTTCATAGGACAACAACCAAATCAGGCAAAAGATCATTGGTGAAAGATCAAGCTTCAACAACGACTCTTTGGTGTGCTGGCAATTTCACAACGTCTCTTTCACACCTCTATATAAAGGAGTGAAGACCTAGAGAATTGGTAATGCAAGAACGCTGAACGAAAGACTCACAAGATTTTCACAAGTACCAAACCTCTGCTGAAATTGTTCTGCATTCACTTAGAATTTCTGTGTCTCAAAGTCATATCTTAGAAATTCTTAAGTCCATTGAGTCTGTATCTGATTTGTATTGTGAGCACCTCTGATTGTATATCAAGTGTTCAATCTTAAACAATTTTCTGTGTAATTTTGTTTAGTTAGGAAGTCTCTTGCAATTGTGCTTGAGCAGGAAGTCTCTTGATTGTGTTCTTGAGCAAAGGAAGTCTCTTGCTTGTGTGCTTGAGCATTTGTAATCAGATATTACTCATAGTGAAATCTCCTTGGAAGTGCAAGGGGGACTGGACTACTTCCGGTTTGTGGAAGGAACCAATATAATTGCTTTGTGTCGTTCTTCTTCTCTCTCTCTGTTTTATTCCGCTGCACTTAGATTCTGATCATCACTTCAGAAGCTGTCTCACTTAGCTTCTGATCAGTGTATTCAGTTGTTTAGAGAAACGAAGAATTTTTCAAAACACAATTCAACCCCCCTTCTTGTGTTTTTCTCACCTTCAATTGGTATCAGAGCCTTGGTCTGTTGTGTATCACTTAACCGTGCAACAGTCAAAGATCTGAGAAAAACATGACTACTCCTCCTCCTAATGGTTCTGGTTCTAGTGATACTAGCTATAAAAATGTCTCACATGATTATAGTGATAGTAAGAAAACCAGTGTTGGAAAAGTTCCAAAGTTCAATGGAGATGCTGAAGAGTTCTCTTGGTGGAAGACCAATTTTTACAGTTACATCATGAGCCTGGATGAAGAATTATGGGATATTCTGGAAGATGGTGTTGGTGATTTAGTCCTTGATGAAGAAGGAGCTGCTGTGGATAGAAAGAAACATACTCCAGAACTGAGGAAACTCTACAAGAAGCATCATATTATCAGAGGAGCTCTTGTCACTGCCATACCCAAAGCAGAATACATGAAGATGAGTGACAAATCCACTGCCAAAGCTATGTTTGCTTCTCTCTGTTCAAATTATGAAGGGAGCAAGAAGGTCAAAGAAGCAAAGGCTCTTCTGCTTGTACATCAGTATGAGCTATTCAAGATGAAGGATGATGAAACTATTGAGGAGATGTACTCAAGGTTTCAAACCTTAGTTTCTGGGCTACAAATTCTAAAGAAGAGCTATGTTGCTTCTGATCATGTAAGCAAGATTCTCAGAAGCTTACCTGCCAGATGGAGACCTAAGGTGACTGCCATTGAGGAAGCTAAAGATTTAAACACTTTAAGTGTCGAAGATCTTGTTAGTTCTCTCAAAGTTCATGAGTTAAGTCTTAATGAACATGAGTCTACTAAGAAGAGTAAATCAATAGCTCTTCCATCCAAAGGCAAGTCATCAAAAGCTCTCAAAGTGGTTGAATCTGAAGAGGAAGAACAGTCAAGTTCAGATTCTGAACCAGATGCTGCTGAAATGGCCATGCTCTCAAACAGACTTCAATATCTGGCCAAGAAGAACAGAAAGTTTCTCGCCAAAAGGGGTAACTCCAGAAGCTCAAGGAAAGAAGATCAGAAGGGATGCTTCAACTGTAAGAAGCCTGGACACTTCATTGCTGAATGCCCTGATCTTCAAAGAGAAAAGTCAAAGGACAAATCAAAGAGGTCTACATTCAAACCAAGCAAATTCAAGAAGCAGATTAAGCAAAGTTTAATGGCAACCTGGGATGATTTGGGTAGTGAATCTGGATCTGATAAAAAGGAAGCTGATGAAGATGCAAAGGTAGCTGTTGGGTTGGTAGCAACAGCAACTTCAGAAGCTGGATCAGATTCAGACTCAGAAGATGAAAATGAGGTATATTCCAAAATTCCCAGAGATGAACTTGTTGAGTCACTTAAAGAACTTCTTACACATTTTGAAGTAAGAACCAATGAGTTGAAGGATTTAAAAGAAAAATATGCTGATTTGGTACAACAGCAAAAATCAACTCTATTGGATCTGAAAGCTTCTGAACAAGGACTTAGGGGCTTTGACTTCATGTGTAAAACATATGAAGATCAGCTCAGGTTCTTATGTCAGAAGCTACAAGAAAAGTGTAATGAAAAACCTTTAAGTAATCATGAAATTGCTCTTGAAGATTTCATTATATCTGGCATTGACAGAAGCAGAGTAGCTTCTATGATTTATAGCATTTACAAGAACAATGGCAGAGGAATTGGTTTTCCAGAGGTGAAACTGGAGAAAACCAATCTAAAGTCTTGTTGTGAATGCATCAAGGAAGGTCTGAAAACATTCTTTGTACCAGAAGGGGCTGAGTTGGAAACTGTTGTTCAATCAGAACCTGAAGCTTCTAGTTCTAAAGCTAAGATTACTTCAAAGCCAAAGAACTCTAAGTCAAAGGCTATGATCAAATCTGATTCCAAGACTTCAAAGGTTAGGATCCTGAAAAGATCAGAACCTATTCCTCAGAGTCTGGTGAAACCAAAATCTGAGGTTCTGAAGTCTAAGTTTCAGAAGAAGACAGTTACTGCTTCTGAAGTACCAAAACCTAAGGTGATGGTTAATCAGAAGCAACCCAACTCACAGCACAAGGTACAAGAAGTGAAGAGTAAAGCCTTAAGTACTAACCTTCCAGGACCCATAGAACAATGGGTACCTAAATCTAAAAATGTCAATGATGCAGGTATGTCTAAGAGCAGTGCCAAAGCAAAGATCATGGTACCTAGACAGCGGTTGCTCAAGACACATGACAGGAGACAAGTCCATGTTCCTCAGCCTAACAATGAAAGAGGGAGGAAATGTGAAATTTGGAGGCAACCAGTCAGGCAAGATCATAGGTACAGGAACTATTGGTAATTCCTCTACCTCAATTAATAATGTATGGTTGGTAGATGGTCTTGAACATAACCTTTTGAGCATTAGTCAATTTTGTGATAATGGTTATGATGTGCTTTTTGAAAAACCCAATTGTACAGTAATCAACAAGGAAGACAAATCCATTGTGTTCAAAGGAAAAAGAGTTGACAACGTCTATAAAATCAATTTTTCTGAACTGGCTGATCAGAAGGTGATTTGCCTACTATCAGTGAATGATAAGAAATGGATGTGGCACAGAAGGTTGGGACATGCTAACTGGAGGTTAATCTCTAAGCTTAGTAAGTTACAACTTGTGAAAGGGCTACCAGACATTGACTATCATTCAGATGCACTCTGTGGTGCATGTCAGAGAGGGAAAATTGTGAAATCATCTTTTAAAACCAAAGACTTCATTTCAACCTCAAGACCTTTAGAATTACTCCATATTGATTTATTTGGACCAGTGAGTACTGCATCCTTATATGGAAGTAGATATGGATTAGTCATTGTTGATGATTACAGCAGATGGACTTGGGTGAAATTCATAAAGAGTAAAGATGTTGCGTGTGATGTATTCAGTAGCTTCTGCACTCAAATTCAATCTGAAAAAGAATCAAAAATTTTGAAAGTCAGAAGTGATCATGGTGGAGAATTTGAAAATGAGCCATTTGAAGCTTTTTGTGAAAAACATGGAATTTTCCATGAATTCTCTTCTCCTAGAACACCACAACAAAATGGGGTTGTAGAGAGAAAGAATAGAACTTTACAAGAAATGGCCAGAACCATGATTCATGAAAACAATTTACCAAAACATTTTTGGGCAGAAGCAGTGAATACAGCATGCTATGTTCAAAACAGGATCTATATTAGACCTATTTTGGAGAAAACAGCATATGAACTCTTTAAAGGAAGAAAACCCAATATCTCTTACTTTCATCAATTTGGATGTACATGTTACATTCTGAACAACAAGCTCTACCTAAAGAAATTTGATGCCAAGGCCCAAAGAGGAATCTTTTTAGGTTACTCTGAAAGGTCAAAGGCATACAGAGTGTATAATTCAGAAACACTCTGTGTTGAAGAATCTATGCACGTTAAATTTGATGACAAGGAGCTTGAAGATAAAACTTCAAAGCAAGGTGAAAGTTTTGTAGAGATACAGGTTCCTGAAGCTACTCCAGAACCTGATCAGATAGCTGAGTCTGAAGATAGTCCAGAAGCTGAACCCACATCAGAAGCGCAAGATGAAACTGCTTCTGATGAAGCACAAGATGGCTCACATCAAGCAGATCCTCCCAGAAACACATTCAAACACAAGTCTTCACATCCTGAGGAGCTAATCATTGGAAACAAAGATAGTCCAAGAAGAACAAGATCACATTTCAGACAAGAAGAGTCAATGATTGGACTAATCTCAATGATTGAACCTACAACAGTTGATGAAGCACTTTCAGATGATGGATGGATCCTAGCTATGCAAGAAGAGTTGAATCAATTTCAAAGAAATGATGTGTGGGATCTGGTACCCAAACCTCAGCACAAGAACATTATTGGAACAAAATGGGTATTCAGAAACAAGCTGAATGAGCAAGGTGAAGTAACAAGAAACAAAGCCAGGCTTGTTGCACAAGGGTATAGTCAACAAGAAGGCATTGATTACACTGAAACGTTTGCTCCAGTTGCAAGATTGGAAGCAATCAGGTTACTTCTTTCCTATGCAGTTAATCATGGCATAATATTATATCAAATGGATGTCAAGAGTGCATTTCTCAATGGTGTCATAGAAGAAGAAGTGTATGTTAAGCAACCTCCTGGATTTGAGGATATTAAATATCCTGACCATGTTTTTAAACTGAAGAAATCTCTATATGGCTTGAAACAAGCTCCCAGAGCTTGGTATGATAGACTAAGTAATTTCTTAATCAAAAATGATTTTAAGAGAGGACAGGTTGACACTACACTCTTCAGAAGGACCCTTGGGAAAGATATTCTTGTTGTGCAAATATATGTTGATGATATAATATTTGGTTCTACTAATGCATCTCTTTGCAAGGAATTTTCTGAGTTAATGCAGGATGAATTTGAAATGAGCATGATGGGAGAGCTGAAGTTCTTCCTCGGCATTCAAATCAATCAATGCAAAGATGGAGTCTATGTTCATCAATCAAAGTACACAAAGGAGCTTCTGAAGAAGTTCAAACTTGAAGATTGTAAAGTGATGAACACTCCAATGCATCCTACGTGCAACCTGAGCAAAGAAGATGAAAGAGCTAAAGTAGATCAGAAGCTGTATAGAGGTATGATTGGTTCTTTGTTATACCTCACTGCATCTAGGCCAGATATTTTATTCAGTGTATGCTTGTGTGCAAGATTCCAATCAGATCCTAGAGAATCTCATATGACTGCTGTCAAGAGAATCTTCAGGTATTTGAAGGGAACAACTAATCTTGGACTCCTTTATAGGAAATCCTTAGATTATAAGCTAATTGGATTCTGTGATGCTGATTATGCTGGTGATAGGATTGAAAGAAAGTCAACCAGTGGCAATTGTCAATTTCTGGGTGATAATCTTATATCCTGGGCTAGCAAAAGACAAACAACTATTGCTATGTCTACAGCAGAAGCAGAATACATTTCAGCTGCAAGTTGTTGTACACAACTACTTTGGATGAAACATCAGTTGGAAGATTATCAGATAACTGCTAACAGTATTCCCATCTATTGTGATAATACTGCTGCTATTTGTTTGTCTAAAAATCCAATTTTGCATTCAAGAGCTAAGCACATTGAAATCAAACACCATTTTATCAGAGATTATGTTCAAAAAGGAATTTTAGATATACAATTCATTGATACTGAAAATCAATGGGCTGATATATTTACTAAGCCTTTAACTGTTGAAAGATTTGATTTTATAAAGAAAAATTTGAACATGCACTTTGTATCTGATTAGATGTTTGCTTGCTCCTGAATAGGATTTTAGGTTCTGAAGTTAGTTCAGAAGCGGTAGTCCATCAGAAGCTCTTTATTGAGGTTCTGAGGAAAACTCGCTTCTGATGATGACGTCAGCATCTGAAGTCCAGAAGCTGGATTTGTTGCTTCTGAATAGTTGAATTAGTGGAAACGTTGGAAGTTACCTTTTAAAAAGTAACTTCTGGCCCACTAACTTGGTAGTTACTCTGTGAACTTCTTACGTGGCCTGTATGTATTGGTGTATAACTAAAAGGGCAATGATGATTTAATAGCTTTGAAAGTACTTTTCACGCGCCCCCAATTTTGTCATTAATGTTATGTTTGTTTGTCTCTTTTGAATTGCAATCGTTTTACTTTTAACACTTTGACAATTCACACACTACTCACTCACAACAAACACATTTGCTCTCAAACCTCTTGCGAAGTAAGCGCATTCTCTCAACCTTAGAACCCTAAAATCTTCATCTTCTTCAAATCTTTGTCAATCATCAAATGGCATCATCAAGTTCGCAACGAGAAGATTCAGTATCTACTTCACGAATGGTCCCTGAATATGACTACAGAAGAAGAAGCATGAAATTGGAAGAATGGGATTTGCAAGTTCAGATAGAGAATCCAGTGGATTTTGATTCTCTGAATTTTCATAGGTGTTCAATCAGAAGCTACTATGAAGAGCAAGGACTCATGCATTTTTTCAAAATGTTGAATGGACCAACATATGAAGCTCTGGTTAGACACTTCTGGGTAAGAGCAAAATTTTACAACAAAGCGGCATCCTTAGCTGAGGAAAGTCAGATGGTGTTAATGTATCCTGAATTAGAAGGGAAAACAAGAGAAGAAATGGGTCTTGCGCCGTTTGTTGAAGATGAAATCAGGTCTAGCATCTGTGGTATTCCAGTAAGAATTGCACAATGGCACATAGAGTATGTTCTTAAGGTTGCAGCTTCTGGATACTACTCTGGAATTGATCTTTCAGATGCTGCTGAAAAACGCATTTGGAAAAAGCAAGCCAACTTGGTGATATACAATTCTGAGAAGGAGAAGAAATATTCTGAATTGAGCATGGAAACTAAGATGCTTCTGAAGATTCAGAATGAGAACCTGTTTCCATGTGGTGACTGTGTGAAACCAAATCTAGCTCAGAAGGTCCTTCTCCAGCACTTCATCAAGAAGGAAAAGGTGAATGTGCCCAAATACATGTTCAAGTACTTGGTAGAGTGTCTGAAACAGAGTCAGCTACTGGATAAACCCTGGGTTCCCTATGGAAGACTCCTATCAGAGATATTCTATCAAGGAGGTGTCTTGGACAGTCTCAGTCAATCTCAAGGCTTCACAGACCAGCTACTTGACACAAAAACTGGAAAATTCATTAATGCTCATACTCTCTTGAATATGAAGCTAATCAGTGAAGTCACCAAACTTCAAACTGATTTAAGTGAATCTCTTGTTGTATCTGATCTTATGAGAGAATTTCCACCCATCTGCAAAAAGGATCCTATTGAAGTGCAGATGAGGTACATCAAAGATCACTATGAGGCAACCAACAAAGTCATTAGGTTGGATGAAGTACCTGAGGAAATGTTTGGTGGTACTGTGCCTCTGGCAAAAGGCAGAAGAGCTAAGAGGAAATTGTCTGCAGAAGAATACCTGGACGTTGAAAAGTCTGTTAAGAAGGCAAGAGTTGCTTCTGACAAGCTCAAGATTGGTGGTTCTTCAGTACCATCAATTGAGGAAGCTATTGGAGACGTGGATTCCAGGTTGATCATGGATGTTGGCATTTCTCTTGATCAACCTGCTATACCAAAGAGGAAGAGGAAGCCAGCCTTGAGGAGAACCAAGGATTTTCCTCATATCACCTTAACAGCTCAAGCTGCTTCTGATTTAGAGTTAAAAGAGTTACAAGAGAAAAAGGCAGCAGCTGAAAAGGTCTTGGAAATTGCTGCTGAGCTACAAGAGTCTGTAGTTTCAGAAGCCAAGCAACTGTTGCAGATGTCCAGTGAGTCTGCTAAAGAGGATTCTGATCCTGAACCAGAGAAGGTAATTAATATATCATCAGATTCCGCATCCAAATCATTATCAGATTCTGATGATTCTGATGATGATATACCCTTAGCTCAACTGTTTCAAAAACCAGTAAAAAGCCAATCAACATCAACCAAAACCAACGATAAGCCTTCTCAGTCAACTACTTATGAACCAGTTGGTCACATCATTAATGAGAAGTTGGCTGAACTGGCTGAGCAGAGAGAAAGGGTCATTGATACTATCTTTCGCCTTAACCCTCAACCCCTTAACATTCAACCTCTCAACATGATTCCTCCAGAAAATGTTGAGTTTACCTCAGAAAAAGCCTCTGAAACAACTCCAGAAGCAGCTGCTTCTGAAAATGTTGTTTCAGAAAACCCCCATCAACAAACACCTGAACCACATAAACCCACAACACCCCCACAATCACCAACAGCTACCATTGACTCCCAACTCAACAATCAAACAACAACTTCACCACAACAACCACCAACTGAAACTGACTTTCAACCTTTACCTGAACACTCCCCAGAACCAACTCCTATGGATGTTGACATCTCTCTAGTCAATGTTCAAGCCTCAACATCTACCACTCACATTGCCTCTGACCAGCCTCCATCTTCAAACACACAAACACACCTTACCATTCCAGTTCCTAACCTTGTTCAAGATCTGGAAATCAGTGATTCTGATCTTGAAACCCTTGAACATCCACCCACAAACATCCTGGAATCTGGATATATTAATTCTGAGCTTCTGACAATTCTGAGTCAGATGCATAATCTGGTGGATCAAAGAAGGACGATTGATCTCACAGGTGCATATGAAGACTCCTGGGCATCTCTTCAGAACCGGGCAACTGAGCTTATTGAAGAGATCAAGGCTAAATGCATCAGAGTCAAGCAAGCTTCAGTCAGAAGGCTAATGGAGTATGTGAATCAGAGTCTTAGAGTAAGAAGTTCTACACTGCTCCTGGCAAACCAGCCTTTCTTCTTTGAAACGGATTACTTGACCAGAGAAGCAAGGTTGTGTAAGCTTCTGAAGAAACAGATGGCACAGCAGCAGCAAGAAGCTAGAGAAAGGGAACAAGCTCTTCTCCAGAGGCAACAACAACTTGAAGAACTGTTGCAGAAGAAAATTGAAGAAATGGAGGAGATGAAGAAACAACAACAAATCAACCCTTAGTTGCACACCCTTGTGTTTTTCTTTTTGTTTGTTGTTTGTTTTAAAATTTCTTAGTCCTTGCTTCTGAAACCATCTTGTCTTATTTCTCTTGCTTCTGAATGCTTACTGATTCTGACTGTTTAGCTGCTTCTGATATGTAGATATTCATGTTCATATTTTTTTTCTCTGATTTATTTAGTTCATTGCTTAGTATACTCTCTCATGTTTGAGTTTTTCTCATATCTTTTTGTCTTTTATGCTTATATATATTTCAATTTTTTTTTTGATAATGACAAAAGGGGGAGTATATGTGACAAGTATTTAAAGGCTCTGAGCCCCATTAATGGCATTTGAAATTTTTGAAAAACTTCTATCTTTTTTACCTTATTGGTATAAGCCATGAACGAACGAAGAAGTATCAAAATTCAAGTAAAATTAATTGAACCATTCTTCTTATCTATAAGTTAATTCTTTCAATGATTCAATTTTGTTTTTAAGCTCTGATAATATTATTGTGCGAAAAATGAATTTAATTAACCTGGATAGAACTTAGGGGGAGCTTACAAACCTCACCTTAAACACTATCAGACTCAGGGGGAGTTTGAGCTTACAAACCTCAGATTCTGAGCTTACAAACCACAGAACCCCAAAGTCAACTTGTTAATTAGATTAACAACAATTGATCAATTTTAAATACTTTTGTTTGTCATCATCAAAAAGGGGGAGATTGTTGGAACAAAATGTGTTTAACAATGAACCTTAAAGAGTTTTGATGATAACAAGGTATTAAAAATTGTAAATTGGACTAGCTAATATTTGTTCAAGTGTACAGGACCATAATTATAAAGTTACATCATCATTGGTTCTGAATGAGCAAATAAAAGAGCTAAGGAAACAACAAAAAATTTGAAGCTTGGACGCTCCTGAAGGCAACTTGCTACTGAAGAGAAAAAGCGCTTCTGAAGTTAAGTCGCTTCTGAAGTAAGGATAGTGCTCCTGAAGTTAAGTCGCTTCTGAAGTAAGAATAGTGCTCCCGAAGACAAGAAGTTCAGAAGTCATATTATCAGAATCTGCATCATCAGAAGCTGCAGAAGTCATCTCATCAGAAGCTGCATCATCAGAAGCTGCCTCATCAGAAGCCATTTCACCAGAAGCTGAATATCAACTGGATTTGCAAAGAATCAAGAATTGAAGAATTATCAATGCAAAAGATGTCTATTGGATTCGAAAACACAAACAAAGGATTAGTGGAATTTTGCAACGGTCATTTCAAAGGTGTTTGAAGGTGTGTGTTTGCAATTTGGACGAAAGCGTTGACATTGTACTTTGTACGAATTGTACAACCACGTTCTCCACTACTCTGTTTTGTGTCCGCACTACAGGACAAGAAAACAGCTCCAGAATACGGTTTCGCCTGCATAGATGTTCCTTTGGATAAGGAATGGATTTCAAATTTGTTCTTCATAGGACAACAACCAAATCAGGCAAAAGATCATTGGTGAAAGATCAAGCTTCAACAACGACTCTTTGGTGTGCTGGCAGTTTCACAACGTCTCTTTCACACCTCTATATAAAGGAGTGAAGACCTAGAGAATTGGTAATGCAAGAACGCTGAACGAAAGACTCACAAGATTTTCACAAGTACCAAACCTCTGCTGAAATTGTTCTGCATTCACTTAGAATTTCTGTGTCTCAAAGTCATATCTTAGAAATTCTTAAGTCCATTGAGTCTGTATCTGATTTGTATTGTGAGCACCTCTGATTGTATATCAAGTGTTCAATCTTAAACAATTTTCTATGTAATTTTGTTTAGTTAGGAAGTCTCTTGCAATTGTGCTTGAGCAGGAAGTCTCTTGATTGTGTTCTTGAGCAAAGGAAGTCTCTTGCTTGTGTGCTTGAGCAAAGGAAGTCTCTTGCTTGTGTGCTTGAGCATTTGTAATCAGATATTACTCATAGTGAAATCTCCTTGGAAGTGCAAGGGGGACTGGACTACTTCCGGTTTGTGGAAGGAACCAGTATAATTGCTTTGTGTCGTTCTTCTTCTCTCTCTGTTTTATTCCGCTGCACTTAGATTCTGATCATCACTTCAGAAGCTGTCTCACTTAGCTTCTGATCAGTGTATTCAGTTGTTTAGAGAAACGAAGAATTTTTCAAAACACAATTCAACCCCCCTTCTTGTGTTTTTCTCACCTTCAAATATGAGTCATGTTGACAAGTGTCTTAGGGACTAAGATACTTAATAGAAGCTTTGCATTGGAAAACTCAAATATTGAATTTTAAAAAGTTTATTACACCACTTTAAGATAAACTCAAATTCATTCCATTCTCGAGCATGAGAACGCACAACCTCCTTCTGCGGTCGGCCACGAACGATCAAAACGCCTGCTCTTAAGTCGTCGCTCTTCATCAAGAGCAACGACTTGGGGGGCTACTGTTCTGGACCGGTCAAAAGGACCTTTGGCCCATTGCTCAAACTCCATGTTTGGCAACGTTACTTGCGGTTCAAACGAGCCACAACGTCTCTCTACACGTTCCCACAATAAACTCTCGAGGGGTTACACTTCCCACGATTTCGTAACCGCCAGAGCCAGGTGTGCCATTACAACGGCTCTGCAGCCCTCCACCTCTATAAATAGGGGACTCAATGCAGTCCCCATGGTAGAATCTTTTCTTCCTTCCAAACCCTCACTCTCTAATCTCTACTGACTTGAGCGTCGGAGTGCCTGTAGGTACATGATGACACTCTGTCATTACAATTTTGTAGACACTTTTTCATGTACTTTTAAGGTAAGTCATCATGATATTCAAGCTAAAAGCACTCAAAAAAGAAGATTTCAAGCCACTGGAATACCGGGAAAATCGGGCCCCGATGTAGCAAAATCAGGCGTCGATTTCAAGACACAGAAGTTCTGTAAAAATCGGGCCACGGTATGGCAAATCGGGCGCCGATTTCACGCTCCCAAGACGTGTTTTCATGCATATCGGTGGTCGATTTTATGGGCTCGGGAGCCGATTTTGAGTGGCCTATTTATAGAAAAGTGCGTTTCTGAATTAAGGGTTCACGTTTTGGAGATCAAAAGGCATAGAAAACACAGCGGAAGTGATCTAGAGCACCATTGGAGGAGATTTATCAAGAATCATTCATGAATTGTTCTTGTAATATCTCTTTTATCCCTTTTTCTTGCTTAATCACCATGTGTAACTAAACCCTCCATTGTTGGGGATGAGTAAACCTAGATGAATACTTTTGCCATGTGACTTGATCATGATTATTGATGAAACTTATTGAATTGTTTTTCTTATCTCCATGCTTAATGCTTTTATTGATTGATCACCTTTACATTGATTTACGGTTTATATTGTGAAACGGAAGTGGAATGTATAAACGCTTTGAGATAAGAGACCTTTGCCTTTGTAATCTAGGAATAGATGCAAACCCTTGGGACCATTTGAGAATTCATGATTGTTCATGCTTAATTCTAATCTTCAAATTCACTAAGGAATTAGGTTTTTATTTTAGAATTAAAGGTTCTGTCACTAAGGAATTAGGACACGAATATTGTAGAGAATTCGGTAACAATTAAATGAGTCAATTCAATTATGATAATCAAGTTAATAGGTTTAGGTAATAATCAGGTGAAACTCATCCCCAACGCTTTTCTCTTATTAAGTTTGAACCAATTTACTTTGCGTGATATTCATTATTGCATTAAACGAATCTCGTAACCTTTTGTTCAATTAAGTTATAAATCCTATTCAACAGTATACCGCAATCCTCGAGTTCGATACTCGGTCTTACTGTTTTAAATTTACTACTTGAACGATTTCGTACACTTGCGAAAATTGCCATCAGTACACACCCCCCATCCGCTCTAAGAAACATTTTGACGTATTCCACCATCGTCAC
Organism: Medicago sativa; assembly: GCF_051527215.1. Lineage (NCBI taxonomy): Eukaryota > Viridiplantae > Streptophyta > Magnoliopsida > Fabales > Fabaceae > Medicago > Medicago sativa. Next base: position 25,098,280 of record NC_140753.1, on the reverse strand, counting down.
AACCATCACATTCAAAGCACCGGTAGTCACCTTCTGATCAGGTACAATTAATATATATATATATATATATATATATATATATATATATATATATATATATTGGGTTGGATAGTCTTCTCCAATATTGTATATAGTATACAAATATGTTTGTTACAAAAATAGGGATATGAGGGGGGTCAAGCTCCAGTGGATTAGTTTATCATGTCTCTCACCGTGAGTGAGTAACTTTTTACCGTACGATATAATATTAAAATAATTGACGGTCACGATCGTTGACCGGTAACTCATTGCAACATTGCTCTTCCAAGTTTTATCCAAATTCCTTGAATGAAACGATTCTATTGGTATTTAAAATTCATTAATGCCACTTTGCCCTATTATTGTTTTGTATTTTCAACTTTTACCCGAAACAAAATTCAACAAACATAACTCTTGTTAATTTTCAGATCCAAACTTCTTTCTTTCCCACTCACCACCATCATGAGTTCATCACCATGACGAGTTCATTACAAACACTACCGCACGTTCTCATGGCAACATTAAAAAAATTATTTTTTGAACAACAGCAACAACCACTACAATTAATTTTTTGATTCCATAACTCTTTTTATATCAAAAGGGTTATTTATTTCAATAATTAAAGGAAATCAAAAGGCAGTTTTGTTTTCTCCGATTTTAGTTATTTTTGGTTGATATTATAAATTTTGATTTCACTTTGAGTGTTTAAAGAGGGAAAAAAATTGCTTGAAATCACAAGGATATGTTATTTGGTTTATGAATCTATCTTTAAATTGAGTTTTTGTTGTTAAAAAGGGTTAAAGTTATGATTTTTCTTCAATTTAATGTAAAAATGAAAAAATACGAATGAAAGACAACAAAATGAGAAATAGGTAATCGTGGAATCGAAATTGTTACAAGAGAGTCATGAGTGCAAAAATGGTGCAATTTATGAAGTTTGGATTATAAAAGTGTAAATTAAAAATAAAATTAAAAACCCTAATAATCAATGTGATCCAGCGTAGAGAGCCGAAAACAATAGAGTTTTTTGTTTGTTATATCAAAAACATTAGGGTTAAATACTCAAATATTGCATATTGAAATTTAAACTTGTGTAACCTAACCTACCTGCTAAATAAATAAAGCAAGCAATGTAGCAAACACATACGTGATGTCTTTCGGCTCCGACAACGTTGCTTATATATAAATGATTAAAACTCATGTAAAAATCTTAAGAAGTACTATTAACAAAAGTTTTTTTTGTAATTTCTTTTTCTCATGTGGTTAAAAATTCACTCATTAAGACAATAGATATCAAATCTAATTCCACCATTATATTAAAATGTTTGTATCAATTGAGTTATGTTTATAAAGACATGTTTTTCTCAACCTTTTGTGATGAAGATTTCATTGCATGATTATATTATGTATTCCAAGAACTTGTTGACAAAATATCTTATAAATATGAAATGGAAGTAACAATTCGCAATTTATTGTTTTGCAGTTGGTTCATGTGAATGTATATGACATCATTACACTTTTATTGTTATAAAATTTAATGTAGTTAATGATTATAATCTAAGTTTGTCTTGGTTAAATTGTTTTTCAATATATATGACATCATTACACTTTTATTGTTATAAAATTTAATGTAGTTAATGATTATAATCTAAGTTTGTCTTGGTTAAATTGTTTTTAATGTTCGTTCATAACTTTTACATTGATCATAAATTTGTGTTTGCAATATTTTCCCAAAACCATTGGCCAACAATAATTATTGAATGAAGAAAATGTTATCGCTCTTATAGCATAAAAACATATGGCTCATGCTATTGCCATATTCACATTGATTACATGAAAGAAAATGAGAAGTACCTTGAAAAAATGTGGTATGAGAATGTCAGAGATAAATAATTGTCAGTTGGAAATATTCTATTGTTTAACATTAATATTTCCGCTCGTATGCTCTATGTTTTTGTTATTTGTTGGTTTTGAACATGTAGTTAAAATTTTAATTATCTCAATTGTATTGTAGTATCATAACTATGACCTAAGTATGTTATAACTATTGTATTATCAGTGATAAACTTATTATGTTATAATATCAAGTATGAAATAAGTACTATCATGTACCTTCTTATATGTTTGTAGGGTAATATATGAGTTTGTTCCTCTTTACTTGTATGAGTTTGTTCTTTTATAATCAAAACTGTTAATAAAACTAAATACAACCATAATCAAACTAAAATTTGAAATGACAAATACCCATTCAAAGGAAAAACTTCATTGGAAATATTATATAAAACATAAAATTACAATAAAATTGAATATTAACATTAACATTAACATCAACAATATAAAAGAAAAGTTCAGTACATGAATAATTTTATTTATTAAAGGACTACCAATATAACTGTCTCTCACATATCAGATCTAGTCACCACCGCCTCAGCTCACCACCGCCTCAGCTTGAAAGATGAAATACATGGAACTAACAAAGTTGTTCAAATTTGTACGCTCTAACAAAGGCACACTTATGGCCCTTGATGTGGGCGAAGTAAACACCGGTATAGCGATGTCAGACTTGGAGTTGAAATACTCCAAGACACTAAGTCTAATCAAGATGACCATGTCCGATGGTGTAAAAGATGTTGACACCGTACCTGAAGAAATATCGGAGTTGGTAGAGGAACACAACGTTAAAGGCCTTATTATTGACAAACCTGCCAATTTGCTTTCCTGCATCATATTCGAGAATATGTGCCTCCGGGTCAAAGGTGGCCTGCAGATTGGATTGCCACTCGTCTTGACACTGAGAAATACCAAGAAAAGAAGATTTTCAAGTTTGTGGAGGAGCTCATAAAAAAAAAGATCCAATGAAAAACTTGATGTACACTAGGCAAAACGAAGTGTTCTCTTCAAAGAGCGCTTTGACATGGTACAAAATATTGAAGAAAACAGAGATTGAGGTGCCAGAGTTTGAGCTGGAGTTTCAGATACCATCAAGAAACAGCTCTAAAGACAAGTTATCAACGACTTTAATTTTGCAGCAGTGTTTTGATTTCGTCCACAAGGGTGTCTAGCACCAGTTATTACCATTCGTCTCCAACGGCTTAAATACTCTAGGGTACTTAAGTATTGTTGGTATTATTCATTCTATTTTTTGATGTATTCAACAATATGTAAAGGTCAATTATGCATAGCTGCAAATTGATAGTATATAATTTGGCCAGTACTTGAAGAGATTGTAATTGACATATCCTTAAAAATAAAAAAAATGTCATGAGTATGTTTATTTCCTGTGGTTGAAGAAACAACTAACATCTATTCTACATTTATGCAATGTTGTACTTATTAGTGATTGAAGAAACAACTAACATCTATTCTTCATTTTCTGTGGTTTTCAATGTTTGTTCCTTACTTTTACATTGAAAAAAGGTGGCATGAGTATGTCCGAGCTAAATAATTGTTTGTTGGAGTTGTTCTATTGTTTAACATTAATATTTCCGTTTGTATGCTTTATGTTTTTGTTATTCGTTGGTTTTGAATATGTAATTAAAATTTTAATTATCTCAATTGTATTGTAGTATCATAGTTATAACATAAGTATGTCATAACTATTGTATTATCAGTGACAAACTTATTATGTTGTCATATCAAATATGAAATAAGTATTATTATTTACCTTTTTACATATCTATCTTTTTTGCATATGCTCCTCCTACTGATCCAAACACCTCATGTAGTGAATCACAATTACTTACGGTCAATTCCTTCACATTTAGAAGCATTTGTATCTCATTGTACGGCACAAACACCAACAATTTATGAAATGATTTGATGTTTGTTTGAGAGTTCTTAATCACATATCCTTCATTATGTAGTTTGGTCAAGTTCAACATCATGAATCCTTCATTAAGCATTATTATTTACCTTTTTATATGTTTGTAGGCTAATATGTGAGTTTGTTCCTCTTTGCTGGTATGAGTTTGTTCCTCCGCAATAAAAAATGTTAATAAAACTAAATACAACCATAATCAAACTAAAATTTGAAATGACGAAAACTCATTCAAAGGGAAAACTTTTTTGGAAATCATATTTATAACATAAAATTACTGTAACATTGAATATTAACATTAACTTCAATAATATAAAAGAAAAGATTGGTACAAGAATAAGTATATATAATTTTTACTCCATATAGGATAACTTATTAAACTTACAGTTGATAATACTATGTCATCTAGATTGTCATTCATACCAATTACATCAACGTCAATTACTTGTGAGAGTTAAAAACATTTTTCTCAACTTTTAATATTTGAATGAATACAAATAATATCAACATATACAACAACTAGGCAATGCAATTTGATCTCAACATTTAGGCCATTAGCAATAACATAAACTTGTTCCTCTGTTTTAATTCAAAAAATTGAGGTATTTTTCATTAAACAAGACTTTATCCCATTTCAAACATTAGATAATTGCAATGGACATTGACCTACATTTAAAACAATATTATGCACAGTAATTGCACAACTCAACAATGTAATAAATTATAAAAGTCATGTTTTTCATTCTGCAACACATGAATTATGTCTCATTACTAAGGAGAATAATTTTGGCATTGTGCTTAATTTAATAAATTAGGCAACATTCATGGTTCCAAACAATATCTATAATGGGGTACGAAATTCAGAACATCACTCTTTACATTCAAAAAAGAAAGCAATTTGAGTAGCAGGGAAGCAAGAAGACACTGTCTTCCACGACAATAGGTTGTCGGAAAAGATTTAATGTAACCTACATATAAATATAAAGGATCGTCAAAATGTTTGGTAAATGACCAGAGCTGCCTGTGTTTGTAGTTGGGATGAGCATAAGTATTCAATCTTAGCCTCCACATATATAATAAATGAGATAATACTCATCGCACAAGTCGGTTACGTAAGTTGTGTTAAACTCAATCATGATTCTTAAATGAGTTCAATTCATTTTATTTAATTGATTTTTATTTAAATTTATTTATATATTGATCATTTTAACTCATAGTCAATTTGGCCTTGCTAAATCTCATCTCCAAGTTTCTTTTGAAAATTTTAAATTTTGGGTATTTTCTTTTCTACCCTTTTAATTGAAATTAAAATTATAAACGTATTGAAATTAATCCAATGTATGTGATATGTTAGATATCACCTTTTGATCGCGAATTTGATGCTTCAGTTTTCAAATTTTCATAAAAAGTTGTTATTTTTGTTTTCCAAAACATAGACGCAACTTGATTAAAATATAACTTAGAAGTGTTTAGAGTTGTCCGAAGGATCAAACCTAGGTCCCTTAGACGAAATGCAATCATTATTTATCAACGTTGTAGTGACTTCTTATAGCATGTTTGGTTTCACGTTGAAACCAAAATTCTTGTGTCTCAATGTCCATTTCACCGTGATTTGCTGAGGCTAGACATTCAAGCTTTCTCTTAACTTGCAGGAGCGTCCAGGTAGCCGTTAGGCCAAACAAATGCTTTGACTTTAATATGCTACGTGTATTTAATATATTTGTATACATCATGAATAGAAAGTTCATTTAACTCAAAAGGATCAAGCAATTAGTCCATCTTTTTCTTAATTGGTAAGGCACCATTGCATGTGACTTGAATGTCAAGGTAATCAATATGAAATCATTTTCAAGCATTCCAAACTTATGAGAAGCTCGTGGAGAGTGCTATATTCCATTTAGTTTTGACTTCTGCTCAAAGCATTGTGAAACTTCAACACACCTAATCTTTGAATGCGCATCTCATATCTTGAGTTGGTTTAGTAGTATTCTTAACATATCTATCACTCTTACAAACATTTGGGGAATTTGTGATAGAGGTTGCGGTGCTTAGTGCAAGTTAGTTATCATAGCTACATTGATCAACATAGTGAACTCTATTTGGCACAACAAAAACCAACCTAGCCATAACAATGTTAGTCCAAACTTGAGATCAATAATTACTTTGGTGTTTGCTAACACATCTATCTGTATATGAAAATTTAACAATGGCTTAACATTACCTCCTTTATGTCAGATTTTGTCATCCTTAAAGCTTTCAATAAATTAATATTTTAAAAATATTTATCGAGACAAATCAAACAACATCTTACATGCTAATATTTGTATTTATACATTAGTTAAAAAAGTAAGTCAGGTGAATAGTGCACATTGCAAAAATTGGACATGTGTTTTGAAACGGAGGGAGTAAGCATCTTTCTTTAAATAGTGAAATTGTATATTATTCTTTTATATTTATAAAATGAAATAATATTAAACTTAGAATGATGAATGATGCACAAAGACACAATTGATTTGATGAGGATATTGGAGCCTCTTGAGACGGACAGTGAGTAGAACAATCATACTTCGGACGCAAACGTGTGTTTAGTTAGCAATTGACAATATTGCTCTCTCAAATGTTTGTAATCGGGAGATTAGGTAGCTTAAGTGATTTAAGTTAAGAATTACTAAAAAGTTGAAGTGATTAATGTTTAGGGTTCAAGAATTGAACAGTTATAATTGTTTCGATCTTAGTGTATGACTTGTATTATGACCTCTGCATCATATTTCGAAAAGTGTTATGGATTATTTCTGTTTATTTGTTTTTTAAAGTTTCTTGATTACATGATTACTCCAATTTGTTTTTTCTTGATTAATAGTATAGTTTAAAAGTTTCTGGTTATTTGTTTTTTCTTGATTACATGATTTTCTTCTAAGGAAAGAAAGTTTCTTTGATGGTTGTTGAAATTTATGCTTTTATTGTTTCAAATGAACAAGCACAAAGTTTTCATAATAATGTATGGATTAACGATGAGGAAAATAATGTGGAATGCCACTATTTGTTTAATGAAAGATTAGTTTACTGCGAAAAAGAATGAGGAAAGCTATAATTTGAATGTTTTTTTTTCTCTTTATTTTTTTATTTCAAGGAGTTTAGCGGCAAAATTGATTTCCCTATCCTCTTCAAGTGCGAGATATCAATTAATTATGCCCCCTTTCAAACGAAAGTTTTTTTTATTCATATACACTTTCGAGACACAAGAGTTGATCGGTCTCTTTGTCGTAGCTCATAGAGCACCTACATTGGATCAAAAGCAACCACATAACTAACGTAAGTAATAGGGACACCTCATCTTAACCCAAAATCCTAATGTATTAGGTTTTTTAGTTCTCTCATTTATAAAGTGATCAGCCTTCACTTTTTTTTAGAAGTTAAATTAACCCACCCAAATTGACATCGGGAAAAATCGAACCTAAAACTTTGTAGAGGAGTATACTTTAAGGTCTCAAGCCAACATCAACAGCCAACATCAACAGATCAACCCAAGTGGGTTTAATCAACCTTCACTTATCTAATCAGTGTGAGATCTCTACCCACGCTTGCCATAACAAAAACGTACACGTACTAATTTACAAATTGCAAGTTTTAACATGTGCCCTAACCTATGATCAAATATCCCCACAAATTTTTCCTATTTAAGTTGCACTTATTAAACCTTGTTCAATTTTTTTATTGCTGAAATAAGCACATGAAACAATGAATGGACATCTATTCCAATTTTACCCTTTTTATATGCTTGTATAAACCTCATTTTACAATTACTATAATTCCTCATAGTGTTTAGAAAGGTTGTCTTCTCACTACCCAAAAAAAAGAAAGGTAGTCTTCTCAACATCTCAACCATTGATTTCTTTTTTTTTTTTTTTTTTTTTACTAAACCTCAGTCATTGATTTCTTCTATTCCTAATTCTACGGTTTAGATATATATATCCCCATCAGGATGATATTTTTTCATGTCGTCATACACATAGCCGCTAATACATTTTTTTTAACAAGCATACGAAACAAATACTAATAATACATTGTCCAATATGGGTTTTTAGAGCATAAATATGGCTGACACGGAGTGTCTTCACAAAGTCCAAACTTTTTTGTCAACGTGTCTTGTATGTTTGACATGGTAAGAGAGTGCCTAAACTCACCATAGTATCTCTGCACGGCATGTATCTTTTGCCTCACTTTGTTTACTTTTGAAATTTTTTTGTTCCAATTAATAGGTGAAAAGGAATATCACAATGACTATTTTATTAATATGTGAGATTAGTGAGATCCATTTTAGCATTTTGGAAGAGTGGTATGAATATTTAGAAAATATAGTTGAGTGGTTTAAATAATTAAGTGTGAAGTAATATAATATATTAAGTGGAGTCCATTTATACCACTAATGTAGATGACATGGATGTGGGTGCTCTTATATATTCTTGCTTCTACTCTATCACTTCACTGGTTGTTGCCATTCTAACCAAACTCCTGCCCCACATCATGTCACACCTTCATCCCAAGTTAGGAATTATAGGTATTTCAAGCTTACACAATTGGGTGGGTTTTGCCAAATAGTTGAGTCCTATCTAGTTAATTGCTCGATTGTTCGTGTTTCAATTCCTTTGCATATAAGCTACATTGTATCTTAGCTAAAATACAGTAAGAACTCTAAGGCTGACTTTGTTTGGGAGTTAGGAAAAGAGATAAGATTTTAGAGGGAATGGTAGAAATGGTTGGAAGGAAAATTGTGCACCTTAATTTGGAAGAATATCTTTACAAGGGAGGGATGAAATAATACTCTAGAGTCGGTATTTTATAAAGACATTTTTTCCAATACATTTTTTTAGTTGTTACATTATTGAAAGGTTTTAGTCCAACAAAAATCCTTATGGATGACCACTCTTCCGTCCTACTATCTTTCTGAGTTCAGATCTGCTCCAGTGCATATATCCTCAAAGTTATTCTCTTCTTGTCCCTCCAAACTATCAAATAAAGTCTAATATTTTTCTCCTTTAATTCCATGAGTTCTCCCAGAAAACTCATTATTTTCTTGAATTCTCACACTACAACCTACAGATATCATAGATGAAAAATAATACGAGTAATATAACTTGAATTATGCGATGACCAATCAATCTTAAGCCAAAGGTTATTATATTGATTTCTTAACTAAAATATTTAACATAGTTGTTAGCAATGTTTTAAAATAATAAAACTTTGCTGAACTGAGACTTTAAAGACATTATTAAAAAACTTCACTAAAATTTCTTATACTTCTAGGGACACATGCGAAGGTCACATGAGTTTCTCCTTCGTCAAATTCGAACGTTTATTTCACAAGAAAACCCCAATTGCAGACACCGCAGTTGCGGTGGAAAAATATTATTTGAGGACTACAAGTATTTGTCTTGTAAAATGATGAAAGCTAAAGCGAAAACATTGAGAATCAAGATATGTACCATATTCCCTACTAGAAGAATGAATAAAGGGTCTTGTAAAATATGGAAACGATTATACAGATAACGATTTCAAAAACCAACAATTTTTCGAAACCCTGCCATTACAGCAAGTTCACGAGCACACAAGTAGGCTGTTATTATTTCATTGCTGCATCTACAGTGTTGGGAACTTTTTAGAGTTCCCCATAATAGACGACACATGCATGTACATTTTGCTTCCTACAGCTAAATATACAACGTAAGCAAAATGTTCAAGTAACAATATGGATCAAGTCTAATTATATGATTGAACATCAAAACTTGCTGCATAATTATATAATACACTGAAGTACACAACAAAATTAAAAAACTTATATGAGCACATCTAACAATATCCATCAATTTACACGGCCTGTGGGAGCATACATAAATTAAAAAAATGAATACCTTTCTGTCAGTCCTTTGAGATGTAGTTGGTTGTAAGCTGCCAAAAAAGATTGAAGCAAGCCAGCAGAATAAGCAGGCATATAGCCAGTGAATCATTCTATTAACACATTTGGTCTCAAAAGTAAATTGTCAGACCAAAATATTTTTAGTATTCAAGTAAGCAAATGCATACAACAATTGCCTTGAAAATAGAGAGTACAGACTGACATTTTGCCTAAATTAGATCACTGACAAAAATAACCTGAAATTAAGCTAAAAATTCTTTTCAAAAACCAAATGTCCCCGGCCAAATTCAAAGAGTGATGACTACAGTGGGGTCAAGCAGAATACTTCATGCCTGTGACTCACCATAGTTTAACTGTTCTGTCCATAGATTTTAATATGTAATGACAAATGTTTCCCTTACATAATGAAATAAGTCGTTAATTACTTTTCAAACCTTTCATTTCTTAAATTTATTTCAAACAAAGATTCTTATCCCACTTGCTGTCTAATCATTACATCTTTTGTTTTCCTCCATCAAAAGATACAGATGATAGTTACAATTATGACTACCCAATCCAAAATTCCTCACTCAACGGAGGACCTTTTGCACTAGTATGCCAACCACAACCTTTATTGGTATATAATAATAGCTTCTCCTAGATTTCTTCATAAATCGGCATTGATTAATCATTTTCAGCACATGAATGCTGTTCATTTTTTATTTTTGTCTTAGAACCACTCAAGAAAACCAAACTCACTTTGCAAAAATAAGCAAACAAAATTATTTTCCCCTTTTTTCTGAAACGTTTGAGCACTACATGACAAGTTATACAACAAACAACTAAACTAAGAATCTTCATTCACAAAGATCGATTGCAGAAAACTGTAATTTTGGTGCTTCTTTCGTTATTTGCGGACTATGCGTACTAACCAATTGCTAGTATTTGCTAACACTGAAGCATAAAACAAAAGAATAAGAAAAAATCTCCATGAAAAATATGTTGTTTCATTTTGAACGCTATAGTTTAAAGTTATTTTTTCTCATTTAGCTAACAATCACAAACAATCTTAGTTGTTGTTTGTATAATCAGGTCAAATTACTACGACTTAAGTATTTCAAAACAGAATTGAAAGACTACAAACCTGTGCCTTATAATACAATAATCAAGTTGGTTCTTGTGACTTCTCTTCATTATTTTGAACAAAATCTTCCGTCCTAGGAAAGAGACATTATTATTTTTATATGAATGAAATGAAATGAGTGGACTATTCATATAAACCTGTCTATTTGTAATAAGGTGATATTTTAAAGATACTTCAGCGTGTATTTCCCTCATCGAAACACTATGGATTTCTCATCAGGTATGTTTTCTTTCCTATATCTCTCATCATGAATTGGTATGAGTTGTAGGAACAAAATATTGGTTTATAAAGAATAGGTTCTTTATAGAATATGTTACATGTCTTATTCAATTTCATTTTAAAAATCTATGTCTTCTAGTTTTGTTTTGAAATTTTGTTAAAAACATGTCAATATAGCATAAAATAAAACCAAAATCAACAGGAATGAGTTAATGACAGTAACTACCAACCAAAAAAAGACATGCCTTGTCTCCAACAGAGTATTATTTTCTTTCTATACTGAATAAGCCTATAAGTTCAGACAGATACTTCTGAAAGAGTTAAGTAAATTAATTTTACCTAATATCTTCTATCTTCATATCTCTTTTTCTTGGATAAACGTCTATCTTCATATCTGTTGCACTCGCTTCTTTATGTTGCAAAATTGATGAGAATAACTTTTTGTCCTGGAATAAAACAAGCTTTGCACTGAAATACACATATTATATACAAATAAAATATGCTCTTCAATCTTGAGAACTAACAAGGAATGGTGTCAAAGAATTTGTAGAAGAATATTAGAATACCTTTTGCATTTATTATTGATATCAGCTTTATCTTATTTTATTATCAGACTTACTTTATTTGAGAGTATCTCTCTTATACTGAAATAAAATAACACAATTCTCAATTCATATAATATTTCCAACAGAGTTGTATTGCAGTGCTAAAATAACTATGCAGACATCCCCAATTTACAAAGCAGATAAAATATTCATTGAAGCGAGCATACTTGTGTATATATGAAATTATGTGCTCAGAGAAAGAAAGAAAAAAAATTGGGAAAAATGTGATCCAGGGCTAGAAAAGTAGTTATCTCCGGTCCTATTTACATTTACCAGAAAAATAACTAATTCACCTAATGAAAAGCATTTAGATCACTAAGATCAAAGGAAGTTATAACTTATTCCATATATTTCTATTGTACATTATTAAATTTATTCAAGACTAATATATTCACTTCACTTGCATGAGAAATGAGAACAGAAGAAAGGCATTAAAGGAATACACTAATTTCATATGAAAAAACCGGAGGGAGTATTCCTTATTGTCCTCGTATATCTTTGAAATAAACAATACATAGATAGAGTTCAAAAAGAAGTGTCAAAATGCCTAACAAACAAAAGTTAACAATTAAATATTGAAAATCAAACCCTTCTACCTAGAAAAAGATGAAAAAAATTCCACCTACCTCTTCATTCATATTACTAACAGTGCCCTGAAACCTCTGTAAGATGAGTCTTAAGCTTCCAACTTCATTACGTAAAGCCTTTGGATTATTTTCGAAAAGGTAAAAATAGTGAGATTTCTAATCTGAATTGAAAAAAAATAATAAAAAGTTGAATATGATACCTCTTTGTCTGAAATTAAATTATGTATCTCTGCATCCTTTGCCAATATAGTTTTCTGAAGGTGACACTAGTTAAGAAACAAATTAAAAAAGAAGTAATGAAAATGCAAATATTTTTTTTTATTATTTGATATAGATAACTATTCCGTGGTGGTATGGATATATCTTCTATTTGAGCTTGGTTATTGTTGCTAAGTTTTGCCCCGTCCAGCTTTGCTTCAAGTTCTGAGATGACTCTATCCTTTTTTCTTGACTCGGCCTCTTTGTTTTCCAGTTTGTTTCTTAGGTCTGTGATATGTTCTAGAACAAAAAGGAAGTTCTTTCAGTTGATAGAGCTCAGATGATTATATCACTTACATATTTTAAAATGTAGAATAGAACAAAGGGATATCTTAATTACCAACAAATTCTTTTTCAAATGCTGAGACCTGGTCCATTTTGTTTTTCAAGCTGGTCACTGAATAAAGGAAAGACAAAAATAACTGGAATATGCAATGAAATTTCTGTGGTTGATAAGAATATCCAAAAGTATGCATGCTTCGAACCTGCGCCAGTAAAAAAACTACTTACCAACTTCTTCTTTATCTTTGACAATGTTCTGGACTTTATCCAGAATATGCTTGATATAAAACACCTCCTTCTCTATAGAATCAAATAATAGTAGATGAGAATTTATCTTCTCTGAGAGGACACTAAGCATCCTATCTTTGTTTTCAAGTGAACGTTTCAAATGAGAAGTAGATTCCTGTGTAACCCATTTTTTCAAAAATCAAAAACACATTCAAAGGCAGTCCATAATCAGAATTTCCAAAAAAAAAATAAAAAAAAAAAATAGTTCCAATATAAAGTATGAGCCTTCTTTGTTTTAGTGATATTCACAACATCATCCAAAATTCTAATCCAAAATCTTGGGGCGTAAACCTACTCAGGGCCGGACCTTGGGGAGTGCAAGAAGCGCTACAACACCGAGCCTCTAAAAACTATGGGCCTCAAAAAAATTATAATACCCACCCCCATTGAAAGAATCACAACAATTATTTCTTTTTCGCATAAACCATTCGTTTTCCCCTTTCCTACGACGTAGGAGTGACATTCCAAACGACACTGTTAGGTAAATTTCACCTCTCTTTCACCTAATTTTGTTTTGTTTTGTTTCGTGTTTAAAAGTTCTTCTGATTCTGATTTTTTAATGAAGCTTAGCTACACAAAAAGAATTGCGTTTTGATTTTACTGAGGCCTATTTTAAAAATAGAACCGAGCCTCCTATTTCATAGGAACGGCCCTGAACCTACTAACTCAACTTTTGCTCTCAGTTAAAATAATAACTAACAGAACAGAATATTAAATAAAATAAAAAGGCATATCTTGATTTCATTGCATGGTTATCTAAAAAGCTCACAGAAGTTCCCTCATCTATTTCAGTTATGCTCAAATTCAGGCACACTTTGTTTAACAGCCAAATTGAACTACCAAAGGTAATTAAAAATCTTGAGTTGAGAGGGGTGAGAAAAGCCACGCTTCCTCTCATACTTTACTCGTTTAACATTAAACTTTTCACTTTGCCTAATCTTAGAATTTGGGCTGGGTCTAACTCAACCTTACAAAACCACCTTCTAAGGTGAGGGCTGCCCAAACTTTATACACGCACTACACAGGCCATATCTCTACGCAATGTGGGACTAAATCCACCCATTGACACCCAACACAATAAAGGTTCGGAGGCCGCAGTGAAGGCAACCCAAATGCCGCAATCAGGTGGCTAGGGGTGGGCCGCAATGAAGGCGGAATTTCTAACACTTCATTATGGTTCATACAATAGGGAGCCTCTAACACCATCTATGTAAAAACAACAGACTCCAGTATTTGTGTATATATAACTGTTGTATTATAATATAAAAAAACCGTGATTTTCAATTAACATGATTTCAATCAAACACAGAAAATCCAATGTAAAACCACTTTCTATTAGAACCTAATAAAGGGAACACTAGTAGAAGTTGCATTATGCAATAACATAACATCTAATAACAATTAGAAAACAATAAAAACGGAAGTCACACACAATAACCTCGTAAGCAATCACAAAATTTTCCCTGGACTGAAGTAAGCTATTCAATGTTCCCTTCAACTCTTTCTGCTTATTCTCAAGCATCACATTATCATTTTGTACATAATTCACCTACATTACAAAACCAAAATCAATAATCCCTTTTCCAAAAACAAAAAAAAAAAAACACACTCAACATCACATAAACATTAAATTCCCCAAACCTTTCTCTCCAATTTCTGTCTCTCTTCTTTAACAGAAGCCAATTCACCCTGCAGTTCTTGTATCTTTCTACTAAACTCTTCCTCATTCCGCTTCTGCTTCTATTCTCAAAAATCACATACAAAGAAAGGAATAATCCATCAATTTAGTCCCTAAACTATCACTCCATCTTCAATTTAGTCTCTAAGCTATATACAAATATAATAAAGCAGTCCTTAAACTATATAAAATCCATCAATTTTGTCTCTGCTATTAAAATGTTGGGAGCTAAGAAGCACTGACACCGGACACAGAACACCGACACTGGAAAAAATTGAGAAAATGAATTAATTGAACGTAGTCACATGTGTTGACACCACCAGACACGTCTTTGATCAGAGGTGTTGGTGCTACACTCGTTGGTACTAAATTAATGGATTTTTATATACTTTATGGACTAAATTGACCGTTAATTCATCGAAACAGCGATTGAAGATGAGTAACGAAAACTTAATTGAAGAATTTTGGAAAACCTGGATTAGAAGATGGTGTTGTTCAGTGGCGGAACGTTCTCTGTCCTGCAAAAGTTGAAGTTAGAGGAAGAAGAAACGGAATTGAAATTGGCGTTGGAGAAGAAAATGGTTCGTTACCCTTAGATCTCGAACTTCGGTTATGAGAGATTGTAGTTGAAGCTTCAACTTCGAAAATTTCAGTAACTCCATTTTTGGTTTTTCTACTTTGCGTTTTCAAATCAAGGAGCGTTTTATATTCTGGAAAACGTTTTCAAACGACGACGTTTATGGTGCGTGACGTGACCCGGGGTTGGGTGTACGGGTCGGGTTCCGGAATGGACGGGCAAATCCAAATTCAGCCCAGCACGGTCAGCACCGAATGATTGTGGGAGGTGTTTCTTTTTCACCCCACTATTTTTGTTTGCTTATACTCAAAACTAGAATATCTCAAAGACTAAAATAATATTATTAACACACTCTCTAACATACACTTTCTCTCACCTTTTTTTTTGTGTGAAAACTACAAGCTTTCTTTCACGAGTCTCATCAAATTTCTATAAGACTAACAAAATTTAGTGAAACTCACATGAACTTTAGTCAATAAAAAAAAATGTTGAATTGTGTGTTGCTAGTACTTCTATGTAAAATATACATGGATTGGAAAAAATATGTATAGAACGGTCCTATTTTTTTTTGTGGTGGCTTGAGTTTGAACTCCGGACGTTGCATATATTATGCATTGTCCTTACCAACTAAGTTGAGCCCACGAGGACTATAACGATCCTATTATCAACAATGAAAATAGAATGATCGACAATTTAAATAATTTTATTAAAAATACTACATTATATCTATACCAATATATATAAAGGGAATACGTGATGTTTTGGACTAAATTTTTATATTATTTCAATTATACCCTTAAACAAATTATTGCACTATAATTTTGTTGTTAAAAAATTGGACACACAATTGAGTGCTGATAATAATAAACTCCCTCCGTCCCATATTATGTGACCCATTTGACTGTATCATGCATGCCAATGCACAATTTTGAACTTAAATATCTTTAATAATCTATTATAAAAAATTATGAAAATTTGATATTTTAAAAATATTAATCGAGACGAATCCAGCAACGTCTTATATGCCAAAAAATAGGGTCAAAGCATTATACATCAATAGTACACATTTTTAAATCAGGTCAATTAAAATGGGAGGGAGGGAGTATACAACATAGTCATTGGATTTTTAGGCAAAAAAATGTAAGTTAATCATTTTATACACTACTCTTTTTTATTTTTTCTTAGTACAATCTTCTTCTCTTTTGCATTTGTGGAGTTTATGGAGATGTCGTAATATTGGGAGAATGCCATCTAATTTGCTAACAAATCAAAACAAAGAAGAAAATTGTTGTTGACACATTAGCTTTGGCTAGGACACACATGTAAAAGACGTTTTTACCCCTTCGGTAGTTAACTGCCGAATTATGAAACCGGCTGCAGTTAACTATCGAGGAAAACTTCGGCAGTTAACTGCCGAGGAAACCTCAAACCTGTTTTTTTTTTTGACAAAAACCATTAATTCTTTTTATTCTTTAAACCTATATTTTCCTTAATTAAATTTAATTCTTTAATTATTTTAAGGAATTAAACATAATTCTTTTTATGATTTCATTAATGTGATTTTGTTGCCATAATGAAGAAATATGGATTTTGTTGCCATTAAATACACGATTCTTTTTATAAAGTTGTTGATTTCATTCATATAATTTTGTTGCCATAAATAAAAAAATATGAGATCCTATAATTACTACATATTCAATCACGTTTCTTAATTAAAAAGAGGGTTTTTTTTTTAAGAATAGAAAAGTGGTTTTATTTGTACAAAAAAAAAAGGTATTATTGATAGAATAATTACAAATATAATTATTTGAAAGAGAGATGAATAATATTTGAAATATTATAATTTGTCAACAACAAAAAAAATCTGAAATATTATAATTAATTACTAATAATTACAAATATAATTATTCTATCATTTGTAACGTTTTTGTTGTTGCATTTTTTTTATTGAATCATCATTTTAGGTCCATTAACTACTGATTGCAGATGTTATTCATCTCTCATATTTCTTCATTTATGGCAACAAAATCACATGAATGAAATCATAAAAAGAATTATGTTTAATTCCTTAAAAGGATTAAAGAATTAAATTTAATTAAGGAAAATTTAGATTTAAAGAATAAAAAGAATTAATGGTTTTTGTCAAAAAAAGAAAAAACAGGTTTGAGGTTTCCTCGGCAGTTAACTGCCGAAGTTTTCAGATTTCCTCGGCAGTTAACTGCCGAAGTTTTCCTCGGTAGTTAACTGCAGCCGGTTTCATAATTCGGCAGTTAACTACCGAAGGGGTAAAAACGTCTTTTACATGTGTGTCCTAGCCAAAGCTAATGTGTCAACAACAATTTTCAACAAAGAATGCTCAGTTTTATGATGATCGGATAAATGTCAAGCAAATTGTTGTTGCAATGCATTCGAGTAACCACAATGTGTCCTCAATTTGACGATTGAGAGCCTTCGTTAAGGTTTTTATAAACAAAATGATACTTGTAAATATTTTAGGACAATTTTTATAACAACTCTTTTATACTCATATTATGTTTTTAATCCTTCTTCTTTTTTCTCTTTATTGTTTTTGTTCTAAAAGAAGAGAGAAAAAAATTGTTTAAAAAATTATCACAAAAATAATTATACAAGCATTATTTTACTTTTATAAATGTAATGTCGACGTTGGTTTCTTTGCCGAACTCAAATTTACTAGCTTTGATATGTGAATGCCAGACAGTAATGAAATGTTTATTGCTGCCCAGCGGATACCTTAGTGTCTCTCAAAAACAAGAAGTGAAGTCTTGGGTCTTCTTTTTGTGCTCTCAAGTGGGCGAGGGACATAGGACATCAACAACTCATCTTTGAGGTTGATTGCAAGATAGTAGCACATCACATACAACATTCATCTGTCAATTTTTATCGATTTTAGGGTATGTTGTGTGCCACGACAAGCGAATGGTGTAGCTCATTCTCTAACTAGAACGACATCTATCATGACTAGTCCTCGTGATTTTTCATATTTCACAATACGTATTTCCTTTCTTTTCTTTTTTTTGTCAAGTAACCTAGTGACTAAAAATTCAAATAAGTGGGATTTTGGGTCCGAACCACGACCTTTGCATGTACTATGCAATGTCTCTATCAACTGAGTTAAGCTGGACATGTATTCCCTTATTATTATTGAAATGCCTTGACTATCCTTATCATAAAAAATAAAAAATTTGCTGTCAATGTTGCAATAAGGTGTCCCTTTTTCTATTCATTTACTTCACTTTCGCTCTCAAACCTTGCTGGACAATTGACATTTACCAAATGAAACCTTCAATAATCATAACAATTATTATACTGGGGACATATATAGGGTACAAGCAAGTACGACTCACTTAAAGATGACTCAATAAAACAAAACTGATCAATGTAAGTGGAGAAGTTTAGTGTCTATATCAAACATGGTCCATACTAGACTAATTAACCAGTGGGCTTCAAATACATCCCCAAATTAAATTCTTTTTTTCCCCTTGAAAATACACGTGTTATATCATCCCTAATTACCTTATTCATTGCCTTCCAGTATGTTCAAGTAGTTCCCATCCAAATCCAATCCAAATAACATACATTATGTCACACTATACTCTACGAAAATTGTTGTTTACACTTTAAACAAGGCAGAAACACATCATAAAAAGACGTAAATGCTCATCGGTAGTTAACTGCCGCCAGTTGGTGGTTAAAATTCATCGATAGTTAGCTGCCAATTGAGATTATATCGGTAAATTACTTGTGTTTCCTAGCATTGAGTGAAGTATGAACAACATTCTTCATACTCTACCACATGTAAACAGCCCACCAAATTGTTCAGCATGTGTTGAACCCTAATTTATCTTTGCACAAAACACACCAAACCAATGCAAAATACCATTCCACGTTTGTCCAGAAAATGAGCAATAAAAAAAATGTTGGACATTCTCCTCCACACCACACAGTCACTCACACAAAAATGTTCAACCATATATTTCTTTATAGGTAACTCAATAGTTAAAAAAATTCAAATGAACAAAGAAACTTTCGACAGAGTAATTTTATCCCAAATAATATTGACACAATTATACATCACTTCATGAGCATATTTAATGTTGTGTTTGGAAAAGCGGTGGACAGCCACCAAATGCACGTCTATACTAAAGCTAGAATATCCAACTTCGTAAAAGTCACGTTAAAGTGGCATTGAGATGCGAGAATTGTGATTTAAACGCCAAACTAAACGGAAGCTAAAGTCTCAACTAGTTATAAGCCTCCTTAAGAGAGTAAAAATCACCACAAACATGAATCCAAGACCACAAATCCTCAATATTATCATGGAAGGAAACATTAGCCAAAAAGACCAACGTTTCAACACCAACACATCTTTCTTTGCACTAAAATAAAAGTTTCATCCATATTTTTCAACGCTCATCTTGACACGCAAAATGATCATTTCAACAATAGAATCGAGACCTCTTTATCTTCACATAAACTAAACAACGTACCAAACATCTCCCTCAACACAAACCAAGGGTCTAACTAGAATAATGCATTACAACCGTATCGTATCAGGTATCTGAGCTTCATAGGACTACTTTGTAGTATACGCAAAATTTGCTGCTATTTTTAGTAACAAAAAACTTATTTAATTCAATATAAAAGAAATATAAATAAAGGAGAAAATGGTGGACAAGAGAGTGGAAGTGAGTTGTATGGGAGTCCCAAGGTAGATGTGTCTGAAAACAACAAGAGAGTAAATGAAATGATATAAACAAACAGTGTACTGTGACCACCACGCTACACTGTCCAGTGTCCAACTCCAACCATATCACTATTCATTCACTGTTCCATTCACTCTCTCTACAACTTGAATTTGAATGCTTTATTTTATACTACCATTCTTCCCTCCCTCGCTGTTAAACTCTATAATATAAGTGCATATTTCAGATTTCGAATCTTTCTATGGATCCAGCGTATCATCTCCCGGAGATCTGGCAGTCCAGAAGACCGCAGTTTAGCCCCAGCTTCGGAGATTTTCCAATGGAAGATCTCAGTGCTGAACAAAAACCACTGAACCATGGCCGGAAAAGTAGAATAGAGACGAAGGAAGATTCAGTTAAATGCGTTTCTACCGGCAATGGTGGTGGCCGTGGCAATTCCAACAACGTGGTAATTGCCCACTCAATTATGCTATCTTTTTTTTGAACAACTCAATTATGTTATCTTAATTACGAAGGAAAAAATATATATTGGGTATGAATTTAGTTCTACTAGAAAATTGGTCGTATAGTTAATGAGTAATTTTGTAGTATTAACCAAGTAGTTAAAGGTTAGGTTCAACTCTTAAGGTGTGTTGGAATTTCTTTATTTGAGTTTTTTTACCGGCTTAAAGACTTATGAGAATGTTTGAGAGAGTTTTTAAAACAACTTACGGCCTGTTTGGATAAACAACTTATTTGCACAAGCACTTAAGTATAAGCTTGCATAAGCTATTTTCATAGCAAAAGATTAAATAACATTAAATTGTTTTTGTATATGTGGTAAGTTGTTTTTGTAAGCTATATTGGAAAATTTATGAAAATTGTCACAAGTTGTTTCATGGTAGATAAGCTCAAATAAGTCAATCCAAACGAGCCCATATTAAATATTAAAAAGTTGTTCTATAAGCTCTCTATGTGATAGCAACTATGAAAACAACTTACACCTTACATGAAAATAGCTTTATTTTATTTTTATTATGGAAATTACTTATACATAAGCACTTATGTGATAAGCGTTTGATTAAGATGTTTATCCAAGTGGAAGTTTTAATGAGTATTAGTTAAAATCGAATTGACCTAGAGTATTTGAGTTCAATATCTAGCAATCCTAGTCAAGCTCTAAATTACCAAGGTCGGTTTACTTTTGAAAACAAGAGTTCAGACTCAAAATAATGTGCAATTTCGTATTACAATATGGAGAATTGCGGATTACTATTTTTTATTTTTTGTTGGAATTCAAGCATTGTTATTGGAGTAGAGGTAGTGAATTTGGGTTTGTGCAGAATGATGATGGTGGTAGTGGTGACGGAAAAAGGAGTAAGACATCAGGGAACAGTAAAGGAGAAGAAAACAGTTCAGGAAAGCATGCGGAAGAAACTAGTGTTGAGCCACATCCTAAGAAAGACTACATCCATGTTCGAGCCAGAAGGGGTCAAGCTACTGATAGCCATAGTCTTGCAGAAAGAGTATTTTCCTACTTTCTAATTCTCACAAAGTGTATTTTTATATGGTGATGAATTTCTTATGTTTAGATAATGTTGATCCTGAAGGATATTGCTTGCTTGAGTTGCTTTTGTCTTTTCAATATTACTTTTTTTGACAACTTGGAATCAGTAGGCAGCATTTGTCAATAAGTTAAGAACTTTAAAGACCAAATTCTATACTCCCTCTGGTCTTAAATATAAGAAGAAGAAGAAGAAGAAAAATATTCATATTTAATAGTCTCAATTCCCAAATAGAAACACAATTTACTACTTTTACTATATTTAATGATGTCCTTCTCAAAAACAATTCCTAAATTTATATAGGTTTTGTTTTATAATCATGATGCTATTTATTCTCATCGAACAAGTTGTTATAAATGAGAACATACATATTTTTTATGAGACTAAGAAGATTAGTTGCACTCGACTAAGTTTCTTATTATGAATGTATGAACTATGAAGTTAAGTACCTTTTGTTTATAATCGAGACCGAATGGTGGTTTTGCTTAATGGTTGTTTTAGTTTTAGGTAACTTTTTGTGCATTTATTTGCAAGTTTCATGTTCTTAACTGGGATAATTGTAATACTGAGGCTGACACACTGACTCGGCTATGGTACAAGTCACGCTATCTGAAAATTTTCTAAAAATGTTGTGTTAAGAAAATGAAACTGTTACGTAAATGGGAGGAAATATTGATTTATTGGATATTTTGCAATCAGTGTTATTGGCTTAGTTTTCTAATGAATATTGATGAACACTGATGGACAGGCTAGAAGGGAAAAGATTAGTGAAAGGATGAAAACTCTTCAGGATTTAGTCCCTGGTTGCAACAAGGTATGGTTAACTTAGTGCCTGTTTAGTTTTGTCTCTGCTCTCGCCGCATTTTTTATGTGTATAACTAAGAAGAACAAAACAAGCATAAAGACAAGAATACAATGTGTTACTTTTCATATGAAAATGAAAAGAACAAAATATCAGTGAACATTTGTGTTTATAAATCTCTGATAAGATGAGCTGAAAATATTCCTTATGGCTTGATTTGTTTTTAATGTATTCAGGTTATTGGAAAAGCATTGGTCCTTGATGAGATAATCAATTATATCCAATCACTTCACCACCAAGTAGAGGTGTGAATTATCTATCTGATGTTATCCTTTTTTCTAAAAATTTAATGTTTTATAGTGTATTTCTGAGTCTTCTATTTTTAATTTACATCACAGTTTTTGTCGATGAAGCTTGAAGCAGTAAATTCAAGACCAACACCTGGTATTGAGGCGTTTCCTCCTAAAACTGTAAGTATTTAACAGCATCCTAATTTTATTTACGTTGAATGCTATATATTCTAGAAGTTGGTTTTATCTGCTTTATTCTATATAATGTCCTTTGGTGAGATGAGTATAACTGCCCTTTTTTATCGCAAGGATACCAGTTTGGTTAGAAGCTTTTTTTGTGCACACTATTTGATTAGTAGATAGTAGCAGCAGGTAGGAAACATAATAAATCTATTTGAGGTTTTCCGTTAAAAATTTGAGGACTAAAATCACCCAATAATCATTGAGTGACCAAAATCAGACCTAGTCCAAATTAAAGAGTTTAAAGTACAATTAAGTTTTCACCTTTTTAGCTAAATCTATCTTCATTCTCATGAACATCAACTTGTATTCCAGTTTGATCAGCAAACATATGATACAACCACCATACCATTCGCTTCACAAGCTACAAGAGAGTACAGCCGAGGTGCATCACCAGAGTGGTTACATATGCAGCTGGGAGGTGGTTTTGAAAGAACAGCATAATCTATGAAATTTCATCACCTGATAGTAAATGCAAATAGGAACATTATTCTCTACTTCAGAGCTCCCATAAATCATATACTCAAGGTGTTGAAGTCCAAATGGACACTTGATTCCAGTTTTCTATACCACAGGGTCGTTTTGGTTTGTATTTAAGCAACTGCATTTGTTATTAGTGTGCTGGGAATGAATTCATTTACATAAGATCTAGCTTAGTGGGCTATATATGATCATTGTTGTTGTAAAAGACGGCTGTTTGTTCTGAATACATAATGGTTATATATTGTATAATCGTCTCAACATTTTTTATAGACTCAATATTGTTGTTTGTCAACCTATGTTGAATAAATTGAAATCCATGCGATTTTAATTGTTTGGTTTAGTCTATTCAGCGCTTGTAAATAGCAGTTTTACACAAATAATATGGATTATTTATTGCATTTTAAGTGTAAGTTGGTTGTGTTTGATGATTCTTTTATGAAATTTTCTGCTTGCCACTAAGCGCGTGTTTGGATTAACAATGAGTTTGGCAGAATCACGGTATTTCACTGTCATTTGGTTTAGTCTATTAAGTGTCTAAAGATTTTGAATAGCAGAGATTACCAATAATATGGATTATTTGTTGCTTGTTAATTGTAACTTGGTTGTGTTTTATGATTATTTTATGGAAATTTCTGCTCGCCACTAAGCATATATTTGTATTGACAATGAGTTCGGCAGAATTGAAGTATACTATCGTGATTTATGCAAAACCATAAATTATATAGCCCTTTTGTCTCTTCTCTTCACTCAACAACTTACCTAGACAACTATCTTCATTGCCACCACACTCCATTACAATAAATAAAAAAAGAATGAGAACAATAGCATATATTTGTGAGTCCCTGCACTGGCGTAGCATTGCCATTTTTGTCGCCTTTTCTCACTGGCAGCAAATTTCTAGTTGCAACCCAACCAGCCACCCCCTCTCATGTTGTAGAAACATAATGCGAATAAAAAAATGACTCTTCTACGAATGTGGTTAGGGACTCGGGGTTCTTTTACTTTCAAATGTATGATGTTGCCTCTTTTTGTTGTCTAGATTGAGTTGCAAATACCTATTTCTATGAACTTTTATAAACTGGCTATATCAAACGCTTAGAAGTTTTTATAGTAGAAGATGTTGATGTGTGTGTTTAGATTTCACACAATCGACGATATTACCGATTACCGCACAATAGCTTACTGATGCTTCAACTAGATGTGTGATATTTTACCCAATGTGGTATCAAACACATTGTGAGATTATAAAAAAACCAAGACAGCCGCAATGTGACCGCATTCAAGAACCTAAGCCAAACTATATTATTCAAATTTCATTGATTACAAATACAAGCTAACAGTTGTCCATGAGAAATTCAAACACATTGTTACATTGCGAAAAATGACTTATGTAAAGACATTGCCACTATCTTCATCAATTCAAATAATGATCTAGCAAACGTATTCGTTAAAGCGATGAGAGATTCTCATATCAATTATATATGTAACAAACTTGATTCATATGCTCCAGCTTGCGAAAATGTGTCAAAAATAATGTAAATGACATAATTATAATTGATATTGTTCATATGTTATGTAATTACAATAAAATGATTGTGAATTCTAGTATGTAAGACTCATGTGTGGTATATATAACATCCGTCTGGGTGTAATTCAGACACATGTTTATTCATATCTAATTTTCTTCTTTCTCAACACCAAGGATGGTTTTATTCAGCTGAACCACATAAAATATGCACCTCAAGAACTTTCCATATGAAGATGTCTAGGCTATAGCACCAAAGGAATTGTTCCCTTGATTGAAACTATTCCCATTGGACTGGAAGTGAGAAACAGCTGCCCATATCACACGCAGGGCCAAAATTGCGGCAAATACTGTGCCTCCAATGTTGCAGATGACCTGCAATTCACAGTCAATATTCCCCGATTGTTGTTAGCTACTACTTGATAATGCATTTCCAGTTATAAAGCAAAGAAATTCTGTGAAGGAAGTACTACACAATTCCAGAACCATACTTTT
This sequence comes from Medicago sativa, assembly GCF_051527215.1. Taxonomy (NCBI): domain Eukaryota; kingdom Viridiplantae; phylum Streptophyta; class Magnoliopsida; order Fabales; family Fabaceae; genus Medicago; species Medicago sativa. Next base: position 25,072,811 of record NC_140753.1, on the reverse strand, counting down.
GGTTAGCTTATATGTATATATTGCAAGACCAAAAATATAAGAATAATCTAAAACCAGTCCCAATAACTGTTCAAGTTCACTCAAATACATTTTTTTGTCTCAATCATAAACTATGCCTCAAACTACACAAATGTTATCACCCTCCCACATAACTCACCCTACGGTGCATCACGCAAGTCCATTATCTAGAAAGAGAATTAAGAAAGGTGTGCAATTTACAACGACTATAAACATTGTGCAAATAACATTTCAAATTTTCAACATCTAACTTCCGAAAAAATGAATTGTAAGTTGTTTAGCCAATATGAGAAAAGAGACTCTTGAAGTGAACATTTGTCGTGCATTTTCAGAAACAATGAAAATGTCAAAACAGATATTTTCATTATTTCCTGAAATACAACATCCCTAGCTAGCACTTTATCTTCTTTCTATCACAATAACTCGCTTAAGTCTCTTTTCTACTTGTTAACGAGTAAAACCAACACAAGTTTTAGGAAATGACAATAGAAAATGTTGACAAAGTAAACGGAGGATTGTTTGCACAGATGTTACTGCAAACTCTCTTTTGCATCTCTTATTCACGTCATGAAAAGTCTCAAGTAGTGTTTATAACGGACAAAGAAGATAATTGTAAACACAGAATAAAAAAGGAAATAGCGGTTTCGAGTATTTCAACTAGACATGAACTCTTAATTAAGCCACACAGTAGTGAAGAAACAACACCTCAAGAAGTGCTTTGACAACAGAAAGTGTAGCAAGTAGCAGAGTCCCATCAACAGCAAAAGAAACCTGAATTTCCCGATCCAAATAAGAAGCAAAATGAAAAAGCGGTCAAGGACACATTGAAGGATAAATTTCAGCACCTAAACTTTTAAAAAAAGCACCATGCAGCACATTTATATTCTAACTTGCCTAGTGTTTAGAAATCAAAATGGAAACCATGCCTCATGAAAAATTGCATGTTTGATTCTGCTTAATTTTTGGAAAATAATTGTTTCTCTTTTAAAAGCTCTCTTATTACGATTGTCATCATAAGCTTATTTACCGCAAGATTAGCTAATCCAAACAAAACCCCAATCTTAAAATTTGAAACATGAAAAGGCAAAACATGTTTAAAACTCTGAATTGTAGAACCATCACAAAATTCACTAAGGAGTTACAAAGAGGAGAAGGAAACTTGAAGGCTGAAGCTAAAACTTCGAGCAATATATTCAAAAACCGACTAATTACTAGTGATGTACATTTTTTTTTTGTTCAGTACAAGGTGTGATATACATTCTAGAAATGTTATTCAACACTCTTACACTTTTTATTATTGGTAGTTCCTCTAAGAAGTCAATTTAAATGTAATGCAACCCAACCCAAGAGCGTTTAAATTAGTTGGCACAAGTCTCTTCCAGTTCGACTAAAAACCTAGAGTTCGAACTCTCAAAAATGGATGATGATAGTAATTTAAAATGAAGGCTTCCAAACTTCAGAATGTGATAATTCATACTAGAATTGTTACTAAACACTACACTCTTTTTTTTGGGTCAATTAGCATAGTGGCTAGAAATTCACCTTAAGTTGAATAAGTAGGAAATCCGGGGTTCGAACCCCAGCTCCTGCATACCGCAATATCCCTACCAACTGCTCACGGGGACTAAACGCTACATTTTTTATTACAGGTAATATGGTAGTTTCTCTAAGAAGTAAATGTAAATGCCATGCAACCCAAGAGCATTTAAATGAAATAACATGTGTCGCTTCTAACTTAATCAAAGGTCTCAAGTTTGAACTTTAAGAATGCAACAACAATAAAACTCATGAGCAGGAGTTTTGCCGCTCATGTGGTCCCACCCGACTCAGGGTTGCATTCCGATGCCCAAAGCCCGGTTTATACAAAAATGTCATGAAAATAACAATCTTTACAAAATGTGATAGTTTTACAGAGAATGGACTAATAATGTTGAGTGTGTACTTCTGCACATGATTATTCATGATCACTAATGGCCTAACCTATATTTAATATAGTAAATGCATGTTTGACAGAATCACGACGAGTCATTGTGATTTTGGCAACCACAAATCTAAACATACATTAACATGGTAGCAATAAAAGAACTCAGTTTTTTATCCTAAGGATAACTCGTTTAAAAGTGATAAGCAATTGGGCTCAAGTGGTTAATGAGCTCCACCAAGGAACAATTGTTTAGGAGAACCTGAGTTCGATTCCTAGGTGAAACAATTTTTGGCCGGACCTAACTTAGCTCGTGGCCGAACTCTAGATTACAAGGGTCTCTTTCCCCATCCCCTGAAAACCGAAGGGTTAACACACAAAAATGCCGGATTTCGCCAACTTAGTGAAGACTGAAGAAAAGGAGAAACTTACGAGTTGAGGAGATATCACTGTAGGCAAAACACTCCTCGAAGCCTTTTTAGCCCTTTTAGACATTTTCTTAAACATACTCTGCAAGAATCTAATCAACAAATCAACACTACTCTCAGTATCATCTTCATCACTCTCCTCTTCAATCCCATCATATCCCCCAAAAACACCTTCATCAATCTCATATGGTTCTCCACCACTTGAGTTATTCAGCTACAAAAATCACAAACATAAAAAAAATTCAACAACAATGTTTGAGTTACCCATTTTCTAAAAACAATTTTTTCAGTGACTATTTTGCTGAAACAACAATATGAAGATGAAAAGTATATACCTTGCTATTGCAATTGATGATTTTGAGATTTGAACGATGGTTGTAGTAGAGTTTGGAAGAAAAGGGTTGGTGATGAAGAATGTGAACATTGTTTGGTGAGAAGTGGTGAAGATTGGAACGTGGAGAGCGCGTGAGATTGATCAATTGTGTTGTTGTTGCAGTTGATGTTGTTGCTGCCATTTGAGACCGAACATTAAGCTTTTAAAGATTTTGTTTTATTTATTATCACCCATCATCGTTAGGAAAGAGAACAAAAACGAAAACAATTATCTCCTTTTTTTTTTTTTTTGTAATTTTGGAAGAAAAAAATGGAATTGTAATACTTATTTTTTTTAATTTTGCAATAATTCAATTTTTATTTAGCCATCCAAATTTAATTGAAGTTATTTTTTTTAACTCTATATCTTTGGTCATGACTTAATTTTTTTTTTCGTCAACTAATCTAATGGTTGAAGCTCACACATTTTAATGTGGATAAATGACTTAATTTACATTTGCTTTTTAAGACTCAACAATTAACATTTCATTGTTATTTTATGTTACCCAATATTTTATCGCCATTAAATTGGATGGTAAAAATCCTGAGTTGATTAGAATATATAAAATGGGGACTAAAACTATAAAGTAAAGGGAAATGTTAACTAGTGCCCCCGGGGCACTGGTTAAGGACCTAAAATAGCAACTTTTTATAAAAGTTTGTGTAATTTTGCATTGAAAATTGAAAACTTTTTATTTTTGAAAGAATAATTACTTTATTTAGCATGCTTAAAGAGTGTCCAGGGGCACTCGTTAACAAGACCCAAGAAAAATATTAGAACCAAAATTGTAGTTTTGACAAAATAGGAAATCAAAGCTCATGTAAGCCATTTTTTACACAATAATCTTAAGTTCTTGTTTGATGGATCGTTGCAATTTCTTTCTTTTTTTTTGGTGTCTTTGTGATGGACTTTAGTGTTAAGTCGATCCAAACAGCTTGCTTAGCTAATCTAATATTATTGGGAGTGGTAATTGGCAACCCCTTGCTTTCAACATTGCCTCTTACCCAAAGGGTTCATCCTAACATCTTTTTTCAAGAAGTACCATTCTGAAAACCAAGTGTCGTTGTAGTTTGGAAGCTCATAACTTTTTTTACATTCTAACTCAAAACCTCTCCCAAACAAATTTTTTTTCACAAAATTTGATTTCCAATACACAATTCTATCACTCATCGACTTTATCAATATCATTTTTTTTCCCTAAAGCATAGATAATGTAATTCTCCCGTTGTTATTTTTTGCGTATTTTCTCAAAAATCACAATAAGAAAATGTTTTTTTGGCACCATCGAAGGGAAATGAGAACGATATGATTGATCAACAACGAACAATGTTGGTCATTAACAGGTTGCAACTCATACCCATAGGGGAAAATAACAAAACTATTTAGAAATAAGATAAAAATTGTCTAACTTTCAAAACAAAGGGATGAAGGAGAATGTGCTAAAAAATGAAGATGTCGTAATTGGCTAATTGCTATTTGTAATGGAAAGCAGAGCATCAAAGGTAACATAGTCTCATCATAAGCAAGTACGAACGGGTCAAATCCATTAAATATGATTGAAAACTTCAACATATAAAGTGTAGTGGTTAGTGGAACAAGTTGTCATCGACCATTAAGTTACAAAAACTACGAAGTATGAGGTGCAAACAAAAGACAACAAAAAAAATGCATCAGGAAAAGCTACGTCGGGCAAAATACAAAATAATCATACTTAGTTTCCACCTCGGCGCTAACAACTTCAAAATTCGCATCTCTCGTTTAAGTGTTCTCATAGTCACGATACTATTTGGCTCGTTAGGATTCACCACCTCAGTGGCATCCTTCATCCCACTAAAGGAATCACCAACCATACTTTCTCTACCTCGATCATCTCAAACTTAACATGATTGACTTGGTGACTGGCTACACTCACCTTATTAGGATGAACTCGCTTAGTAGGCACCTCGTCAAATGTAACACCCCAAATTTTAATCCAATACATTACTTAAATGTTACTTAAGTTTTTAGAAAATATGAGTATATTTGCTTTTAAAAATAAACTGATAAAAGAAAATTAATAGAAAAGATATCTCGAATGAAGATGTTAACAAAATTATATTAAAATTTATTCTTTAAATCAATATCTAGTAAAGAGGATCCATTTGAAATAATAATCATCTTAGTTTTATACAAATAATTCATCATCTTCCACAAAAGACAAATTCAAAAACAGTACCATCAAAAATATAGGCGACTCAACATTTAGCAAAACAAAATGTATCACAGCAAAACATAACAAAACAAAATAAAAATGCATATAAGAGAGAAGATTTCAATAGTTACCTTCTAGATATCTTTTCTATCTATTAATTTTCTTTTATTAATTTATTTTTAAAAGAAAAATATACTCTCATTTTTTAATGAATAAATAATATTTAAGTAATGTCTTGGATTAATATCCAGGGCGTTACATCAGACATGGTCACATTAGCATTAACATCCACAACTTTTACTTTTTCATCATCATCGTCATCGTCATAATTGATTTCCTTTTCTTCCCCTACACCATCGCCATTATCATCTTCATCAACATCACTTATAATTTCTCCACATCGTACTACTTTGGTATAGTGCGCCTCAAAGCTTCCACCTAGAACTATCACCTTAGCCTGATCGATACAGTTGCATAAAAACCTCAAACGAACTATCACCTTTGCCGCCTCGACTTTTTCCTCGAAGGAACCTTTGTCTTTCCTTAATTTGTCCACCTTAGACTCCAAACCTTTCACTTGGAGTTTTTGGCCTTCGATCTAAACTTCAATGTCTGAATCAACCTTTTGAACACCCACGTGAATTTTGATCTCATACTCCAATAATTTACGAAGGTTTTTTATGGTCTTCTCAATATTGGACTTTTCATTTTTTTACCTTCTCAAAATCAGACTTCATCATTTTCAGCTAAGAGGCATCACCCACTTCGCTCACCTTCTTCTCTAGCTCACATTTTTTTTTTCTTAACATGGGCTTTGGAACACCTTCTTGATTCATCATATCATCATCTTTCTACATTAGGTGGTTAATCAACTGAGAATAATTATCGGCAACATTCTAAACTAACTTGGAACAGGATTCCCCATTATCAATAAACTCGGGCAAATACTTTTCCCAATCATATAGGGTGGACACTCCTAACTTCAACCCACCTTGACAACCCTAATATTTCCTCACATGTAAATTATCTAGCTCGGGGCTCTGTGGTTTTCTTTGAGGTGTCCTTCATTATTGGAACATAAGAACTAGTAGAAAGAGAATCTAAATAAGTAGCAACATAGGAAGTCTCAACAAGAGCAGAACCAGAAGATGACAACCTCTTTCGAGTTGACATAACAGAAGCATTATAATGTTGTTTGCAGGCACAACCCCTGCTGCTTGGAGAAGGAACAAACAACCTATCACGATGAGACAGATAATTAACGAGTGACATACTGTTAGGACTGAAGTCCATGAAGAGAGTCCAACCCAAAAGATTAGTTCATTAGTTGGGAGAATCTCGTGACCTAAGTGCCACACTGAGCACTTTTATCTACTCGATGTTAGACTTCTAACACATACACTCTGCTCAAGAGGTAAACCCCCTGTTCATACATGAACAACTTGAATGAGATGATAAAGTATCTTCGAGTCAATTTCAACCTTTAAAATGCAGTAATATTAAATTTTTTTTATAGAAAACTTTGTCATATATTGCGTTGTTCGACTATAAGATATCTAGTTGAAATAAAAATAAAAATAAAAAATCTCAAAGTATTTATTTATTTTTTTCTAAGAGTATTTATTAATTAAAATGAAGTGGAACGAACGCGCGGGTTCGAAAACTGAAGAGAATAATAAAGGTTTAAATAGCGAATCTCTCTCTCTCATTTTAAGTTTCGCTTTCAGTTTCATCCTTTCTTCATATTCGCCACAGAATAACCAAAACCGTAACCTTCATCTTCTTCATTCTTTCTCTCTGAAATCAATTCCAGTTTTCACAATGAACCAGAGCGTTCCTTCATCTCGAAATGTTCGAATCGGCCGAGTCAAGCCTCAAGCTCCTGGTAACCGCACCATCTTCTGTAACGATCGTCTAGCCAATCATCATCTGAGATTCAAGGTTTGCTCGTTCGATTTCTTCATCGCATTGCACTTTTCCAATTTCGTTGCTCCAACGAAATTCTCGTAACTCTAGAATCTTGATAATTTCGGCATTGCGTTGTTTATTTTAGGATTTTAGTTTTTGGAACTCGTGTGAGTTCGTTTTCCAATGAATTTTGTTCTGTATTAGTATTTTTGATTACTCCGATATTGATCTTGAGTGTTACATTGTTTTATAATGATTATGAAAATAGGTAAGTATATGAATGAAGGACCATTGTGTATTAAATATTAGAGTTTAATTGTCACGCACTTACACTGTCAGCCTATGAAGCACGAACTCAGACGCGGACACGACACAAACACATTGACACTTACACTTGCATAATTCAATGTAATCACATGTGTCAGTGTCGTGTTGGTGTCCGTGTCAGACATCATGATACATATCCGACATCGGGACACACCTAATCTGAGAAGTATTTGTGCTTCATAGCTGTCAACACATCACAATCAATCATGTGTGTGACTTTAGAAGTGATTATGATTAAGATAAAATTATTTTTAATGACCTAACAATTATGATTAATTTATATTTATATTGTAAAAACTCTTTCGATATGAATTAAACCCTAACATCATTGCAAATACATAATTGAGCATAATTAACTTGAGAATAATGTATACAGTTGCATCAATTTGAGGTAGAATTGGATTAAAATGTGTAACAATAAAAAAAAGAATTGGATTAAAATAATTATGGTTACATTGAAAACATAAATTTAAATTTATGCTTATTTTGGGACATATTTGGCTTATTTGAGATTTGTCACTTGCAGGATACATTTGTTGTTTGTCTAGACAAATTGCTATTGTTTTGCGATACACTATTTAGTACAATGTGTCCCCAAATAACAATTTTAGTGGCACTATAGCCTATAGCCATGTAGCGTCACAAAATTAGAACAAATTGATATTTTTTGCGATACTCAATGACCAACACTGGTTTGAAATTGAGAAATGTTGTTGAATGTGGAATCTTGAGTTTTAGATTTTATCAGTTGAGCCATGTTGTTTATGGTAGTTTATGTATACTTTATATTTTCAGAGTGAAAAGTCATTTTCTTTATGAACTAAGCGGTTCCTAGTGATCTCTAACAGGGTGAAAGAGTAATAGCATTCTACTTTGTGAAATATTTTGCACTGCTTAATCAACTTTCAGTGTCTTTATCTCCGGTTCTTTTACTGAACTTATTGGTTGAAACTTGAAAGAAGATAGCCTGTTACATTGCACAGGAATATTGTTTAAGAGTGTAGTTTCAATCTAGCACAATTATGAACACACTGAAACAGAATGGAGTGTCATTTCGGTGAACTTATCATTGAAATAAGTTCGCTTATATTATGTTTTTGAGATTTCTGCTTCATGGATGATATTATATTGTATATTCACTCATACTTATACTTGAGATTTTTTGTTAATTGATATACATTATGCCAGGGGAATTCAATATCCACTACAAAGTACAACTTTTTCACTTTTTTGCCAAAAGGATTGTTTGAACAGGTAAGTTACTTTTAAATTTTTTGATTTTGATTCTTGGGAGTGTGATGCATTCAATTAGTTATTGAAAGCTTACAAGCTTGGGCCGCCATTATATGAATTGTTGCACTGTGCTGAAGCTTTATTCATCACCTGTTTTTCAAAGTACATAGGATGATTGTTGCAGATGGCATGCCTTTTGTCTTTACGGTGTCATATATATGATCACTTTTCAGTTTTCACAATTTTTATGAATCTATTTTTAAATATTTTATTAGATCTGTCTGGTTGGTTCTAAGTAGATGTTGTGTTAAGAATGCCACCCTAGTCCTGGAATATCACTTTTTTCAAGTTATGTGATTGTTTAAGGCATTTTATTCTAGTTACTCTTAAATTAGCTTTCTTTCAATCATCATTGATGCAAAATCACGGTGGTGGAGTCCAGTGGCTTTTTGATTTATTTGGCACAAATAGAATGGCTTTTGGGTATTGTTTTAAAATATTTGAATGTCGTGAAGTCAAAGCAATAACGGCTCAAAATAATTTATTACTGTTTTTTGTACCTGAATTAATTTATACTGAATTGTATGAGTCAATGAGTTCAATCTGTTTCTAACTAAACAATCCTTTTATTTAACTAACGATAGAAATTCCTGTTTATCATGCAGTTCAGGCGGGTTGCTAATCTGTATTTTCTTACAATCTCTATTCTTTCTACCACACCAATCAGGTATGTAGATGTTAGTTAATTCACAATTAGATTAGATGGTTGTTTTGCTACTCGCAAGCTAAATTGTGAGAAAAGGGTATACTGACCGAAGGGGAACAGGAGTAATTTATTTTCTTGAGTTGACCTCTTATCTTCCAGATATAGGCTATAGTCGACAGTAGCTTTTCCAGCTCGTTAGTTCTTATTAGAAAGAACCATTATGTTAAGGAATTTTATCTCTAAACATGGGCTTTCTTGATGCCAGTGCAGCCTTCATCAATGGTTTTATTATATGAGCCTCGTGTTTTTTAAGATATGAGCCTCTTTTTTAATTTGGTCTTTCTGATTTCTTATTACTAGATGACTACTTGAGTGCTTTCGTTGATAAATTGATAATTCAACTGAAGTTACATTTGCTGAACTACTCTATATAAAGCTTTTATAGATGTCATGTTGAATTTTTAGCAATTTCTAGGGTGCACTTGAAACACTTTAAAACACAAATAAGATCATCCCAGGGAAATCCTTGATTTTCAAGACAGTAACTGTTTCTTAATTGGTGGACAATGGACAATTCAAACAAAATAATGTGAAATTTACTACAATATATATATATATATATATATATATATATATAATTTTATTTTTGTTTTGAAGACATTTTATGAGAGATATAAAAGAGAGGACAAAATTCTTTAGCAGGAACGCGTATTTTTGTCTTTTAATTTGTTTGTTTATGACACAAGTTGTTTCATGGTTCACTGACTAACAAGATATTGGGTTTTTGCGATGATCTTTGTCAACTTTGTTTTGTTGTGTTTTTCATCCACTAAGTCAAACATGGAATAATTATTCTTGTGCTGTCTAGTCCCTTATGTTTTTTGTACATAAAACAGACTGTTATGATTTTATTGATTTTGATTGTAATTTTCACATTGAATTTATGATACTCTGTCCCGTATACGACTTATTGCTTTGTCCCGTTTTACTTTGTCTTTGCATTATACTTCTTTGTATTGCTTTAATCATTGTTAAGGTTACTATCAGTAATATGTACTTGATCTGTTTGTGTGATTCATATTATTTTCTCTGCGCCTTTGTAATTTTCTGTAAATCAAAATCAGTCAAATTGCTGTATTAAAAAGATGAATAACTGTAATTAATAATTATGTTTTTTCTGATGTTGTAGCCCTGTGTCTCCGATTACTAATGTGCTTCCTCTATCTATGGTGCTTCTTCTCTCTCTTATTAAGGAAGCTTTTGAGGATTGGGTGAGAATGCTATTTGCTTTCCTTGTGCATCGTTATTGTTTTCTTCTTTATATAAGTTTTCCACAAGTCTTTGAGGTCAAGGAGACTGTGGTTTCATTTTTCTGGTAGCATTTCGTTGGAAATTCCAAAGAACAATCTTATAGGAGAAAGTTAGGTAGAAATAAACATTTTATTATGCAGTTTACTTGTGTGCAGATTAACGGGTTTTTGTACCGGGTGCAGATTAATTTGACAGTTTTTCCAATGTTTTCTATTTTTCATGATGGAGTATCCCTTTACTTCCACATTCCTTGTATTTTCTTCTGTTTTAATTTATTATTTTAAAATACCAAAAAGAGACATGGTTATGACCTCATAAAAAGGGTAACTTAGTGCTACAAAGCTCCTTCCATGGTAGGCTCCACTCAAAGATTGAACCCATAGGGAGTCTGATGTAGGAAGCTTTACCTTACCTTTGCATGAGGTTGATTCCATGACTCGAACACGCGATCTTCTAGTCACAGTATCAAGAATCAACTCCATCTGCTGCTTCAAGGCTCCCCTTCTTATATGGTTATGACTTAACATCTTGAATTTTTCTGATGGCATCCTTAATTAAATATTGTCGACCTTTTTTTTGATCATGGAAGTAGTAGTGGGTCTCTATTCCTCTTATTGATTTCGTTGATTATAATCGTAATCAAGATTATTATTATTTATGTTTATCACCTTTGTTTAAGTTCCCTAGTCATAGTAGGTTCTTTTTCTTATTTTCATTTTTTAGACATATTCTCTCTTGTATATAAGTTTGTATAGTTTCGTTGAGTAATACAAGTTACTCACTCTAAATTATTCAGGTTATTTATTTAGTTTTCTTAAATTGTGTTCAACAGAAACGTTTTCAAAATGACATGGCCATAAACAATAACATGATAGATATTTTGCAAGACAAAGAGTGGGTGTCTATATCGTGGAAAAAATTGCAAGTGGGCGACATTGTTAAGGTGAGTGAAGTATATTTATGTTAATATCTTATTTTGACATATTTGCATCTTGAACTTGTGCTTACAAGGGCATTATCAATAGTAAACTGGTAATAGGCTGTATGCTTTCAAATCACTTGTTGATTATACTCCCTCCATCCTTAATCTTTGGACTTTTTAGCTTTTTGTTTTTGTCCCAAAACTTTGGTTGTTTTACTGAACCAAGATGCAATTAAACATGCTTTTCCCTTTGTATACATACAAATCCAAAAGCATGCGTTAAATGAATTTTACTTCTATAAAACAAATTAAGGGTAAATTTTTTTATATTTATCTAAATTTATTGTTTCGTAATATGCGTGTCCAAAGCTTAAAGGAATAAAGATTAGGGACAGAGGGAGTAATATTTGTGCCTAGAATCTCTGTTTTACATGTTCAAAATAATGCCTTTTCCTCCTACAACTGATAAACTTCTCATTATCTTGCAAGAGAAATCCCTTATTATCATCCCTGACCCATATCTAGATGACAGTTGTTTTTCCAGATTTGTGTCATTCAATATTAGTAAGAATGATCTCTTGTCCATGTTTCATCCCACTTTCTGCTATTTCCTGTGTGTGGTTGCAGCAGTATGAGTAGAGTTCATAGATCAATGGGGTTGGAATTCTTGTTAAGTATGTGCTCATGTGGGATTTTATTTGCATATTGAAGTGTCTGTTTCTGAATAAATATTGCTTTTCATATACAACTTTTTTGTGTGGTTTTCTTTTTCTATTGGTCATAAGGAAATTGGCTGGGGAGTTAAACTAATTATTTTTATGTTATAAAATTCGTTTGTCAATATTTTAAATTGTTCCTGTTAGTTTTGGTTGCAGTCTTGCAGATGTATGTAATCTGAGTCCACTGCAATTCATTTTCTCAAGCTGCTTTTATTGACTTCATCGTGGGTGTTTCTATTTACAGTGAAGATAACTTTGTTCTTTGTTGCAGGTTAAGCAGGATGGATTCATTCCTGCAGATTTGCTTTTCCTAGCTAGTACAAATGTAGATGGCGTCTGCTACATCGAGGTTTATTCATTCATTTCAATCTAAAATTGTGTTGTTTTGTCATTCGTTGGGCAGTCATCGCAGTTTATTAATCCTGAGTTTTGGGTTATAGACTGCTAATTTGGATGGGGAAACCAATTTGAAGATTAGAAAAGCATTGGAAAAGACTTGGGATTATGTGACTCCAGAGAAGGCATCTGAATTTAAAGGTTCAGATTTTATTGATTGACCTACGTTTTTTGAGCATCATCATTGATTTACCTTCTTATAATTTTCCATGATTCTATGTGGTGCATTTGATTTGTTATTGAAGAATACTTGATGAACCTACCAACTACTTTTTTTATCTTTGATTCTCAGATTTTTCTTTGTAGCTTTGATGGTAAATATAACTGTTCTTGCATCGATACTGTTTGACTCTATTTGAGTGGTGTTGGCTTGGGACCTTGCAGTGTGCTCCTCTGAAGGTCTCAGGTTCGATTGCCCCCTGTGGGCTAGTCCATACAGAGCTTTGCTTTGGGTTTAAATGGGCTCCCAATAAGTGGACGGTGGGATTGGACCCCTCGGATTAGTCAGCCCTCGATCCGGATACCGAGTTCCCAAAAAAAATGTAGAGATTATCCTTCCACCTTGTATGAATAATTATTAATTTATTATGAACTCCTTACAGCTTTTTTTGTCCCGTTCAAATAGCCTAGTGGTGAGAACCACACTCCTTAAGTGTGGAGAAGTAGGCAATCCCGTGCCCCAACACATCAAATGTCCCTGCAGGTACCAGTTGATATGAACTTACGGGACGATTTAACTGTAGTTATGTCAATTTCTGATTGTTATGACGATTTCTGATTAACAGTATTTGATGCTAGAGCAAATTATATTTACCTGAGCTGAACATATGGGACCATAGAAATGTCCCTAACAATACTGGTTAATTGCATCAAATATAATCGTCACACATTTAACTGTAATTATGATGATTTCTGATTGTTGGCTCATGATTAGGATGTGAGTTAGCTGTTGAATATATGTGATTTATCACCATCACACTACAAAGAAGAGAGCAGTTACAGCCAACATACACAGTTTCTCTCAAGTACTTTATGTCAACATGTTATTCTAATTTCTAGTATTACCATCACCAGGGACCTAATTCTGTCACTATTCCCCTGTTAGTTTCCATAAATCCAGAAATTCTTTCACATGGCATCTCTGCTGCTCATTGGCTGAGCACTAACTCTGGCTACAAAAATCCTAATTTTTTCTCCTACTACTTATGTGTTGACCTTGTACTATGCTGGTAAATTTTCCCAAACTTTCTAGGAACTCCTAAATTGTGATTGTCCATACACTACAGAACTTTGTGGGGCTTTTCAAGAATGTCTTCGTTTTTTATTTCTTTAGGTATAAGGCACAATTCATATCAGAAATCAGATTGATATAGGTCAGTTACTCTTAGGCAAGACAGTAAGGAACCAACAAAAAGGACTCTGCAAGTCTATTACAGGAAGAAGTTTAGAAATAGGAATTAGTTTATGCTTCTGTATTAGTTGTTTAATTTTCTTTTTATGGTAGTTATAGTTAGTTAGGTTGTTAGTTTTCTGTCATAGGTCGCTATGCTTGAGATTGTATAGAAAGCTCTATAAATAAGATTTTGCTTTCTGTTTTAGGGATCTGTTTGGAAAATACTTGTATCCACTGGATATCCTTTTTGAGGGGTGAATAGCTCTCTTGTGCAACCATTTTCTCTTGTGAATTGTGATAAATAAAACTTCAGGGGAAACTATTCTCCTTTCTTCCTACTGCTACTCAAAAACACTTTACAGTCATCATGGTTTTCGCAAAACTTCACTTATGAACCATTTAGTTCTAAGTTATGATGTGTAATTTCTTAAACAACTTGCAGGTGAAATTCAGTGTGAACAACCAAACAATTCATTGTATACCTTCACCGGAAATCTTATAATTCAAGACCAAACACTTCCTCTCAGTCCAAATCAACTTCTGTTGCGAGTATGATATATTTTTTTCTGTTATTTTTTATTTTGAGCTCTTGTACCATTTGTTAAATAGTGATAAGCCATAACTGTTGCAAGTAATAGGACTTATGAAGTTCACTTCTTGATATATTTTGAAAACTTTAGATATTGCTTAATAACAATGACAAATACTTATGTTTTGTACTACTTGTGTAACCAAACTGGTATTGACATGTTGAAATTTCCTAATTTTTCAGGGATGCAGCCTCAGGAATACAGGACATATTGTTGGGGTTGTTATTTTCACAGGACATGAAACAAAGGTTTCTACTATGAGATGATGCCGAATGATGATTCATTGACACCTCTTTCAAATTTCTAGTCCCTGGTCTTGCATTTAGTCAAAATATGGTCATAAAAATGTAATTGCAGTGTGCATTAATTGCTGAAATGTAGTGCTAACGACATACTGCTGTTGTTCACTTGTTTGATGTTGTCATAAATCACAATTGTCATTAGCATTTCTTTCATCTCTTCAATTTTCACATGGTACCTCTTTGAATTTAGGTTGAACCTAACTCAACCCCACCAAATAGGCTTGTAAGGTGAAGGATACCTTTAAAAGGGCAACCCGGTGCACTGAAGCTCCCGCATACGCAGGGTCCGGGAAGAGGTCCCACCATTTGGTGTATTGTACGCAGCCTTACCCTGTTTTTACACAAGAGACTGTTTCCAGGACTTGAACCCGTGACCTTATAGTCACATGACAACAACTTTACCAGTTGCGCCAAGGTTATACCTTTCACTTATAAAAACTCTCCGGAAATATCAGTATCCAATGCGGAACTTTCAAATTCAATACTCCCCTCACGCACAAGATTGAACATCTATAGTGTGAACGAGGTGCTCAATAACGAGTAGCTCAAACGAATTTAGGATAGACTCCAATAGTGTCTTAGAATATGGATTGAGCCAAGCTCAACCCTATGAAACCAGCTTGTAAGGTGAGAGATTCCTTCCACTTATAAAACCCGTTACGTCGTATCACTATTCAAAGTGGGGTCTCAACAATACCAAATTTTGTGATTATTCTTTTATTTTTATTTTATTTTACGAAATGGCCAATGTTAGTAGTTAGTTGTTATTTTTGTTAGAGAGGGGAGTTGAACCCATGACCTCCTTATCACTTATATTCTACATTCCTCCTCCAAACCACCTTATGTCTCCCTGTTCGTGATTATTCTTTTAGGTGAAGATGGTGTATGCAAAGGAGAGAACAACTGTTCACTTTCTTCATGGTTGTTTTGATAAATGTGCATTTATTTGCAAGTTTATAGCAATGGTATCTCAAAATTGTGAGCACCACTTGCAAGTTTCTGTACACTATTTGTGAGTTTCTTGATGGAGTGTGGGTTAATTTGAGTTGTCTTGACTAAGTTGCTGGATACTACTTAGGCCTTATTTGCCTCATAGTTTTTTATAGTTGTTTTTACCCCTTGTGGCAGTAGTAGCATATTTTCCTTCTGTGAATGTTCATAGACTGTTTTAACGACATTTGGAATACATTTCAGGTGATGATGAATGCTATGAATGTTCCTTCCAAGAGAAGTACATTGGAGAGGAAGCTTGACAAGCTCATACTCACTCTATTTGCAACTCTCTTTATGATGTGTTTTATAGGAGCTATAGGCAGGTGTGTTTGTAAAAACGATTAGCACGCCTGTCATTCAATTATTTAACTGTTTGTTTGTGAGAACCCTACTGAGAGGGTGATGGGGCTAGTTTTATTTACACACTACATTAGATTTATTTATGTTATTATTAGAATTTCTATGACTATATTCTCTTTATCTATGAATGATGTTTGTGGATTTGTGAAAATTGCAGTGCTATCTTTGTAAACAAGAAGTATTTCTATTTGCATCTTGATTCATCAGAAGAGGACGGCTTAGCACAGTTCAATCCAAGAAATAGATTTGTGGTACATATATTTCACATTGAGACGAACAGTCATTTCCTTTATCTCTTTTCCTCTTGACTTACTTTCTGTTGGTTCTACTTGCCATGTTTTCAGGTTTTTCTTCTGACTATGTTTACCCTCATCACTTTATACTCAACAATCATCCCCATTTCACTCTATGTATCGATAGAGGTTTGTGTCTCACCCATTTATATGCCTTATAAATGCTGCTGTCTTGATGAAGAAGTAAATTTGTGTTTGTTGTTGAATCAGATGATCAAATTTATTCAGTCCACTAAATTTATAAACAACGATTTGCGCATGTACCACTATGAAACCAATACTCCAGCATTGGCCAGAACTTCAAATTTGAATGAAGAACTTGGACAGGTATGTTGTTCTACATTTCGTTTTCTCGACAGAAAAGCAGTTGCAACAGCTCACTTGTTTAAGCTGTGGGATGTGTAAGGATTGCACATGGATTCAAATATTTTCCACGATCAAACCAGACATATCTTTTCCAGTTAGTGTAGTAAGTCTGATATTGTAAATAGGATTAGAGAAAAGATTCTTTCTGTGTGACAAAAGATGAATACATATAATATGCACGGGCACCATCTAGAGGCGGAGCGTAGAGATATTGTAAATAGGTTTAGTACCTGTTAGGATATTGTGCGATAAATGTCCTGATTATATTTATTTAGAATTCCTTTCTTCGTTGATTCTTATCCTAATTCTTGGGATTGATTAGGAGACTCGTGTGTATATATATGTACCCTCCCCTCACATAATATAGACAAGAATTTCAGTCTCAAGTACCTCTTTACTCTCTTTTTTCTCAACAAATAGATCTGACTTCTTCCTATGGGATCGTCTTACTTATTCTAAGGTGTCTTCCTTTCAGTGTCTGTACGTGGGAGGGTCCTTTTCATAAAATCAATGTTGTTTTAAGTAGCTTTTTGATAGATTAATCCTGCCCTCAAGTATTATCTCATGTCGTTATGGTTGATTCTTTTTGTTAGATATATAGCTTTTATGGTTTGGAATCGTTGTGTGCTTGATTCTTTTTGTTTTCTCCTTTCTCCTCTTCCTCCAACACTTCCCCAACTTTTATAATTCTTAAATATAAATAAAGCTATATATTAAGTGGTGTCTTACAAAAGTTGTTGTGCAGGCTTGTGTGTAATATTTTTTTCACATTTCTGAGTTGCATTATGCAGTTTTACTTGGCTGATTTGAATAGGTTGAATACATCTTCTCAGACAAAACTGGGACTCTTACAAGAAACTTAATGGAGTTCTTCAAGTGCTCGATTGGAGGAGAGGTGTATGGAAATGGCGTGACTGAAATTGAAAAGGGAATAGCAGAGCGTAGGGGCATAAAACTAGAGGTAGTACACATGTTCATTGAATAGAAGTAGCCAAAGGGTGGTCATTCTAAAAGAACTGCTCTTTCTTTGCAGGAAAATATTTCACCCAATGCAGTGCGAGAGAGGGGTTTCAATTTTGATGATGCTAGGCTCATGAGAGGAGCTTGGAGGAATGAGCCGAATCCTGATAGCTGCAAGGTAAATCATATTTCTCAACTTGAATCTGCGACAACAGTTTTTAAGCTTTCAATTTTGCTTGTTTTACATGGTTTGTATATTTGATTTGTACTGAGTAAGGATGATCTATATATAGCTTTGTACTTTTCTTAGTGTGTTTTGTTTATAATGGTAAATTAGTCGGCTAGCTCCTTGCTTATCCTTTATTACAATATTATAGGTTATTTAGTCGGCTAGCTCCTTGCTTATCCTTTATTACAATATTATAGGTTATTGGTTGATATAGATCTTAAAGTAACAAGATTTATCTACAGCTAAAATTTGTTGGAACTTTAATGCAAGGCGCTTGTATGACTGGGCTGCATATTTAGAAACTCAGTTTCCTAGAATTTTGTGTTTATGTATTTGAGCATCTGAGATTTTAAAAACTGCACAATATATTCACAATACCAACAGTTATGTAGCTCTATATTATATTTTAGCGTGTAAATTTTGTGCCAATATTTTCATCAAGCAATGTCTATTTCTTATGTGACTTCTGTACTTGGAAATTTCTCATAAAGGGTTTTTTATTTTAGAAAATGTTCTATACACCTGCACTCAATTGCAAAATTTGCATGGTAGTTGTTGGAAATTCCGCCTTAATTGCGGTCCGCCCCTAGTCGCCTAAATTGCGACCTTTGGTTAACCTTCATTGCAGCCTCCAACACCTTCATCGTGTTGTCTTTGAGGGGGTGGATTTAGTCCCACATCGGATAGATAGCACTCTTGAGAAGATTTTATAAAGAGGGGGCACTCCTCTCCTTACAAGCCGGTGTTGTAAGGATGAGTTAGGCCCCAAATTTCAACATGGTATCAGAGCCTATCCTAGATCTACCGTTGGGCTTCCCGCACCGTCCACGCTTCCATTGGGCTGGGCTGAAGCGTGAGGGGGTGTGTTGGAAATTCCGCCTTAATTGCGGTCCGCCCCTAGTCGCCTAAGTTGCGACCTTTGGTTAGCCTTCATTGCAGCCTCCAACACCTTCATTGTGTTGTCTTTGAGGGTGTGGATTTAGTCCCACATCGGATAGATAGCACTCCTGAGAAGAGTTTATAAAGAGGAGGCACTCCTCACCTTGCAAGCCGGTTTTGTAAGGATGAGTTAGGCCCCAAATTTCAACAGTAGTATATTGTTGGATGTTAGTTTTGCTGAAATTTTATGTGTCGATAATCTTTTGGTTTTCTAATTCTCAATTGCTAAAAGAAAGAATATCAAAGGCCTATTTTTTGTTGTTGTAATAATTAGGTTTTCTGTTTAATTGCAACCAAGTCTTGAGTATAGTTTGTAGCGACACATCTTGGATGAGGGTCTAGAATTCTATCAGTTACTGGAAGAGAAGTTGATTCATGTTGTATAAATTTCATTTCTCTTTTACTAAACCTTGCCTTTTTTTAAGCACTTGGCTGCTATTTTTTCAATATGTTTATACATGCATTCAGTAGCTCCGATGTTGCACTGTTGTTAAATTTGTTACATTACATGACATGAAGAAACAATTTTATTTATTTAATTTAAAAAAATGGCTATGTAGGAATTCTTCAGATGCCTTGCTATTTGTCATACTGTGCTTCCTGAGGGAGACGAGTTCCCTGAAAAGATCAGATATCAAGCTGCATCACCTGATGAGGCTGCTTTGGTTATTGCTGCAAAAAACTTTGGTTTTTTCTTTTACAGGTTCAGACTTCTTTTGTGTGTAAATTTTTGTATCATTTTACCTCAATTTTTATGCTGCATACAGCTTATATGGGTAATTTGTACTGTAGAGAAGAATGGGTAAAATCTGTTGTGATTTATTAAGCAGTCTACGACTGTTTAAATAGAGGGGGTTGCAATAATGTCTCTTTGAAATAAACAAGAATAAAAAATACACATACTAAAGGAAGATCTGACTACAATATAATCCACGAGATCATGATATCCCCGGATTCTCCTATATGTACTGCTATGTAATAGATATTCTCTAACACAAGTCTCTAATACTGTCCGATGAATAACTGGTTGTCAACTTGTCATGCTCCTCACTGATCCCTTCACATGACCTCGCCTAAATTTATTCAATTCGGATTAGAGTCCTCCTTTGTCAGGTCTAGCTATGCAGAAATGTAAGCAAGTAAAAAATTATGCAATCAAATTCCTGTGCTTCATGTAAGACACTTGATTGAAATGAGATCTCATACTCTGCTTGTGCTTCATATAATGTTTGGGCTGTCTTCACCTTACTAGTGGGTTTTGTGAGGATGAGTTTATCTGAAATTCTACGGATTTTATTACAAAATTTGTTCTATGATTATAAAGGGTGTGATGTTTACTTCGTCTTATCTTCTGAAAGCTGAGTCTGAGTTTAGCCTTCATTTTAGAAGCTCAAGTAGCAATTTTATTCCTTGTACCCAGCCTAAATATGCACATCGATTCTTGGTTCTGGTACCAGTTTTTTGATAGAGCAATTGAGTTTTAGGGCGATTGCAGTTTGAGTTGATCCTAATCAGTATTATTCCTTGCCAGACGTACACCTACAAAGATATATATTCGTGAATCTCATGCTGAGAAGATGGACAAAATTCAAGATGTCTCGTATGAGATTCTGAATGTGCTTGAGTTTAACAGGTACTCATCTATCTCCTTTTTTGGTACATGGTTTCAAGATTTTAGGTAGCACTTGTAATTTTTGTTTCCTTAACAGTACAAGGAAGCGTCAATCGGTTGTGTGCCGTTATCCAGATGGGAAGCTTGTATTGTACTGTAAGGTAATAATTTATTGAGACTTTAAGGTTAAAATTGCATGACTTTGGATAGTAAGGTAATATCTTCCCAATCTTGCTTTTCACAGGGTGCTGACAATGTAATCTATGAGAGATTAGTTGATGGTTCTAATCATATTAAAAAAGTTACTAGAGAGCATTTGGAACAGTTTGGATCAGCTGGTCTACGCACATTATGCCTAGCGTACAAAGAATTACATCCTGATGTTTATGAAAGCTGGAATGAGAAATTCCTTCAAGCTAAATCCTCTCTAAGTGATCGGGAAAAGAAGTTAGATGAGGTGCATTTTATCCTCTGCTCTGGTAGCTTTTCATGTGCATATTAACCTCAATATTATTTTGTTTTTTGGCAAATTTTTGTGAACATAAATGGGTTAGGATGACATTGGGTAGGGTCTGGATGGCGTACTATAGTACTCATACCCATACTCTTGTGGGCATCGATTTTAATACATGTAACCGTCGCCTGCACTGCGCTTTAATTAACTATGAAAAATCAATCAAAAAGTAACTCTGCTTAAAAAATTCATTAAAAAAACTATTTAAAAGATTATTCAAACCTTATTATAAAGCATTACATATAAAACTATTTACCAAGTTAAAATGCAACATAAGGAGATTATTAAATATAACAAATTTCTTGTTTTTGAATTTTTAGAACAATAAACTTCTAGAACAACAAATTCTTAAATTTAAATTGAATTTTTTATAGATATTGTTAGATAATAAAATATTGGGCTTAAGTTATTGGGCCTTTATATTAGTAAGTTAGAGTCCATTAGGTTTTATTATATATTCTCTTGACCTTTTGTAATATTAAGCTATTGATATTTTATGAAACCCTAGCCTACGTTGTTATTCTCATTCTCTTTCTTGATTTTGTATCTGTATTGTTAACAAATTAATCATAATTAAATGTGTGGGTATGGGTGATGTCAGTACTAGGGTACTCTCTTCCAAACCCATTGAGTTTTTTTGTTAATTACCCATACTCATATGCGTTAAGCTGGTAATTGCACTACCTATTGTCAGTGTGGGACCCCAACACCCTCTTATGCCTAGCACAATGAAGGTGCTTGAAGCTGCAATAGAGGTCGGCAAATGTGGCTATGAAGGCGACCACGGTTTTCAACATACCTTTAATGTCTAGAGCTAGAAATCTGAAGTGTGGGAAAATGTGGTTTGCCCAATATCAAATCTAGAATAGGCTCGGATACCATATAAAAAATTGTGCTAGGCACTCAACCCAAAAGTAAGCTCAAGAGGTGAGGATTATCCAAACCTTATAAGGACTACATGTCAAGACACCTCCAGACACACAGCATAATGAAGGTGCTAGAGGCTTCAATGACGGAATTCCAAGGTGTCCACAACAAATATGACTAGGGTTTTCAGTTGATCAGAAATAAATAAACATGCTATTCTCGTTGGAACTATATTTTTTATTCTAATGATCTTTTTTTAACTGCATATTAAAAAACTACCTAATCATAATCTAGTTATTTATATCCTATGCACCCAATCATGAATGATTGGTGCAGAAATGCATGATTATTTTCACATATTTCACTAATTGAATTAGTGTGTTTATACTGATGCCTATGGAGATAATATAGGTGGCAGAACTTATAGAAAATGATCTCATTTTGATTGGTAGCACTGCCATAGAAGACAAGCTTCAAGATGGAGTACCAGCCTGCATAGACACTCTTCAAAGAGCTGGCATAAAAATTTGGGTGCTTACAGGGGACAAGATTGAAACAGCAATCAATATTGCCTATGGTGAGTCTGCTTCACGTGGAGGCAGATTTTCTGTATATTGATGGTTGATTGTTTTGTGCATGATTAAAATTTAGTCGTTACTTATTTTATATTTGTGTTTCCACCCTTTGCCTGCAGCTTGCAATTTAATAAACAATGAGATGAAGCAATTCATTATCAGTTCAGAAACTGATGCAATTAGAGAAGTTGAAGACAGGGTAAGCTTTATATTTTAACTTATATGTTTATATGTTTTACTGATGTAATCATAGTTCTTATATTTCTGATTGTCAGTACTGTTTTATAATTTCTTTAGGGGGACCAAGTAGAAACTGCGCGATTTATTAGAGAAGAAGTTATGAAAGAGCTGAAGAAGTGCCTTGAGGAAGTACAGAGCTATTTTAGTTCTCTATCTGCACCAAAATTAGCACTTGTAATTGATGGAAAATGTCTAATGTATGCACTGGATTCAAGTTTGAGAGTCATGCTGCTGAATTTGAGTTTGAATTGCCATGCTGTTGTTTGCTGCCGAGTTTCTCCTTTGCAGAAAGCACAGGTAAAATTCCTGCATCAATGCCAATGACTTTGGTATTTCTGCTAACATTATTAATATTCTAGTTGTTTTGTAGGGTTTATGTTAGTCAACAAAGGTAGTTCTTAATCAATTATATCCTATTTAAAAGACATGCTTGAGTTACTTGCCTTGTTGAATTTGGGGTTGTTTGGCTTATAACTCCATGTGCTTACAGGTCACAACTTTGGTCAAGAAAGGTGCGCGGAAAATAACACTTGGTATTGGTGATGGAGCCAATGATGTTAGCATGATTCAAGCTGCTCATGTTGGTGTTGGAATAAGCGGGATGGAGGGTATGCAAGCCGTAATGGCTAGTGATTTTGCAATTGCACAGTTTCGTTACCTTGCAGATTTACTTCTTGTTCATGGCCGGTGGTCATATCTTCGAATATGCCAGGTGTCTTGTCTTTGTGAACTAAACAATTATTTCTGTAGCTCCTTTTTTTGGTTGTAGCATCCTTAAAAATTAGTTATTGCAGGTGGTGATGTACTTCTTTTACAAGAATCTCACTTTCACTCTTACTCAGTTTTGGTTTAACTTGCAAACTGGGTTTTCCGGCCAGAGATTCTATGATGATTGGTTTCAGTCATTGTATAATGTTATCTTCACTGCGCTTCCTGTGGTCATGGTTGGCCTATATGACAAGGTATCACATTCTCTCTAATCATCTGGATCTATGGTTTTTCCCCCTACAGAAACACATACTAGCTTTATTAGATGTTTTATTTCCAGATGATTACGTGTTTCTGATTATTTTACTTGTACCTCTGCAGGATGTTAGTGCATCTCTATCCATGAAGTATCCGGAACTATACATGGATGGAATAAGAGATGTCTTTTTCAAATGGAGAGTTGTGGCTATAAGGGCCGTTCTTTCCGTTTACCAGTCTCTAATATTCTTCTATTTTGTGAGTGCTTCAAGTTTAAGTGCTAAAAATTCAGATGGCAAGATATTTGGACTCTGGGATGTTAGTACTATGGCCTTCACATGTGTTGTAGTAACTGTTAACTTTCGACTTCTGATGAACTGTAATTCAATCACAAGATGGCACTATATTAGTGTTGGTGGAAGTATATTAGGATGGTTTCTTTTTGTTTTCTTATATTCGGGGATCAGAACTCGTTATGATCGACAGGTGAATTTTCTGTTTATTGGAGAATATACTTTGATATTTTCCTTATTATCCTTTGGGCATAATTAACTCAAGTTATATTACATGTACCTGCAGGAGAATGTGTATTTTGTCATATATGTCTTGATGAGTACGTCGTATTTCTACATTATGCTAATTCTTGTCCCTGTTGCGGCACTTTTTTGTGACTTTCTTTATCTAGGGTAAGGTTCAAAATTGAAGTCTTGATTCATATTTTTGTCTTGCTTGTTTTTATTGAGATATTATTATGCTGTTGGATCAATCTTGTTCTGGAACACTAGATCATGATGCACAAGGATGGATCACTTTTGCACGGACATTTCAAATTCTCATTTACATGAAGCTTTCTTTTAAAATATCCAAGTTGAGTCATCTTTTGGAAGCCAACCTGTTACGAAAGCTAAAGGGTCCTAGTTTTGACTCTCAAGAACTAGTAAATTTTTCTACGGATGATTAGTTGATGATAATATTGTTGTATCATGATCTTTTGTGGTAATCATGATATGTTGTGCCCTTTAAGGTGACAGCCAATTTATTTTATGGATGTGACACACACACATGTCAATTAAACGAGAAACTTATGTCAATTGCATATATGGTAGTACCACATAGCTTGGGAGGGTCAACTGATAATTATGTTGCAATATCTATGTTGCAGGGTTCAGAGATGGTTCTTCCCTTATGATTATCAAATTATTCAAGAACTGCATAGACATGAGAATCATGACTCTGCCAGTGTCCGACTGCTAGAGTCAGGGAACCAGACTCCATCTGACGAAAAAAGCCACGAAATATCTCAACTCCCACGTGAAGTATCAAAGCACACAGGGTTTGCTTTTGATTCGCCTGGTTATGAGTCATTTTTTGCTTCACAGCTTGGTATACATGCCCCCCAAAAGGCCTGGGATGTCGCAAGACGTGCTAGCACAAGATCCAGGGCAAAGAATGTACAAAAAAAGTAATTTGTTGTTGGATGGTTGTACATGTACTTTCATTTTAGTCTTAGTTTGCAAACCATCCATAGGAGGTTTATAAAATTAGAATGTGCCAAATCAAATGTTGGTCATTTTCATTTAGGTAAATATTGTTCATTTACGCATATTTTGTCTTTCTTCCTGTGACAGTAGTTTCTTTCATAGGGGGAACTAGAGCAGCGTAAGGATTATCACAGATGTATATACTTCACTAGTTTTTGAAAGTTAGCCAACGTTCATACCTAGAGGTTTTGCGAATTTGCTTCTGTAACTTTCCATACAATTTTTTTGCAACTGTTTTTAAGTTTTTGACACATGCAATCAGAATATCGAAGTCAAATGCAGCATGTGTCCCATATAGAAGGTAAATACTTACACAAACTATTGGTGTCTGGTGCAGTGAGATGGGGAGGAAAAGTTAGTTAAATGGTTGAGATGTATATGCTACGGGGTTTTGCTGGTGCTTTGATTCTCGTTGTGGCTGCCCTGGTGTAGTAGCTTCTGTAGCTGATTTAATTGAGAAAAATAGTTTGAAATCTCTGAATTCAAATTGAACTGCACTGCAGCAAATGCACTAAAACAGCCGCTACAGAGAATTTAAGTCCGTTTAATTGTCGGACAATTTAAGTTAATATTTCAGTTTTCACATTTTTTAGCAACCTTGTTTGGAATGTATACAAAAGGAGTGAAATACATGGGTGTAGTTGGAGGATGTGTCTGAAGGTGAATAGAAGAGAATGATGCATGAAAAAGGAGAATGATGTCTGGCCTGTATATACAAGAGACGTGAAATACATGGGTGTAATTGTCGGATGTGTCTGAGTTTTGAGGGGTTATGCAAGCATCGAATTTTAGTTTGTGTGGGTTGTTAAGGGATGTGCTCCAATCTACAACTATTTTGTTTCTTGTTGTCTTTGTAATAGTAGTAATAACTGATTCACTCACTACGTTGGTATCAATACAATTTCTAGCAATCTCCTACTCAAATTCGTACTCTACTCCAAAGTTCTTTACCAAGAGAAAATTGAAAAATGTTTGTGGGTGTTGCCCACTTTTTTATACACCTACAACTGCGAGACATGATTAATCACATGTAAAAATATTAATTTATGCTAAAAATTATGGTAAATTCATGTAAGCGAGGGTAAGAATTAATCACAATTTTGGTTGTGAATTGAATCAACCCAATTACTCAATCGAATTAACCATACTTTATAACAGAATTAATTAGGTATCCCACGAGTAAAACCAACAAGTGGATGTCAATGTATATCATTATTGGAAAAAGAAAAAAAAGTTGTCCGCCATACTGATCGACTGAATATAAACGTTTTATTATATTCAAGTTCGGATTATTTTAAAAATGCAAGCGAGAGCAATTATGCTTTCATAAACTCACAATCCCCTAACCGATATCAGGAATTTATACCCGTATGTATCAGTGTAAATACATCAAGGAATATTACGACAAGGCTCTTGAGAATAAAAATCAGTAAGAATATTGTACTAAAATAAAACAGTAATAATAAAAATTAGGGGAGCTTGTTTTTCTACCTCATGACTCTTAAAAATCACCCTCACCCAAATAAACTATTTTTCCCTAGTCTGCTCATCCGAAAGGACACGGTTTTCAAGAAATTAGAGGAAGAGATAAAAATAGCTCTCTACATATTGACGTGAAACTCACTGCAGATAAATAGTCAATTAATATTCCAAATAAAAATAGTCAAAATTATGCACAAGTGTGAAAAATACTCGATGATTTTAAAAGCATCGTTTCAGCTTATTTATTCTTTTTTTTAGGATTTGGTGAATTTTTTTTTTTTTGACAGAATTTTTTTTTTCTTCACCAAATCATAAAAAAAGAATAAATAAACTATTTATAAAGAAATATAAACGATATTCCACGTACTAATGAAGACAACTATTTATATTTTAATCTAAAAAAAAACCTCCTTAATTCCCTATTTCAAGAGTTTCTAAGCAACAGGCTCCACCAACCCTACCCATGATATGATATCATAATAATATGACTCAATTTTATGTAAAAATCAACACCTGCACTTGTAACCATTCACAATCTTAAATGAACATGGTGGTCACAACTCAAAAATCTGCTCTCTAACTTGAGATTTAATTAAAAAAAATTACAGCACAAGATATACCATGTTATTGCCGCTTCCTCCTATCAAAAATATACAATACCAATTGTGTCAATTCTATTGGTTTCTTGTCCAAATAAGACAGACAGCAGCAGCAGCAGACAAACTCCAAAAAGAAAGAATTATGTTGTTGATGATAACCCTCCACCACTTAAACAGTGAAACTCCTCTTTTTCTTAAAGACAAATCTACAGTAATAGCAGAAAGAAGTAACTACATACAGGGAGATATATGAAGTTACAAAAAATAATCCGGTGTCTTTCGTGTAGTGTCAGGCTCAATTTGCCTTGGAGCTGGATCAAACTGCAGAAAATTCTGATCCATATTCTCTCCAATTTCCAGAATGGCAGCCATATTCCCACATCGGTAGCAGTAATTTGGAGCACTAAAAACAGTCACCACATTCTTCTCCTAAAAGAGTAATAAAAAAGACAGTCAATACATAGAGCGTAATAAGTATCCTTGAAATGAATCAATCTAAGTGTTACGGTCAGTCACCTGGCACCAATTGTATCCTTCCATCACAAGCTGATGAGCTCTAGATATCAGCGAGAGACCATTTGTGTGATTGAACTGAGCAGCTATATCCTGTCCAAACGTATATCCAGCACCACGTGGAGATATACCCCAACCACAACGATCGTCTGGGTCAGACCACAAGAGATCACACATTGGTCCTTCATGCGGAACCTATATTGAAAAGCAAAATTGTCACTTGCCAGGCAATATATCCAGTCAACCTCTACGACATGGTTTTAGGCAATACAGAAATGAAATATTAAATGAGGGAAACATGAAACATCCAAAGAGGCATAGAGCACATGGTAAGGCTGAAGCAAATAATTAATAGTTGATTCAACCAAAAAGAAAAATGCAGACAACTTTCTAAACTATCGACAAAATGAAACATGAAAGCAATTACAAACTACAACGAAGAATTGCAAGTTGAAATATCAAATAAAATATATTACTTTGCATACCATACTTTAGGGGAAAAAAGATCTTTAACTTGGAACATGCTTTGCATAAAAATGTTCTTAGTATCAAATAATTTACATTGGTAAGATATTGCCAGTTATAATAGCCATTTAATAACACACAAACCTCCTGTATGCGATCCAAGGCGCGGATATTATCCAGTGTATCCAAAGATGGTGAGAGACCTCCATGCAAACAGAAAATCTGCAATAAAAAAGGTGTTAGACAATGGCATAAAGAAATCAGAGAAACATTTTGAAACATATTGAAGTTCAAACCTGACTCTCAATGAGGGCAGTCAGAGGTAAATAATCAAACAAATCGGTAAAGAATTTCCAGACATTGGCATTTCCATATTTTCTCAAGCATTCATCGTAGAAACCATACCTGAAATGGTAAGAAAACAAATTAACAACTTCCAAAATAAAATTCCTTTTATGTTTCTTATATTCAAAGATTACATTTTTCTCTTTTCCAATTTCATATCATCCCAAACCAATAACAGATTGGCATTCACAGGCATGAACCACGTAATTCACGTCTACACAATAGCACATTCACTCGGATACGCACACAAGCCAGATATGATGTTTCACTTGTACGCTCCATGGTGCCCTTGGTAAAACCACTATCCATTCACCACACACTTTACAACTCTTTCTCTAAAGCCTTAAAAACTCACTAAAACACTATCCAGAACATCACCCAGAATACTGAGAAAGATATAGAAAAATAAGAATATCATAATATGATTGCAAAAAATCAAGTTGCGGCTCCTAACCGAACCCCCCTTCCCTGCATTGAACTTTACATTGAGATAGATGGATGGAGCCAGCAGAAAGTTGTAAAACATAAACACAATGAATGGAGTAATTGGAGATGCTCATCATTAACCTATTCTTAAACTTTAAGCAAGAATTATAATGAAACTTCAGCTTAAACATGATAATATTTACATACGCAAATAGCAATGAGTAATTGGAGAAGAAAGTGTTCTTACACTTGAGTAATTTGACGGCTCTCATGATTTCCCCTGAGAATTGTAATTCTATCTCTATAGCGTACTTTCAGTGCCACCAAAAGTGAAACAGTCTCCACTGAATAGTACCCACGATCTGCATAAATTTATGCCAGAATTATTAGGAAATTGTAGTGGTTCCCACGATGCAAATAATCTAATTTGAACATAATAATTAAATCCAGTAAGCGAATCAAAGAATGGTTATAGCCAAAGTTGGCACCTTATTACATCTGAATCTAGTAACATCCTCAGATATTGAAGTTGTTAAGCCTCATAACCTTCCCTCAAAATATATTACAGTAACACTCAATTTTGATACCTCAATACAAACATATGTCACTTATGTCATTTTTATGCTATCACACTTATGTCATTTTTATGCTATCAGCAAATTCCGTCAAAATATAGACACTTTGACAATAGAACTTCACTTAGCACTGACATTTATCCTATAAAATCCTCTCATACAAGTTTCAAGTTCATTGAACAATCTCTCTCTTGTCATCACTTGCCACTCACACAAACTTAAAACATTAAGAAATTCACAACTAGCAAGACTATTTTACATTTATCCAATTTTTTGAGCTCAAACTTATATCTCCCCGTTTCTTAATTGTGTTGCACACCGGCACCACCCTAACCCCCTACGGTGTGATAGTAACTGCACTCCCATAAAATGATATGTATATCCAATTCCAAACCAAAAATTCTATCATACATGAATAACATTAACAATCATTCCAACAGAAAAGCAGGAGGGGGCCAAGAAAAATAAAAAGACAAGTTTTATCAAACAATTCTCCTTTAAACAAATGGCACATAACTAAAACCAAGATCTGAAAAAATGAGGATATTATACATTTCAACAGTGACATGAAGCTATAAATTATAACACAATACGGACAGAAATGGTCAAGATTTAGTCAGGCAACTAATAAAACATGCATAAAACAAACTAGCGTGACATTTATAAAAAAAAAAAAAAAAAAAAAGTTAGTACTTAATCCATATAACACTGTCAGGGTAAAGATTTTTACACTGTCAATCAATCGTAATCGACTGATCATTTGAAATGTTTGACTTTGATCAAAACTACTTCTAAAATCAAACATATGATTGGTTGTGATTTGTTGAAAGTGCAAAACTTTCTACACCGTATCAAAATTAAACTACAAAATTTGACTAATCACATGATCTCGACATTGCTTTGATATTGATCCAAACTAGCTGACTACATATCAATAAACAGCGAAAGAAGCATCTAAATCATGTTGCTTCAACAGTTACACAACAAACATGACAATTTTACACAATCACTCACCAATTAGTCAAACAAATACAACCAACTAAAAACAGCAATTTCCATTTTTCAGAAAACATCATAAACAAAACCCTTTCCAAAAAAGACTCCAACATATAAAAGAAGCAATTATTACAATATCAAATTAAACTATAAAACAAAAAAAAAACTACCAAAATTCGAACACAACACCGATAATATATCAAACTCAATATACATCAATTCACCTTATAGAACTGAAATAACTATCTTCAAATATAACAACCAAACACTCATCAAAAACCAACAAAATAGACTCAAATACAACACAAAACCAATAATTCATCTCAAGAACAAAAATTACCAAAATAAAAAATCAAACCTTATATGCATAAAATTCACCTCATAAAAGCAAACATCACCAAGAACCAAAAATCACACCCTATATGCATCAAATTCACCTCATAAACCAAGAAATACCAAAACCAAAATTCAAACCCTATATACATCTAATTCAGCTCATAAAACCAAAAATCAGCAAAACCGAAAACAAAACACTATATATATATAAATCAAATTAACCTCATAAAACCAATAATCAAACCCTAAATAAATCAAATTAACCTCAAGAAAACAAAAAATTAGGAATTTTAAGAATCGAATTCAAGAAACTAACCTACATAATCTCCCATAAAGAGATAATTAGTATCCGGAGCATTTCCACCAATCCGAAAAAGCTCAATCAGATCATAAAATTGACCATGAATATCACCACAAACCGTAACAGGACACTTCACCGGTTGAACGTTCCATTCCTCAACAAGAATCGCTCTCGCTTGATCGCATAGCGCCTTCACATCCGCCTCCGGTAAAGGCTTGCACTCCATGAGACTCTCGATCTGCCGATCCAGATCCGCGTGTGACGGCATGGTTGAAAGATTGTTCTTCAGATCCGATGAGATCGGAGATCAGACGGCGACGGTCGCCGGAGATTCGTCGGAGAAGATGAAGATGAGGGTTTGGTGCGAAAGAAAGAGAAAGAGAAAGAGAGCGAAACGATGCGTTTTGAGAATAATGGTTTCTTTATATTACTGCTTCTTGTATTAATCATTTCATTTCGTTAAGTTTTTTTTTTTTTTTTTTTCTTCTTTGAATTCAATCTTGTAGTTTTTCTGGTGAAAATGAAAATGGGAAGAAATGATAGTATAATAATGAGAGAGATACTATAAAGAGATATTCAAAACAAAAAATATTTTTAAAAAGTAGTCATTTTTGTTCCAATAATCTTTTATTATATTGAAATTCTAAAATAGTTTCTGATTCTACACAATTATTTAAAATATTTATTGATGTTAATATTGACGGCCGGTGTTCGAACCTCAAACTTTGTATATATTATTCATTGTTTATACCCAACTGAGTTAAGCTCACGAAAACTTATAAGGAATGATATAACAATAAATAAGTAGGACTAATATTACACTAATTAAGTTTTTTCAAGAACTTATATGACATTAACAAAACATTTCGACGTTATTAACTATTTTGATTAGCATATTGCATAATCACCGACTCTTCTACAATTTTGATACATCGATAAACTATTATACGCGTGGAATTTATGGATTAAAATAAAAATAAAAAACAAAAAAATACCAGGTGGTATGACATGTATGGTTGAATGGGTCAAAATTAAGGTTTTCCAAAAGGGGGTAAACATGAGGGTCACTTTTGCCATTTTCTTAAAGGGGGCCAAAACCGCTACTTTTGAAAACTTAAGGGGTGAATAGTGCGTTTAAGCCTAATATAATTGACGTGTCATATGTTGATGGGAGAACAACACTAACCGGATGTAGGGTACCACACATAAGTTTTCTCCATCTATAAATAAGAAGATTTATTTTTATATAAACCTAATATTCATATTGATTTGTTCACTCTTGAAAACAAAAACAACTCTTAACTTCACGCCGCCGTTTACAATAGCAAGCCAAATTCTAAAGTCGAAGGAGATGGAGAAATCTTTTGCGGCAAAAATTAAAAAGGTTAGAAATGATATACCTGATGATCTTGTCTTCTCTATTTTGTCAAAATTGTCTGTGAAGTCATTGAATCGTTTTGGATGCGTACGCAAATCGTGGTCTAGCTTATTTAATAACCCTTATTTCATGAGCATGTTTCGCAAAAATTTATTATGTCAGAATCATTCTTATTACAAGGATACCTCTTTACTCCAACTTGAAACTGTGACCATCGATTCTGAACTTAAATTTGTGTTATATTCTCTTTTTGGCGAGAGGTGTCAGAATAAAACTAAATTAGACTGGCCAAATCCATTTGAAGAGGCTGACCCTGAATTTGATGTGGTGGGATCTGGTAGTATTAATGGGATTCTTTGCCTAGTTAGCACATCACAACCAAATAATAGAGTTGTATTGTGGAATCCAACTACTGATGAATTTAAGGTTGTTCCTATTAGCCATTGTGAGTCGGTACCCTATGTGGATGTTGAAATTACTAGGCATGGTTTTGGTTATGTTTCTATTGGAGATGAATATAAGGTGATCAGACAGTTAATGTATAATCCAAAAAGTGACATTGATAATGACATTGATGATTTATCATTAGAAGATGTATCTTATGATCTCTTTTGGGAGATATATAGCCTACGAAGTAACTCGTGGAGGAAACTTCATTCTAATGTCCCTTATGATTATAGAGAAGATGGAATTTGCTTGGATGGAATGTGTCATTGGTTGGGTGAAGATGGCTATGACATTGATAGAGTTGATGAGGTATATCTATTATCATTTGATCTAAGCAAAGAGGCCTTCCTGATAACACCCATACCCTCAGAGTGTGATAGTCGAATTTTTCAAATGGCATGGAAAGACTTGGTGGTTTTAAATGGATTCATTGCTTTAATATCGCATTATAAACAAAATGATACTTTACATATATCTGTTTTAGGTGAAATTGGTGTAAAAGAATCATGGACTAAACTCTACATTGTTTGTCCCCTACCCTGCATTGAACGTCCTATCACATCTGGAAATAAGAGATATATATTCTCTAATATAGAGGATGGCACACTAGTTTGCATTGACTTGAGTACCCTGATGGTCGAGCAGCTCAATTTTGAAGGATATAGATTTTGGGGTAAGACAATAATTTATAAACAAAGTAGTCTTCCAATTGGAGGAATAAACCAATAATTATTTTCTTACTTTCGCCCATCCAAGAGTAATATGATTGTGGTGGTTGTTATGATTTATCTTGTATCGCGACTGTCAGATATATTGTGAATGTGTGTTGTTATCCTTCCGCAAACACGTTGTCGTGTTGATTCATCACTTGTGATTTCTGATTCTTCTAGATCTGTTGAGATTTGGAGTTTTCCTGGTTTGGTTTGTCGACACAGCGTTAGTGTTTGGTGGTCGTCCTCATCGTGAAATCTAGTTCAGTCCATAATGATTGAATTCAGACTGTTAGGCTAGAAATGACTGTTAATTTGTTGTTGATTATCACAATAAATGGTTGGTGCGAGTGGACTCGATAGTTACCGTGTTGGCGGTCGGATTCACTCTCTGCTCTCAATAATCTTTGTCTGATGTTGGTCAACCTATGTACCTCTTTCTTTTGCAATTTGGTTTCGTGCTCATACGCAGCCAAGCTTAATTGTGCATTGGGTGTGTAGTGATTGATTCACTTTGGAATGAATTTTGTGTTAGCAAACCCTTTTAGGCTGAATTTTATTTAATCTGTTGTTTTTTTTGCTTATAATGGGTTAGGCTTCATGTGCCCCGGTTTTCTTGTAATTTCTCTATTTTAATCTAATCTATTTAAGGTAGTGCATATTCATTTGCACACCATTAAAAAAAATGTGGCCTTCTGTTGGGACATATCTTCATTATTATGTACAAGTTAAATTAAGAAAGCATTTGATATTTCAAATCTTGATTCATAAATCTTATTTGGGTTAATACCGCTTTTGGTCCATGTAATATTAGCAAATTTCAGTTTTAGTCCTTGTAAAAAAAATAGATTTTGTCCCGGTAATTTCAGATTCTTCCACTTTTGGTCCCTCATTTCATCACGTCAAAAGAATCTGCATACATGGCACGTGAAATGAGGGACCAAAAGTAGAGGAATCTGAAATTACAGGATCAAAAGTCGGAGGAATCTGAAATTACAGGGACGTAATTTATGCAGATTCTGCTGATGTGGTAAAATAAGGGACCAAAAGTGGAGGAATCTGAAATTACAAGGACATAATCTAAATTTTTTATTTTACAAAGACTAAAACCAGAATTCGCTAATATTACAGAGATCAAAAGCAGTATTAACCCATCTTATTTTGGTGGTTGATTTTATTTCTATTTTCAAAATTGCTACTATAATTTTATATTGATGAAAATCAACTCATACTAGAAAAAAATTGAATTTGAAAAGCACTAAACTTCGTGCACATTAATATCGGACATATAATATCTCTTTCTTTGTACTGTACCACATTTTGTTTCAGCAACAACATAAGGTTAATCTTTTTTCAATTCTTTTCTTCATCTAACCACGTGAGCTATGCTCACAGGACAATTATGTATTCATTTTATTAGTTTCTTCATCTAACCAATTGAGCTATACTCACAAGACAATTATGTATCCATTTTATTAGTAGAATATATTAACTTTTGGTTATTTTTTATGTGTATTTTTATCGGCAAAATGACAATGCTCATTTTTGGTTGTTTATAAATCAATAAAAATTGTGAATGAGATCCTTCAAAAAAAAATTGTGAATGAAAGAAAATTAGAGGGAAATTGCCGCGAAGGTTGGGGAACCAGCCAGTAACAAAATGAAAACGAAATGAAATTCAAACTCAAATTAAATTGGTTTAAATGTGTGTTTAGTCCCTGCACTTTTTTTTTGTTTGCCATTAGTCCTTCTGATAAGTATCTGTTAAAAAAAACAAAACTAACGGTGTGCCACGTGGACCAATCATGGCACGCCACGTGACACACTAAAAGACAAAAAAATCAACTTTTTAATTTTTATTTTATTCATTATTTTTTAACTTAAAAATATCATTAGTCTCATAAACAAAATTCTACATGGGACAATCTAAGATAAGTCTGAAAGAATTGGCCAGTGTTAGGAGAAAGACGCTTGAGTCCATTGATGATTATTTGAATTCATTCAAATTGTTAAAGGCTAGAAGTTTCACTCAAGTTCATGAGCATGAGTTAGTCGAAATGGTTGTTGGTGGCCTAGATTATTCCATTAGGAATAAGTTAGACACTCAACACTTGAGAGATATGGCCCAGTTGACTGATAGAGTTTGACAGGTCGAAAGACTGAAAACTGAAAAAGTTAGAGCTCATAAATATCATAAGAAAGTGTTGCTTATGTTGAAACCAATGATAGTGACCAAGAATTCGACATAGCCTTTGAAGATGTCAAAGATTGTGAGGTTAATGTTGTTGAGTTAAAACTTTGACCTCCTTACACATGAAAATTGTTAAGGCCATTTGATGGGAAGAATCCCGTCGAAACAAAAAATGAAAAATATGTTCCTAGAACCTATACATTTGATGTAACAACATGTGATGAGATTTTTGATCTCTTAGTTGCTGATGGTCATATGGTAGTGCCTAAGGGCCTAAAAATTCCACCACTAGAGCAACGTAAAAATAGAGGTTTTTTTGTATATTTCATAATTTTCTAGGACATAAAATCTCACAATGTGTTCTTTTCAAGGATTTGGTTCAAAAAGCTCTGAATGAAGACAGACTGAAATTTGGAGACAAATCAAAGCCTCAGATGCAAGTGGATGTTGATCCTCTGAAAGCTGTTGATGCAATGTATCCTGAAATTGCAGACTGAAATGTGGTGGATGTTGTCGAAAAACTGTCTGTTGAAGCAAATGTTGATGTTGCTGCATGCCAGTTGGTGGAGGCTACTGAAGGCCCTAAAGTTACTGATGAAGTCATTTCAGAATCTCAATTTGATGAGAAGATGAAAGTGGCTTATATATCCTATGGCTGAAGAAGAGTTGATTGATTTCCTCAACTGTTGCAGACTAAAAAATTCTGAGGTTATGCTACTAAAGGCCTTGAGGGTTTCATTCCTAAATCAAAGAAAAGGGGAAAATGGTCTGCTGACCATAGACACAAATTTTCTTTTACTAAAAGTTATATCCCTTTTACCAAAATGGTATGTCTCGTTGCTTGCGTATTCCTCCCGGCAGCGCGCCTTGTTCTGGTGGACGTTTGATTGTCAGCGTTGAATTAACTTTTTAGTCGATCCAGAACAATATATAACCTATAATTTTAATTAAAATCAAATAATTTTAATAAAAAACTTTATAAAAAAAATTCCGTTCATAATTTATACTCATTAACGCAATAAAAAGAGCGGACAGACTCGACTGCGTATAATAAACGATATACAAAAGCTGAGTAAACAACTTATTCCTCAAAAAGAAACAACAAAACAACAAAGGGGAGTACAAGCTGTAATCTAAGAACCAAACAAACATAAAGAAACCAAGAGAATCCAGAGGAAATAGGACACAAAACACCAAATCCTTGCAGCTAGAACTCGCCAAGCTCTTGCCAATCAACAACCTGATAAGCCCACAACTTCCAATAAGCACCATAGTTGGAAAAACAACTAACAACCTTCAAAAGAAAGAAAAGTGAACACTTTCAGCGACTCGGGCAAGGACCCTGCTATATATGAGAGATAGTCCGACCTAGAAACACCCTCCTCACCCGACGCTGTTAGATCCAGCAGAGGAATAGGGCCACTTCCCACTCACAATAGGCTTCAGAGCAAGAATACTTCAAGTCAGTAACATGTTAGATGCCCTCGTTCAGCTAAGGGAATTAAAAAATTTAATCAATAAATAGTAGAGTCAGTGATGAAAGATTTTAGAATGATTGTTCAGATTGGTATTTAGGTTTTCCATTTGGGCCACATTCCCATGCCCATAATATATGTATATGTGCTTCTTAATTAGGATTTGGCTTTTGTCTATATGATAAAAGAAAGTGGTTCTTGTGATATACTCAAGAGTCTGCATGCATGAAAAGCTTTATCACAATATTTTTGGAGATCATCATGATATTGGAGGCTTTGTGATACTCCCTCCGTCCCTTAATGTAACCCCCTTTACTTTTTTCACATTTCTTAAGAAAAACTGTCAGTGTAATTAATATGTCTGTTTTGTGTATTAATATTACCAAATTGTCCTTTGTTTGTATATGTATTAAATTTGACTTTTCAAATTTCAAGATAAGTTAGTAGTATTAATTAAGGGTATGTTTAGGAAAAAAATAATAAATGCATCTAGTAATTTGAAAAGGGGTTTAGATTTAGGGAAAAAAATAAAGTCAAATGGGTGCTTAGATATAGAGATGGATGGAGTATATATTAAGTGAGAGGTGAGAGAAATAAAAAACGACCCTTAGATCAAACTAAATAGATCATATTAATAGTTTCAGTTAAAATTTCATGTACTTCTGTTTTGGAATTTTGGTGTACCTCTCCATCCATCCCTAGCTACTCCTTTTCCTGTTCACTCTTGCGAAGCAAATGATTTTGGTCATCTAAATTAAAAACCCTTTGTTTCTTCATCTTCAGAGCTAGCAACCATGGATTTTCATTGACTTTTCACTTTTGTTCAAAATTTTAAAGTCATGTTAATATTCTCTTTTTTTTATTTTTTTAGGATAAATTTGTTTGTCTTAATTTTAATAGGTAACGAACAGGTTCTAGTTTCTAAAACAAAGGTAAAATAGAGAAGAGAGTAAATACATAAATGGGTTTGCATGCTCTTGCAAGAATTTTACTGTTTTTGTTTTCCTCCATTGATTTATAGTCACTATTATCAAAGAAACCCCTTTTGATTTTTCTTTTATACCTTATACCTTCCTCACTATTTTGCAATACAATGTTTTTTTTTTTCTTTCTTTTTCTTTTCATTTTCAAAAGGACTAAAAAGAAGATGAGAAAAACTCGGGATGTTTCACCTCCATGCATCCTAATACTAGCTAATCAAGTCCTCCACATACATTTTTTTGTTAGTTCGAATATAGACAATATTAACCTCTTTCTTCTCCTGTCCTTTACACAAATCTCTCTAGAAACTCTATCATTGCATCTTCTCCTTAAGTTGGCCCTGCCTTTACGATGACGTATTATTTAGAAATCTAAACTCGTGAGCCTTGACTAAAAGATGATACTTAAATTTCAAGATGTTCTCCCATCTACTAGTATATTAGTGTTTAAGGATTGTCTCTCCCTTTAA
Source organism: Medicago sativa (assembly GCF_051527215.1). Classification (NCBI taxonomy): domain Eukaryota; kingdom Viridiplantae; phylum Streptophyta; class Magnoliopsida; order Fabales; family Fabaceae; genus Medicago; species Medicago sativa. Next base: position 25,033,929 of record NC_140753.1, on the reverse strand, counting down.
TAAAAAAGATGTAAGGGAGTAACCAGCAAAACTAGTACCGGTATACATATTGTGTTGAACACTGTATATATTTTATCATAAATATAAAATTGTCATTTCCCATATCAAAAATTAGATTTGGTTGGGAGCTGAGGAAACAGGTCCCACGCTCTAGAAACATAGAGAGAGACACTACATCTCACCAAAAAAAAAAAATTAAAATATGGGATATATGGGTCATCACTCTTCCACATCTAACATTTAGCACATTCATATCAATGTGGGATTAACGACCTGAACCGAACAATTTTCTCTCAAATGCGGATCTCCCATATCATACACTTGATCCATATATTAGAATCCACTCTCCCATATCATAAGGCACATTGTAGAATAGTCAATCATAGTTTGCTCGCAAGTTTGATTCCAATTTTGAAATTTTCATACATCTCATATATTTCCTTTTGTGGCTAGAATGGAAATAGTTGTACATCAAAAAATTTAAAAGTTATAACGAGTGATCTCTTCAATTAGATGTAAATTGAACATTTTCTAATGGACTATTATATGAATAAATGCTTGTAATCCGCCACCAAGATTTGAAGTAAATTGAGAGGAAGAGAATATGTGCATACTCAAAAAAACCTTGTATAGTCTGATACAAACACCTAAGGCTCTAAACAATGAGGATTGACTAGGGATGACAATGGACACCTTCTAGACACAGTATTATAGTTTTCATCCCTATATCCTTGTTTGAAAAATGTTCGTATCTGAGCTCGTACTCTCGTTGACAATAAGTTTAGTGTCCGTCGTCTCTGTATGTTATGGGCACCTAAGTGTCCATATTTGCACTCATTACCCGCTTGAAAACAAAAAGACAATAAATAACAAAACAACATCACAACCAAATTAAAAACATACCCTGCTTTAGGGCCTTCTCTTCTCACATCAACCGTACAGGTATTGGTATTTGTGTTCGCGATGCAGAAGGTACGTTTGTTCTGGCTAAGACTATGACATACCCTTGTACTGTTTCGGTGGATGTGGGTGAAGCTTTAGGGTTGCACTCTGCTTTGCAATGGTTAAGTGATATGTAGTTTGACAATGTGGATTTTGAAACAGACTCTAAGTTGACAGCTGATGCCTTCCTTTCTACCAGGAACGACTTGTCCGAATTTGGCTCCATTATTTCCTCCAGTCGTTCTTTGTTCAATACTTCCTTTTCTAACTCTAGGGTGAAGTTTGTTAGGCGACAAGCCAACGTGGTTGCTCATGCTCTTGCAAGAGAGGCCACGTCTTTAGCTAGTCCCGCCGTTTATTTTGATATACCCAATTGTATTGAAACTCTTATTATTAATGAAATGCTATAAGCATGTTTTCCCTCAAAAAAAAAAAACCAAATAAAAAACATCTAAACTATTAAAAACAAAGGCATATATTTACAATAAATATCAAAGTTTTAGGTTAAATTAATTAATTTTAACCTTTTTTTAACAAGAATTAATTTTAACGTTATATAAAGTTATAATTATATAACCAACAATGGATAGGTTCAGGTGGTAAGGGACTTGATCCCTTTAAACACGTGGTTAGGGATTTGATTACCGACTCTTCGGTATGGAAAAAATCTGGTTGAGAGGGGATAATCCACCTTGCCCTACAGGTTCCATGACGGTGAGTCATTGCTATGCACCAGTGGAAACTTCGTACCAATATCATGGTAACTCAAAAAAATGTTATAATTATATATTTATTTGCTAAAAAAAAGTTATATATTTATATGTGTGCGGGCTGCGGAGCGGATACCCGTACGCGCACCTATACTCATTCAAATTTGCGAGTAATTACCGAAGTTCAAGCTCGAACCCATAAATGCGAATATTTATCCTGCTCATTGCTTGTATTTTTGGGGGTGCTCAACGGGCTTGGTTCAAATTATCATCCCTAGAAGCGGCTCTATTCTAATGCAACATGGATATCTAAAATTTATCAAGTGTTCGTAGAAAATGAAAGATTATAAAATGGTTCTGGTTTCAACTCCTATTTTTTATAATAAGAAAGTAGGGGAAGACAAGATTTTTTTTAATTAAAGTAGCATCGATATCCATTTTACAATCGTCCATTCTTTAAGATTATAAAATCAAACTCTTACCACAATGAACTGACACTCCATGGACAGTGTCAACTCTTGCCTGAGTTTTTAAAAATAAAAAACAAAAAAAGGATGTTGCTAATGAAGATGCAAGGATGAAACCAAATATATGCATCATTTTCGGGTTTCTATCAAGCAACACAACTAAACATTGTTTGATTCTTCATTTTTCTCGCTTGACTATAATTAGTTTAACAAATCTCACATAATTGAAATATGCCATATCTATGTAGTTCAATTGAAATATGATATGATTAACTGATGGTGGAATATCATATGATATTTTTGGCTATGTTTTTAGTTACTTTCTTTGCATTTGAAGACAAATAAGAGGTCATTTTGGAGGAGTTGTCAATGGTTTGACGAACATTTTATATTTTTTTCATTTGAGTCGTTGTAATTCAATTTTATCCTAAATCATGCAACTCCATAAGTGTTTTGAGTCTTTTTAGTGAGAAATCAGGTAAATCGACAAAACAAGACATTACATGAATGATCGAGGATATGAAGATTGAAGATAAATGGTTCTTAGAAAGTCTTTGAAGACAATACAAGTTGAAGAAAATTCATTTCAAGTTCCAAGGCATTTCAAGACGGAAGAATGCTTAAAAAAATGGACGAAAACTACAAAAATCACACAGGAGCTACTGGCTCATGCACCCTTGCGCATGAGCCATGTGCCCCTGCGCATGAGGCAGCCTTGGCTACTGACTCATGCACCCCTGCGTGTGTACCCATGAACCCGCGCATGGCTTGCGGGGATAAACTCATGTTTGCTTGTTTTTCAAGCTGGATCGAAGAAAAAAGCTCAGTTTTCTTCTCTTAACCATTAATTAATGATGCATTATAAGTAGAGACCTTGCACACTCTTTTGTTCATTCAAAAAGCTGACGGTACAAGACAAGGGTCAAAAGCATCAAAGCTTCAAGGAAGAAGATCTCCATCCTCCTCTTGTTCTCTCTAGGGTACGTTTTTCTATTGTTTTGTAATGATGTTGGTTGCCATGTGCAACTATACCTCTTTGATTAGGGTTCCACGATGAACCTCTTCTTATTTGTTAGATTCAATTAATAAAGTTTTAATTCAGTTTATGATTCCAGTGTCTGATTTAATCTGTATATGTATGTTTCTATACTGAATCTTAGATGGAGAATATTAGGATTGATCACAACCATAATTCCGTCCGAACCAAACAATAGTAAATTGTTTAGTTTCTAAATTAAATTAAATTCTTTTAATTCAATCTAAGTATGAATTTATGGTTATGACACATCTTAAGGGAACAACACAATTGTAACTGGTTGAAATGCAGCGATATTAACATAAAGTTTCCACTGATACATCACATGGTCATATTCTACTTTCTTAAATCGATAGACATGTCATAAACTAATAATGAACCGAGTTAATTCTAACAAATTCGGAAGGGGAGTTCAAGGATTCCCCGATCGTCGTTAAACTTCTGAATCACAACATCCTAAGCTTACATTGGACAGGATAATTAAAATCTTGCAAACCACTTCATCGCTTTTAATTCTTTTATTTCTAATAAATTCTAATAATTACCAAGTTGAACGACAATCCCTGTGGAGACGATAACGTACTACTTTAGTACTTGCGTACGATTTGGCGTATTTGCTAATTTCTTCATCACTAACTCACATGGGTTGGAACCCACTTTGGGTCTTGGGAGTGTGCTCATCCGCAAGGTCTCAGGTTCGATTCTCTCCGGTGCCAATTTGGGTGGGCTATTTAGCTTCTTCAAAAAAATGCTCACATGGGTTGGTTTGGTGATGTAGATTTAGGATCTAGGAGTCTGCTCCTCTTAATGTCTTAATTCGACTTTTTCTGCTGTTGATTTATGTTGGCTAGTCCATGCAGAGCTTTGCTCCGACTTTAAATGAACCCTTCGCTAATGGACAATGGGATTGACCTCCGAATTAGTTGGTCCTTAAGTTTGAACCCTTCGCTAATGAACCCTTCGCTAATGGACTTTGACATTCGAAGAAGCTTCGAGCTTTGCCCAAAAATCTGCGCACTGATTCCCTTCTATTAGGGTGTGACAAACCGTGACATTACTTTGATAAAGTAACTCTTTTATGTTGTATAAGAATAACATAAACATGATACTTCTCTAGGCGGTCGTTGATGAGATTGATGCAAACAAGAGAATCAGAGTAGCAAACTAACTACACAAAACCCAAATCTTTACCTATAATCAACCCATGGTGAATAACAGAGTTCAACAAGTATAACACATTCGAACCCGGAATGAAACCTGAAAAGGCAGATAAGAAGAAGTCAACACTTTTTCTCAGAATTCTCCCAAACCCGGATCTAATGGGAGAACCGTGACAACTACCGTCCACGTTAAGAATAACACAAATGTGGATATTATTTTTCCATTTAACCAAACGATTAGTTGGTGCAATAGAGACAAAAGTTGAAAAGTTAGATTTAATTACCTCAACCGAATTATATATGTTGACAGCGAGGTGGTGCAAAGGACAAGTGTCGTTGCTGAAACACATGGAATTTCTATGATGCCAAGACCACCAAACTCCAGCTGAGAAAATGAAGGATTTGGGACCCATGGACCTCCCTTTGAGCCAATCATGTGTGTCAGCAATAGAGAAAAAATCAGCACTAACAAAACTGGGGTGATGCCAGACAGTCTTAGAATAGCTACAGTCCTTAATACAATGGAGGAAGGTTTCGTTTTGGAGTCCGCATCGATTACAAACAGCAGCGGGCACTATGTTTATGTGATTAAGCAAAATTAAAGTAGGCACCGCATTGTGGCAGGCCAACCAAAAGAGGAACTTATACTTTTTCGGGAGTTTTAACTTCCAAATCCAAGACCAAGAATGTAAAGTGAGATTGGATCTAATTTGAGTTATTTATCCCCACCTTTTCAAATAATTGGTTGTATGAGTTTTTTTGCAGACATATTTGTAATGATCGATTCAATACTTCAATTATGAGAATGACAATTATTAATGTTCTTTACGACTTATGCCATGATCAACCTAGACATTATTAAGAAAAACTCAAATCTCACATTGTAGAGAGGTAAGTGATGAGTCAATAATTAGTCTATTTTAATGCATTATTTAGTTTAGTTTTATTTAGATTTAGTTTTATTTTATTGCATATTTATTTCCTTTTTGAATATTTTACTTCAAATTGCTTTTTATTATATTTTAGGAACGAATATATGGTGGAAGGTGTCTTGGAGCAAAAGAAAGAGGACTGGAGAAAATACGGTGCAGAAATACGAAGATACAGTGCAAAAATATATTCTCACCAAGTCAGAAGCTTGGCACGGCCAGTGCCAACATGTGGCACGGCCGTGCGACCCTCCAGAGCCACTTTTGCTGCTTTTTCTTCAAGCCCAAATTACCCCGTTGCAGCTTTACTGTTTTACCCTTTTAGTAGCTTAGTTTCTAAGTCAATTGTAAAGCTATAAATAGAGTAGCATTCCATCATAAACAATTCACCTTTGCTTAGAATATTTTAGTTATTATTTCAATAAAAGTCTTTTATTCCTTTACTTTCTCTTTCACAATTTATTTTATTGTCTTCTCTCTTCTTCCCCCATGTCTACGATGAACATAAGTGAGTAGACTTCTTTGTCTTGGGATTGTTGGAAAAGTCTAATGACATAATCCAAACAAACCAAGCTTTAACCCTAATTCTATGTAATCGTAATTTCTAATTTAGATTCACCGTTTTAACATGAATTAACAATTATCAAACTGTGGAAGCGAAAGCGGAGGGTTTGATAATTGTTAAACCATTATCCCAAACATCAATTCATAAAGAGAGAGCGGAGCTTTGATGTTGGAACAAGTGAATCTAGACAATAATTGCAAGACAGCGAAATAGTCCTTGCAATTATTGAGACACAAGTAGTTTCAATCCTTATAAGCATCTTCTAGTAATCAAGTCAGCAAAATAGGCTTGGTTACTAGAAGTAAACTCTCACCGGACTTTCATCGGAAAGGTGAGGGGCTAAGGGAAACCGGTCTTAGGAAATTACGGTGTAAACCATAGAATTAGAAGTTAAAGTCTTGTCTAGTGAAGGATTTGTTATTATGACAAACCAATGATCCCAAGGCTCTTTATTATTATTGTTATTTACCTTCAGCAATCAAACCTCCTTCTTACTAAACTTTCTCCTCCTCTAATCATTCTTTAAAGGTTAATTGAATTTAACAACTCCCTAGCGGAACGATACTCTTTACTACTATTATTACTTCGATAGACCGTGCACTTGCGGTTTGACTCTATCAAGTTTTTGGCGCCGTTGCCGGGGAGTTAACTAATTTGATTAACTTTTTCTTAGTGATTAGAATCCTCTCTCTTTTTCTCTTTCTTTTTCTTTTTATTTTTTTTTCTCTTCACCATTAACTTCTTGGAAAGCATAAAAATAATACCAACATGGCTGAAAAACGTGCTCTTAAAGAATACGTGACTCCTTCAACGGAAGAGCCATATGCTATTATTGTGTATCCAACGGTTGAGGGTGAAGACTTTGAAATTAAGCCTGCCCAACTTAAAATAGTGCAGCAAAATTATTTTTCGGGATCCCCCGATGAGGATCCCAATCTCCATATTTCAACTTTTTGGCGGCTCACTGTAACATATAAGAAAAACCAAGAAACTTTAAGGCTGCATCTCTTCCCTTTTTCTCTAAGAAACAAGGCTCTTAATTGGTTCCACTCCCTAAGAGTTGGTTCTATCACCTCATGGGACCAATTGAAGCGAGAATTTGTCATCTGTTTTCTTCCTCCGTCAAAAATCGGCCAACTAAGGGCAAGACTCTTTCAATTCACTCAACATGAGGGGGAATCTCTTCATGATTCATGGGGACGTTTTAAGGGAATGCTTAAACTTTGCCCCCTCCATGGACTAGAGGAATGGTTAATCATCCACACTTTTTACAATGGTTTATCTCATGCTACTAAAATCTTTGTTGACACAGCTGCAGGTGGTGCTCTAATGAATAAGGACTTCGAAACAACTTATGCCTTGATTGAAGACATGGCTCGAAATCTCTTTCTATGGAGCGATGAAAAATTCACTACAAAGTCTTCACCCTCCAAAAGGAGGGCAGGTATGTACGAAGTCTCTAACTATGACCACCTTGCTTCTAGGATTGATGCACTAACGCACAAATTTGAAAAACTTAATGTTAGTGCTAGCACTTCTACTTCTACACCTCTCTCTTGTAAAACATGTAGTGAATGCGAACTAGGTAGTGTTGAACAAATAAACTTTATTCAAAACAACCAAGGGGCAAGTTTTAACCAAAGCCCTAATGAAAATCCCTTGGTTCAAGAAACAACACCAACAAGTTATGCAAATGTTCAAAAGGTCATTCAAAAGTCTAATCTTGAACTTTTAATGGAAAATTATCTTTTTAACCAATCCGAACAGCTCAAGGAGCTTGTGAATCAAACTAGACTTTTGAATGACTCTTTTGTTACACTTACATCAAAAGTAGACTCTATTTCCTCTCACAACAAAATCTTAGAGACTCAGCTCTCTCTAGTTGTTCAAGAATTTTGCCAACCTAGAATGAACGTCGTTACACTTAGGAGTGGTAAGCAATTAGAGGACCCCTTAAGAGTCAAGCCTAGTGAGGTTGAGGAAGAGACAAGTGAACCACAAGGAGAGATGACTAAAGAGGAGAGTGAGAAACCACAAAGTGAGGAAGTTACACCACCTCCCTTCAAACCAAAAATTCCTTTCCCTCAGAGATTTGCCAAGTCTAAGCTTGATGAGCAATTTAAAAAGTTCATTGAAATGATGAATAAAATCTACATTGATGTTCCCTTCACCGATGTCCTAACTCAAATACCTACCTATGCTAAATTTTTAAAAGAAATTCTTTCAAAAAAGAGAAAAATTGAGGAGAGTGAAACGGTGAACCTTACGGAAGAATGTAGTGCCATCATCCAAAATAAATTGCCACCCAAGCTTAAGGATCCAGGAAGTTTCTCTATACCTTGTGTCATAGGGTCTGAAATAGTAAAAAGGGCAATGTGTGACTTAGGAGCTAGTGTTAGTTTAATACCTTTATCTCTGTATGAAAGATTGGGATTGGGGGAACTTAAGTCAACTAGGATGACCCTACAATTAGCGGACCGTTCCATTAAGTATCCAGCTGGAATCATAGAGGATGTCCCTGTCAAGGTAGGAGAAATTTATGTCCCCACGGATTTTGTTGTGATGGAAATAGAGGAGGATAACCAAGTACCAATACTTTTGGGAAGACCCTTCCTTGCTATCGCTGGGGCTATAATTGATGTTAAACATGGGAAGTTGGAATTTAATGTTGGCAAAGATACTGTTGAATTTGAACTTGCTAAACTAATGAAAAATCCCTCCATTAAAGACTCTTGTTGCATGTTAGATATAATCGACCGTTGTGTGAAAGAATGCTCCTTAGCATCAACTACACATGATGGTTTGGAGGTATGCTTGGTTAGTGATGCAGGTACAAAGCTAGAAGGAGATGCCAAGGCCTACGAGGAGTTGTTGAATGAAAACCCTCCCATGGAAGGTTTGGGCATGGAAGAATTAATAAAAGAAGAAGCAGCCCCTCTACCAAAAGAGGCGCCAAAGGTGGAGCTCAAACCACTCCCACCAAGCTTGAGGTATGAATTCTTGGGCCATAACTCAACCTACCCTGTTATTGTGAATGCAAGCTTGAATGAGGTAGAAACTGAAAAATTACTTTATGTCCTCAAGAAATACCCTAAGGCTATATGTTATACCATTGATGACATTAAGGGAATAAACCCCTCATTGTGTACACATAGGATACTACTTGAAGAGGACTATAAGCCCTCCGTTGAACACCAAAGAAGGTTAAATCCTAACATGAAAGAAGTTGTGAAAAAAGAAGTCTTAAAGCTCCTAGATGCAGGTGTTATCTATCCAATTTCTGATTCTAAATGGGTTAGCCCCGTTCAAGTTGTTCCTAAAAAGGGTGGTCTCACAGTTATTAAAAATGATAAAAATGAATCCATTGCAACTAGAACCGTCACCGGTTGGAGGATGTGTATTGACTATAGGAAGCTTAACAAAGCAACCCGTAAGGATCACTTCCCACTCCCTTTTATAAACCAAATGTTAGAAAGGTTAGCTAAGCATTCACACTTTTGTTACTTAGATGGTTATTCTGGATTCTTCCAAATACCTATTCACCCTGATGACCAAGAGAAAACCACTTTCACATGCCCCTTTGGTACCTTTGCCTATAGGAGAATGTCTTTTGGTCTTTGCAATGCCCCCGCTACTTTTCAAAGATGCATGATGTCTATTTTTTCTGATTTTGTTGAAAATATAATGGAAGTTTTTATGGATGATTTTTATGTGCATGGATCTAGTTTTGATAATTGTTTGACTAACCTGGAAAGAGTTTTGGAAAGATGTGAACAGGTGAACTTAGTGTTGAATTGGGAAAAATGTCATTTCATGGTAAGAGAAGGAATTGTCCTAGGACACTTAGTCTCTGAACGGGGTATAGAGGTAGATAAAGCAAAAATTGAAATTATTGAAAAAATGTCTCCTCCTACCTCGGTCAAAGAAGTAAGAAGTTTCCTAGGGCATGCGGGATTTTATCGCCGTTTCATTAAATATTTTTCTTCAATCACTAAGCCACTAACAAGCTTGCTCCTTAAGGATGCAGATTTTGTGTTTAATGATGCATGCCTAAAGGCATTTTGCAGGTTGAAAGAAGCTTTGGTCACTGCCCCAATCATACAACCACCAGATTGGAACTTACCCTTTGAAATAATGTGTGATGCAAGTGACTATGCAGTTGGGGCTGTGTTGGGACAAAGAAAAGACAAGAAGATGCACGCCATTTATTATGCAAGTAAGACCCTTGATGGGGCACAGGTAAATTATGCTACAACTGAAAAGGAACTGTTAGCAGTAGTCTATGCTATTGACAAATTCAGGCAATACTTGGTAGGATCAAAAATCATTATTTACACAGATCACTCGACAACAAAATATTTGTTAAAAAAAAAAGATGCCAAGCCGAGGTTGATCCGATGGATTTTGCTCCTCCAAGAATTTGACATTGAAATAAAAGATAAAAAGGGCACTGAAAATGTTGTGGCTGATCACCTGTCCCGCCTTAGGGAACCCAATGAGGACGAGTTGCCCTTGGATGATTCTTTTCCGGATGACCAACTCTTCTTATTGGCACAAACTAACGCACCTTGGTATGTAGATTTTGTTAATTTTCTTGCAGCAGGAGTACTACCACCTAACTTGAACTACCAGCAAAAGAAAAAATTCTTCCATGATCTCAAGCACTACTATTGGGATGAGCCTTAGCTCTTCAAAAGAGGCTCGGATGGAGTTTTTAGAAGATGCATCCCTGAAAGCGAGGTAAGTAGTATTCTTCACCATTGTCACTCCTCTTTCTATGGTGGCCACGCCAGTAGTCAAAAAACTTCTTTCAAAATTCTTCAATCTGGTTTCTGGTGGCCATCACTTTTTAAGGATGTGCATCTCTTTGTTTCTAAGTGTGACAACTGTCAACGCACCGGTAATATTACTAAAAGGAATGAAATGCCCTTAAACAACATCCTTGAAGTTGAAATTTTCGATGTATGGGGTATTGATTTCATGGGGCCATTTCCTTCTTCTTTTGGTAATCAATACATATTGGTGGCTGTTGACTATGTGTCCAAATGGGTTAAGGCCATTGCTTCCCCCCACCAATGATGCACATGTAGTTATGAAATTATTCAAAAAAAATATCTTTCCAAGGTTTGGGGTGCCAAGGGTTGTCATAAGCGATGGAGGGTCTCACTTCATTTCTAAACATTTTGAAAAACTTTTACAAAAATATGGAGTGAGACATAAAGTTGCAACACCCTATCACCCACAAACCAGTGGACAAGTTGAGGTCTCAAATAGACAAATAAAAGCCATTCTTGAAAAAACAGTTTCTATCTCTAGGAAAGATTGGTCAAGTAAACTTGATGATGCTCTTTGGGCCTATCGAACGGCTTACAAAACTCCCATTGGAATGACTCCTTTTAAACTAATTTATGGGAAATCTTGTCACCTTCCGGTTGAGCTTGAGCACAAGGCTTATTGGGCAATTAGGAACCTTAACTTGGACCCAAACCTAGCCGGCAAAAAAGGAAACTTCAACTAAGTGAGTTAGAAGAACTTAGGCTAGATGCCTATGAGAATGCTCGCATTTATAAAGAAAGAACGAAAAAATGGCATTATAAACATATCCTTAAAAAGGACTTCAAAATTGGTGACCTTGTACTACTCTTTAACTCTAGGATGAAGCTCTTTCCAGGAAAACTAAGGTCTAGGTGGTCTGGTCCATTTCAAGTACGCAAGGTCTATCCCTATGGGGCGATTGAAATCTTTTCTGAAACAACCGGACCGTTCAAGGTTAACGGACAAAGGCTAAAAGTTTACAATGTAGGAGAAGAAACTGAAGTAGTGGCTGCTTGGAAACTTATTGACCCGCCTTAAAATTATCTTTCCTTTGTTAAGCTAATGACGGTAAAAACGCGCTTCGTGGGAGGCAACCCACGCATTTAATTGTCTTTCCTATTATTTCCCTTTGTTTTGTAGGTAATTGTCCGACTATGATTCGAAAAAGCAAGAAAAAATTGAAGATGGGAAGTCAAAAAGATGGCACGCCGTGCTGGTGTTGGCACGGCCGTGCCAAACCAAAAGCAGAAAAATGAAGATAGGAAGTCAGAGAGATGGCACGGCCCGTGCTGGTGTTGCACGGCCGTGCCAGCCTGAGAGTCACCAAAATTCAATTTTTTTTTTCGTTTTTTTCGGCAAATTGTGAGCTTTCTGCATCTCTTCTACTCCTTCTTCTTCTACTTCTTCTTCTTCTTCTCTTTTAATTCTCTTTTGTTTGAATCATTGAGGACAATGCTTCCCCTAAGTGTGTGTGTATGGGGGGGGCTAATAAAGTGTCTAGAGTCGTAGTGTTTCCAAACTCCCTTGAACTTTATTCTTTTGTTTTGTTTTTATTGCGAAAGGCATGATTAAGTAGCTTGTTTTTAATGTAAAATATGGCATAAAATTTTTGTTTTGTCTCTTCTTTAAAGGTTGTTTCTTGTACATGAAAGTAGTTCTTGTGTTTCTTGTGTTCTTGCTATACCCATATCTTGTCTTTGTGAAAATTCTCCAATGAGAAAAGCACCCGGTTGCAATCTTTGAGCAAGTGTATGAATAGGTATTTTAAGGAGCATGTTCTATCTTTAGTGTTAACTTAGACCCTTTAAAGTCTGAAGACTAAAAGTAGTATAAGTTTGTGTGGGAAATTAATCAATTGTGCCTTATTGTTATATTCTTAATTGTTAAAGTTAAATGGGGCGGGAGAATGGCACCAACATGTGGGGGAAAGGACAATCCCTAACTTCCTAATTGTGGTGGTGACTCCCTAATTTGAACTTAAAGAAAAACAAATTCATCAATGCTAGGGGGAAAGGACAATTACATCCAAAAAGACTTCCTACGCGGAGATGAAATAAAAGAAAATTTTGCAGCACTACTTAGGGTGATTTTGAATCTAGGGGAAAGGACAATTACATCCGAGAAGACTTCCTATGAGGATAGATAGCCCCTAAGCACCTGCAGCCCCTTGTGCTTAATTGTTAATTTAATTCAATTTTAAATTCCCATCACTCTTATATGAAATGAAGAAAGGACTTTTTTCGGTTACATTAGCATTAAGGAGAGAACCTATTCCTCATAATATCTGTCTTATACAGGAGCAAGAAAAAGGTTGGACTGCACACACACACACTCACTTGAGACTTGATGTTGGGTTGAATAGGATCACGAGGAATGTTTGAAATTGTGATTAGTGTACTTGAAACAAAACCTTCAAAGAGACTTGTGTTTTCAATTGCATTGCCATGATTAATCCTTTTAGTTGCTGCTATGTCCATTGCCTTTTGCTTGAGGACAAGCAAAGATTCAAGTGTGGGGGAGTTTGATGAGTCAATAATTAGTCTATTTTAATGCATTATTTGTTTTATCTTGGTTTTCGGGTGTCAAACATTGATTACGTTTGAACCTTTTTAACCTTTGATATCTCATTTTTTCTTGGGAAGGGACAAATAAGAAAAACCCTTGAGAATCGAGGTCCGGGAGTTGTTTTCGCTACGGGAAGGTGTTAGGCACCCATAACGACTATAGTATCCTATAGGAACCGTCTTTACTTTCTACGCGCGCGCTTCATTTTTAAATGCTATTTGGAAAATGATATTTACACCTAAGAGTTTACTAAGTGAAGAATTGGAGGGAGAAGAAAGCGTTTGAATTTTTACTTTATTTGAATTGAAGGAATTTTGATTCCTTGCCTACGTACCCTTTTAAGGGATCAAATCCACCGTAGTTCTCTTCCAAAAATGTTTTTGTTTTTGTTGGTTGATTTTAAGTTTGAAAATGGAATTTGAAAGAAGAGATAGGAGGCCTCCAAGGGCATGAAATTAAGGAAAAAGTTGAGTTGAAATTAGTTATTTGCAAAAACAAGTCAAAGTTGGAATTAGTTTCATTGATGCTTTTATTAAGAAAATAAAGAGAAAAATTCACTTGGAATGTGTTCCAAGAGTTTATTTGAAAAAATTTGAGTGAGATGGTTCAAGTTTTTTGTTTGAAAAATTGGAATTTTCTCTAAGTGTAAAACCTAAGCATACATCTAAACATGCAATTACCTAACCATACATCTAAACATGCATATCCTAACCATACATCTAAAGTGAGGTGTGTGCATGTGTCGGTGCTTGTGTCGGTGTACATCATTAGAGTCCATTGTCCTTTACATCATGCCCTAGATACATGCTATGGTCTTGCAAGAATTTAAAAGCATAAGAAAAAATTACAAAATTCCTAGGTTTTACATTCTAATCTTTGCATGAATTTAAACGGCAAGAAATTAAAGTGCAAGAAATAAGAGATGAAAGTATGATGTGAAATGCTATGGGAATGAGACATGAAACAAGAAGGGTTAGTAGCATGAGTGAAATAGAAATTAGCAACAAAATGCATAGTAAAACTATTATTTCTTGCAAGAAAAGTAAACCAACAAGCTTGACAAAAAGTGATAAAAGAACTTGAAATTTAATGCAAAAACTAAAGCTAGATTAAAGCCTAGATTCTCATAATATTGGAGAAGTTTTGAATGACTTGTTTCAAGACAAAAACATGAGAATCAAAGAATTTAACCATGCCAAAATTTATAAGGTTTTTAAGTTCTTTATGCACTTTTATTTCTCAAGCTTATTTCATATTATTCACAACATAAAGGATCCACAAAAATCTAATTCAAAACAGCAAGCATACACCACATTAAGAGGCAAATTTATTCCACAAAAATATATGTCTAAGGCCACAATCATGTACCAACACCCAAGCTCAAAATCACACCACAATTTCACAAGAATATTAACAAAAAGTGACCTACAAGTAAGGAAAGGTCACAAATAATCTTGAGATGAATTTTGGCATGAAACCACATCACAAATGATAAGTTTCAAGTGTCAAAATTACTACAAGAAAAAATTCACAAACACTCAAGAGTTTTTAACAAGATTTTAACAAGAATTAAAAACATTGAATTAACAAGAGCACAAAATATTTTTCATACAATTTTGATCAAGATTCAACATGCAAACAGCATCAAGATTTAATCAAAATAGCAAGAAAGACATTCACAATTTTTTTGGAATTTTTTAGTAACAAATCACATGTTCCGGGGGGTGTAAACAGCAAGAAATTATCACAAACACACAGACAGGGGGGGTGCAGGGAGCAAAGGTTCGCCAGAATCTTCAAAGGTTCGCCGGAATCTTCAAAGGTTCGCCGGAAAATTCATAACTCCGGCGACACTTCCGGATTCCGGCGAGCTCCGATTCGAATTTTTTTTACACTTTTAAAACCGGATCGTTATCCTCTTTTTGAATATGAACTCGGAAGCATTCAAAACACAATCAATCCACCTAAATCTAACACATACAGCCGCGCAAATTTGAGGAAAAAAGAGTGGAATAAAAAGCTTGGATCAAGAACAATACCGTGGTGCTCGACGAAGCTTTGAATGGCTCCGGATTCTTCTTATGTATTCGAATTTGGTGCTGTTTCTCTTCTCCCTTTGCTTCGATTGGATTCCTTTCCTTCGTCCGATTCCGGTTCGTCGTTAATGGAATTGATTGAAGGTTGTTGTTTATGGATGTGATTTTTGTAGAGTTGAAGGTTTGTGTTGATGAGTGTTTGTGATGAATCCTTGAATTTGGTAATGGATTTGTGGAGGTTTGAGGTTAATTGTGGTGGTTGAAGTTTGTTAGAGATGAAGATTGTGGTGGTTATGGAGGTTTTGTGGTGAATTTTAATGGTGGATGTTGTTGACGATGATGGTAAAGGAAGAAGATTGTGGTGGTTAGAGAGAGGTTGAAGATGAAGTTGTGGTGGTAGAAGTTAGTTAGGGTGGTTAGAGGTGGTGGAAAGAGTTTGTTATGGAGGTTAGAGGTGGTGGAAAAAGTTTGTTATGGAGGTTGTTGTTGTTGATGAGGCGGTTTGGAGAAGAAAGAGGGAAAAGAAAATTTGATTTTTGTGATTTTTGTGTATTTGTGAAAAATGATTGGTGTGTTGACTCTTTGACCATGGGACCCATTATATAGGTGATGTGTGAATTTTTGGACCAATAGGAGTAGGACATGTGGCGTAACTAACTTCTTGGACAAAAAATGAACTAAAATGCAATTTTAACAACTTGAGGACTAAAATGCAAAATTAACTAAAGTTGCATAAAAAAAAAGTAGGCTTAATTGATCTGCCGGTCCCTTAACTTATTTCTTTTATTTAATTTGGTCCCATAAGTGTTAACTTTGTCAAACACGTCCCTTAACTCACATGTCGTTACCTAATATAGTCCTTTCCGTCAGATTTTTTAAAAAAACGTTAGTTTTGTACATGTAGGCGTGCCAGGTGTAAAAAAACTGAGATGAGTAAGCATGTATGAGTCAGCAGTATATATGAGGGCTAATATTGTGAGGAACAAAAATTAGGTTTTCAAAAACACAATTTCCCCTTCTTCTCCTTCTCTCTCGCGCCTCTCTCTCCATTTCCACCATCTTCTCCTTCATCTTCTTGGTTGGGAAAAATCTAGAATATGTCAAAACAAGGATCCAAAACACAGTCACGGGTTTGGGTACATGATGATGGTTTTGTTTCAACTGGATCCAGTCTTAGGAGAAGAACAAGCATGGAATGTAAGTGTGGAGATTTTCCAGTAATTAGAACAGTGAGTGATACTTCAAATCCGAATTGTGGTAAGAAATTCTGGGGTTGCAATAATTACAGGAATTCATTTGAAAAAGGGTGTGGGTTCTTTAAGTTGGTAGAGGATGAAGATTTTCGTACTGAGTCCAAAGAGGAGGGATTGGAACTGAAGCTGAAGAGTGAGAAAACAAAGAGGAAGAACAGGAAGTTGAAGATGGATTTAGCAAAGACAAAAAATTGGCTAAAGCTGTCACTTGTTTTTGGCTTTGTTTCCTTTGGGACCTGTTTGGTATTAGGGACAATTATACTATGCAAATAGGTCATAATTGTTAGTGAATTAGTCTCTGATTGAAAATGTTGTTAGAGATTGTCACTGGTTTAGGTTGTTATTGTAGTTTTCTTGTTTAGTTTGCAGCTATGTTATGTTATTAGGTAATGAATTGTAAGTCTTTATGAAGAGTAATGAAAATGATGTTATTTGGGAAAAAAATTTGAAGGTTACTCTATAACAATATGGTTTATATCATTGTTGGAAATTATATTGCAATGTGATAATGATATTAGATATCAAATTTCAAGCAAATTTTGATATCATTAGTATGTATTTAACCTGCCTATAATGACACAAAATTGAGAAGCAAAATATAGTTGATATCATTAATACATAACCAAAAAATATGGTCTTAGCCATTACACCATTTGTGCAGAATATGTTCTAGACATTACATCAACATTACTTAACCAAAAAATATGGTCTTAGACATTACACCATTTGTGCAGAATATGTTCTAGACATTACATGTTCTAGACATTACATCAACATTACTTAACCAAAAAATATGGTCTTAGCCATTACACCATTTGTGCATAATATGTTCTAGACATTAAATGTTCTAGACATTACATCAACATTACTTAACCAAAAAATATGGCACCATTTGTGCAGAATATGACACCAAAAGCACATTAGATGTTCAGTTGATATGACACCAAAAAACATGTTCTAGACATTAGATGTACAGTTAGAAAAAACATGTTCAAAGTTACATAGGCTGTGTAGAGGCCACACCATCTTTCCTTGCTTTCTGTCTTGGTTTCTTCACAGCATGAGGTTGAGATGATACAACCCTCTCCTTGGTCTTTCTCTTCTTACTCTTTGGTGCACCAGGCTGGTGAGATGGATTTTCAGTTGATGCACCAGGCTGATGAGTTGTTGCAGCCCTTTGCCTTGTTGGAGCTGAGTGAGTGGTACCTTGATTAGTAGGAGCTGTCTGAGTTGGGGCAGTGACCTGAGATGGAGCTGACTGTGTTGTTGTCTGCTGAGTTGGAACTGAAGTAGTAGTTCCCTGCTGAGTAGATGTACTACCACTTGCAATTTCAGTTGGTGGTGGGGGTGGTGGTGGAAGCTTACAGGTTGACTTGTTATGCCCAAGTTGTTTACACCTGCTACATTTGATGCCATATGTTGCCCTTCTCATCTCATTGTCATTCTTCTTTAATTCTCCAGCTTCTAGTCTTCTCTTCTTCTTTGGCCTTCCAGGTTGCCTTTTTATGGGTGGTGGTTGTAAATCAGCATACTCAGTCCTCACCCATAAATTATGTCCATTAACAGGGTATATAATGCTACTATAACAATCAGCATACCTTTCCTTCCTGAATTCAATAGGGACATATGACTCAATGTCCAAATTTTGGTGTTTCATACGTGCCATAGCATGACAACAAGGCAGTCCTGTCAGAAGCCATTTTCTGCAATCACAAACCTGTCTCAACAAATTCACAGAATATTTGTCTCCATCTAAAGATATGTGTGTGACTTGATAGTCATGTTCACCAGCACGCCTAATATGCCAAAAAAAACAACATATAACACTTAAGCAAATATACACCAGAACTTATATCATTTAATGTAACAAAGAGAAAATTTGGTGTAATGGAAATATTACCTTACAAGCCAGTTTTTGGTATAAGATGATTCCTTCTCAAGCTTTTTCTTAATATTAGGCAGAACACCATCTTCATACCTTGAGATTTTTTCTCTGTTTTTCTGCCATCTTTCCATCATATAGATTCTGATTTCCTCCATGTTAGTAATCACAGGTTTGGACCTTGCATTCACTATGACTGAATTAAAGGCTTCAGACATGTTATTCACCAAAGTATCACACTTTGAACCAGATTTAAAGAAGGCTTTGCTCCAATGTCTAGCTGGAATGTTCATTAGATATTCAAATGCTCCTTCTGAGATGGATTTGATCTCCTTCATCTCTCTTTCAAATGCATTAGCATATGTGGCATTTGCAGCTCTCCACATCAACTGCTTCAGTTTCATACCTGGGCGCTTCTTTCTGAAATTGTTATACAGATGCCTGACACAAAACCTTTGTTCAATTCCATCTGCTAATTCATCAATAGCTGGTAAAAGTCCCTGTTATATAGGTGAACTTGAGTTAGTCTAAAATGTAAATCTGTAATAAATTAAGAAGTGTATATGATAAAAAAAAAATATTTACCTTTTGCTGATCACTTATAATTGTATATGTCTTGAACAGTCTAGTGCCACCCAAATCATTAATCAAGAGTTTTAAGAACCATGTCCATGATTCTTTAGTCTCACCTTCTAAAATTGCATATGCAATTGGTAGCATTTGATCATTAGGATCCCTCCCAATAGCAGCCAGCAGCTGACCTCCATAATACCCTTTGAGAAAGCATCCATCAAGGCCAATTATGGGTCTGCACTTCATGAAACTTTCTTTGCAGGCTTTAAAGCATACATAAACCCTTTGAAAGTGAGGGAAAAATACTGCATTAGGGTTTTCCAAATCACCCTCAGTCCCTTGAAATGGTATAGTAGTCACTCTAACAGTAGATCCTTCATTTGATCTCAGAAGTTCATGACAGTAGTCATACATCCTTGTGTATTGTTCCCTAAAAGATCCATCAACAAGTTCTTTTGCATGACTCCTAGCTCTGTATGCTTTGCTAGGGCATACACCCACATTCCACTTTCTATGTGTCCTGTTGATTATATCAGGAATACCCAATTTAGGATCCTCTTTCACCCTTGTATGTAGTTTTCTGCCTAGCCACTTTGAATTCATCAGCCTTGGATTATAATCTTGACTGCAGCTATGTTTTCCAATTATCTTTCTCAGTTGCCATGTCTCTTGATCTGGTATCTTAACACAGGAAAGTTCCCAATTGCATCCAGGTTTGCATCTGACCCTTACCCTTATCTTATCATTCTTCTTAAACTTGAGACCCTTACCATCATGTACTGCAAATGTCCTGACAGCATCTATAAACTCAGCTTTGCATGCAAAGTAAGTCCCAACCTCCCACTTATAGTCCAACATATTATCAAGTTGCTTGAACAAGGGGTACTTTGGTTTATCAGCACCTTCCTCATCACTATCAACACCACTATCCAATTCATCACTGTTGTGTTCTTCACCTTCACTAAAATGGGCTTCCCTACTTGACTGACCAACTTCCCTAACATTGTTAGCAGAGTTTCTCAGAGCTTCAAGAACTTCATCTTCAAAAACTGGATCCTCCAAATTCACAACTTTCTTTGGTCTTCCTCTCCTTTTCTTTGGCTGAGATTCCTTTTCTTTTACCTTTCTAGATGTTTTCTTAGGACCACTGTTGCTTGAACCAGCTGCATCTCTATTGACAGAATCAACACCTGCATAAAAACATGAATTAAAAATCATGAATAATAATCTAATATATTTGAATCAGAATCATGAATAAAAACATGAATTAAAAATCATGAATAATAATCTAATATATTTGAGGTGAGGATATATACTTACCAGAATCAACACCTGCACCTGTAGCAGGTTGTGCATTAACAGAAGCAACACCTCCATTAACCCCATTTGCACCTCCATCAACCACATTTCCAGCAACAGAAGCAACACCTCCATCAGCCTCATTTGCACCTGCATTTCCATCACCTACAGTCACATTCTCTTCACCATCAACACCTTCAAAATGCTCCCTCACTGGATCATCATTAAATGCTTCACCTCCTATTTCATTGTCAAAGTTACCTGCTAAGTAAAAATCTTCATCTTCCTCACCAGGAAACCTTATATCCAGAGCATTGTCATCACTCTCACATCCTTCATCTAACTTTTCCTCCACACCAATTTCCTCCACACCAGTAGGTTCCACAACAGTTTCTTCTCCACCTGCACCAGTTTCTTCTGCACCAACTTCCACACCACCTGCACCAGTTTCTTCCACAATAGTAGGTTCTGCTTCAGCTTCCACACCACCTGAACCAGTCTCCTCCACACCAGTTGGTTCTGCATCAACAGAGGGACCACTTGCACCATCTTTACCAACACTAGGTTCTGCACTTATATCCACACAACCTTCCTCATTTATATCAGCACCACCTACACCATTTAAGCCCACACAACCTTCCTCATTTATGTCAGTACCACCCACACCATTTAAGTCCACACCAACACCAAAATCCACATTTACTCCACTCACATCCTCACAGATTGTTACTTCAGTCTCAAAAGGGCCATTTTCTTGGAAACATGTGTCATTACCTATGATTAGGTCATCAGGTATTTCACCAACCAATGTGGGACCAGTTTCACTTGCTTTCTCACATGTGGTCCCCACACAGTTGGGAATATTCCCCCATTCATTTTCCACTTCTGTAGGGAGTACAACAGATGGTCCATGTTCCTTTTCTTTCCCTTTTGTGGACCCTACAAATGTTCCCTCACATTCTTTTTCTTTCCCACTAGTGGACCCTACAACAGATGGACCAGCTTCCATTTCACTCTCATCAACAGAGGGATCAGTATATTTTGCATGCTCAGCCATAATAGGGTATTCAATTAAGGGGTCTAGGGCAACTATCTGAGGCTTACACACAGGGTGAGTTACATATAAGTGGACTCTATCATAGTTTTCAGCAATGTTTTTCATCCTTCTAATCCCACTGTCATCCCTTAACCTAGCAATCTCACTATCAATGTTTGGGTCATAATACCATAGAGCCTCAATCATGGGGTAGCCCATTTCCTTTACCT
Source organism: Medicago sativa (assembly GCF_051527215.1). Classification (NCBI taxonomy): domain Eukaryota; kingdom Viridiplantae; phylum Streptophyta; class Magnoliopsida; order Fabales; family Fabaceae; genus Medicago; species Medicago sativa. Next base: position 25,012,431 of record NC_140753.1, on the reverse strand, counting down.
TCCCTATTATTGCAAAATAAGACCAAAAATCTTCATCAACAGACCAAACATCCTCACAACCATAGTAGTCTAAGTTAGTTAACCCAGTAAACCTACCCTGGTGGTGAAACACAACCTCAAATCTACCTTCCATCTGTTTTAACAATGCAATAAACAATACTCAAATCAGAATATTGGCACAGTTTTCGAAAATAGACAAAAATTCCTTGTATTTGAATAATGGCTACTTGACAGATACATCCAAAACAAGGAACAGTAAACCCTAAACCATTAGAATACACACATACACAGACAAAATCCACCTTTTTCGTTTTCAAAACCCTAGAAATTCGTAACCCCAAAAAAGAAACATAAAACCCAGAAAACCATAACCCTAACTTTTAACAATCATAAACATCTTTAACTTTAATCAATCAGAAACATCCACAAGTTTAACCTTTTTCGTTTACAAACACGTATAACCAATTTAACTCAAACATACCAACTCAAATAACAACCCTTAAAAACCGTAACCCCAACTTTCGTAACCCAAACTCTAAACAGAAGAAGAAACAACGAAGAAAAAGAAGAAGAAGATACGAAGAAGAAGAAGACAAACCTGAGGATTTTCTTCACCAGCCATTCAATCCGTTCCTTCTTTCTCAACAAGTTCTTCGTATCTGATGTTTTTCGCTTTCTCTCACTAAGTTGCTCGTTCTCTCTCTCTACGTTTCTGGAAAACAAAGACTTATGCCACGTAAATGCCTATCTGGACTGGAATTAACGTTTTTTTAAAAAATCTGACGGAAAGGACTAGATTAGGTAACGGCATGTGAGTTAAGGGACTTGTTTGACAAAGTTAACACTTATGGGACCAAATTGAATAAAAGAAATAAGTTAAGGGACCGGCAGATCAATTAAGCCAAAAAAGTAATTTGAAAATTAACGTAAAGTGAAACGATTAAAAATAACAAAACGGACTAAAATGAACCAATTACTGAAATGAGGTACTTCAAAGTAACCTCTCTCCGTCAAAATTTCGTGTGAAATGACCAAAATGCCCCTAGGGACTAAAATGACTCAAAATGACTCAAATGCAATTTTTAAAACGGTTTTTTAACAGGGAAATAAAGCAAGAGTTTATACAAGCAAATCAAAAGACTCAGAGACAATTTTTTAGAAATTAAACAGAGCCTTAACACAGGAAATGACTAAAATGCCCCTAGGGGCTAAACTGACTCAAAGACTTCAAATGTGATTTTTTTGAAATGGATTTTAACATGGAATTAAACAAAAATTCATTCAAACCAATTGAAAGGACTCAGGGACAACTTTTCAGAGATTGAAAGAAATTTTAACATAGGAAATGGCTAAAATGCCCCTAGGGGCTGAACTGACTCAAAATGACTTCAAATGTAATTTTTTGAAATGGATTTTAACATGAGAGTGAAACAAGGACTTATACAAATCAAATGAAAAGACACAAACAATTTTCAATGACTAAAATGAATTTGAATGCAGGAAATGACTAAAATACCCTTTTCCATGAATTTTGCAAACAATATTGAAATAAAATGCAGAGAAAGATGCAACTGATTAGAGACAAATTCAAATGACTTGAAATGCGAGAAAAAGTTTTGGATGACTTGAAATGCAAGAAAACATGGACAAATACACAGTTGAAAAGATTTTTTAAAGCTAAATTGAGAGATAAAGCAGAGTAAAATGTCAGTGTAAAATAATAGCAAATTGGCAATGGACATATATCAAAGATAGAAAAATATTTTGAGCAAGTATTTTTAGGTCCAAAATTAGGGTATAACATTATTTAGTTTAGTTTTATTTAGATTTAGTTTTATTTTATTGCATATTTATTTCCTTTTTGAATATTTTACTTCAAATTGCTTTTTATTATATTTTAGGAACGAATATATGGTGGAAGGTGTCTTGGAGCAAAAGAAAGAGGACTGGAGCAAATACGGTGCAGAAATACGAAGATACAGTGCAAAAATATATTCTCACCAAGTCAGAAGCTTGGCACGGCCAGTGCCAACATGTGGCACGGCCGTGCGACCCTCCAGAGCCACTTTTGCTGCTTTTTCTTCAAGCCCAAATTACCCCGTTGCAGCTTTACTGTTTTACCCTTTTAGTAGCTTAGTTTCTAAGTCAATTGTAAAGCTATAAATAGAGTAGCATTCCATCATAAACAATTCACCTTTGCTTAGAATATTTTAGTTATTATTTCAATAAAAGTCTTTTATTCCTTTACTTTCTCTTTCACAATTTATTTTATTGTCTTCTCTCTTCTTCCCCCATGTCTACGATGAACATAAGTGAGTAGACTTCTTTGTCTTGGGATTGTTGGAAAAGTCTAATGACATAATCCAAACAAACCAAGCTTTAACCCTAATTCTATGTAATCGTAATTTCTAATTTAGATTCACCGTTTTAACATGAATTAACAATTATCAAACTGTGGAAGCGAAAGCGGGGGGTTTGATAATTGTTAAACCATTATCCCAAACATCAATTCATAAAGAGAGAGCGGAGCTTTGATGTTGGAACAAGTGAATCTAGACAATAATTGCAAGACAGCGAAATAGTCCTTGCAATTATTGAGACACAAGTAGTTTCAATCCTTATAAGCATCTTCTAGTAATCAAGTCAGCGAAATAGGCTTGGTTACTAGAAGTAAACTCTCACCGGACTTTCATCGGAAAGGTGAGGGGCTAAGGGAAACCGGTCTTAGGAAATTACGGTGTAAACCATAGAATTAGAAGTTAAAGTCTTGTCTAGTGAAGGATTTGTTATTATGACAAACCAATGATCCCAAGGCTCTTTATTATTATTGTTATTTACCTTAAGCAATCAAACCTCCTTCTTACTAAATTTTCTCCTCCTCTAATCATTCTTTAAAGGTTAATTGAATTTAACAACTCCCTAGCGGAACGATACTCTTTTCTACTATTATTACTTCGATAGACCGTGCACTTGCGGTTTGGCTCTATCAGTAAGATCTAAAAGGATTTATAAATAGTTACCCATCTCTTCCTATGAAGCCGGTTTTAAAATAATAAGACTCAATTCAAAACCTAATTAACGAGAAAACATCCAAATTCTTACATAAAGTATAAGCTCCTTTGTCGGACTACAAGCACAAATTTTATAATGCATATTTTTCTTGTCTATATTTTCTTATTTAAAGAGGAAAAAATGGTGGTGGCCCCTAATACATGTATCAGTTTGCATATCTTAAATCTCATGAATAAAGGCAGAACAAGTTCAAAATTATTTTTCCTTTTTGGTAAACGTCTCAATTTGAATCTCACTTGCTTTGCACACATTCTTTGTTTCTCAATCCAATCAAAAAGAAACAACAAGGAAAAAAAGTAGATCATAAAAATGCTTTGGAGTTGAATGAGCATCTTTTAATTTTCACTTTGAAACATTGAGGACCATATGTTTGTTTTCCTCCTTTATCATTTTCATTTTATAATCTCATTCTTTTCTTACCACTTCTGATAATTATAGAATCTAATAAATTTTAAAAAATGTTTGAATGGACCAAAAACCAAAATGCCAGTTTCACCACCTTCACAAAAGAATCTAGTGAAAAAGACTAACATAAGATGCAAACACCCTTCTTTTACATGTTCCCCAACACCTTTAAATGGTGGAATTTTTACTTTTACTTTAGGAACTCACATCTATTCTTTCCAATAAATAATTTAAAACAAAACAAAATTTCCAAATTTTATATTGAGAAAACCAAAGCCAAGATATTTTTTTTCCCCCTCAAACATATAGTCCTAAAAAATATGCATATGGCAGCTTCTATAGCTACAACATTTTGTACATAAATCTCTCGCTTTAAAATTTTAAAGTAATGTTAAACTGCTTTACATGCAAGCACTGATTTCAATTCCATTGAAATTTGTGACTCTCCATTTCTGTCTAACCCCATCTTCACAATATAAGTTCACAAAAAATTGTAACACTCACTAAATTGTAGTTTTTCATGAAACAAATTTTTTATTCTTTTGAACTTATTTTCTTTGGGACACAAGCTACTTTCCTCTTTTCCCCTTTTAAGGCCACAAAACTCTTCTCTTAACAAATCAACTTCCTTAAGTGTGATTAGCCCTTGCATACAAGCCAGAAATTCTAAGAACCTTAGGGATGTAAATGAAATCACTTTCATTAGCCCTTTTTTTGTCAACTTCTGCATGTTTGATGAAGCTTCTCTAATTCTCAGTTGACTAAGTTTGACCAGGAGGTCTACCAGAATTTCCAGCTCTCCTGAAAAAATGTTACCAAAAAAAATGTTACCAAATGATCTCTTAAAGGGAAATTCAAAGTTATTATTATAGATGAATAATATGTTGGTCCCTGGTCCCCGTGAAGCTGGCTCAATTGGTAGGGACATTGCATAATATATGCGGGGGCCGGGGTTCGAACCCCGAACACCTCACTTCTCCGCATTTAAAATTTTGTGAGCTCCAACTACTAGGGTACTTGACAAAATATATATATATATATATATATATATATATATATATTGATCCCCAAGCATTTGAAGATATTTAATATATAGGTCCATGAACTAAAAACAATTGAAGTTAGATCCTGAATTTGTTAATAATTTGTGATTAGATATGAGACTCAGTGACAAATTTATTTAATGTAAGGATCTATTTAGAATTTTGAAATAGATATTTAGGAAATGGTTTTAGTTCATAGTAAGTGTAACTTCATGCATGCTTGTGTCTTGTGCTAAAAGAAATAAAGCAATATCAAAAGAAAGACAAAAAAAAAAAAAGGTGAAAAGCTGTTAATTCAGAGAGAAAAAATGACATGGATAACTTTAATTGCTTATGAGTAATTAAGAAATGGAATAAAGTTCTTAACAATACACTTTATCTTCTTTTTTTAATATCTTTATCTGTTAATCTATTATAAAGGACCATCAATGTTAAAAGAGGTTAAATCAACAATTCAATGTAACAGTTAAAAGCATGATAATCAGTTTTCATAGTTAGCTTTCTTTCTTTTTGGTCAAGTTTCCAATATAGCAGGATAAAGATTTTAAAGTCAGAGTTAAGGAAAAGATAAAGATTAGACATATAATATGTGTATTGTACTTTGAGAAAGAAGATCGAATCTAATTAAGGTATGTGATAAGAATAGAAAGGACCAAAAAAAAAAATCCAAAAACTAATGTTTAATACGTGTTAGGAAAGGAACATAATTGGTCTCACATCAAATTTAAACTCAAACAAAAAAGCACTAGTTTTCCTTTTCTTTTCACTTATATATCCCTTAGTTTTTATCTCTTTTTTTTTTTTTTTGAGTGGCACTTATATAGCCCTTAGCATAATATCAAAAGTTAAAAAATCAAACCGAAGAGGTCAAATCAACTAGTTGAACCAATAATTGACCAGTTGTTTGGTTGGTTTGATCCTGTTTGAACCCTAATCTAATCGAATTAGATTGAACCTTTAATTGAACCGATTTAAACTGATTGAACCACAATTGGTTCAATCGGTTTTTATATTTTTTTCATTTGAACCACAATTGGTTCAAATGAACCGATTTAAACTGATAGAACCACAATTGGTTCAATCGGTTTTTATATTTTTTTCATTTGATGTTTACTTTTATATACTCTTTTAATATTTATTTACTTTCTATTTATTTGTTAGTCATTATTCAGTTCAACCACGATAAACCAATTGAACCATAACTCAAAGGTCAGATGAGCTAAACCTCATATCCTATTTTCTAAATATTGTATAATATACTATACTTACTATAACCTATATTGCACCTAGAATATAGAGTGTCACATATTAATTAGCAAAGTAAAACACAAGTTTTTTTATTACTAAACAGAAGATAAATATATGTTCTTATTTTTTTATTAAAAGCAATGTATACCTAATAAGTGGCAAAAATTGAAATTAAAAAGACAGATATGAACATTATAATATAAATTGTTTATAGACATAAACTAAACAAACCTGTTGTGAATAGGATCTGGTCCATTGGGAACTCTTCTTTTACTCATATAGTTGAAGTCCAATTGTGCATCATGGTTGACAACAACACCCTTGTCTTTACCAACAACAACTTGTTCATCATGTTTGAGTGTTTCCTCTGACCAATGTCTTGTAGTTGTTTGTCCTGTTCCTCCACCACTAACTAAGCTACTAAAAACCATAAAACAAACAAACCCCACCACTACAAGTACTCTAAAGAAAAACCTTGAAAAGAAATAACTACTACTACTGCTAGTATTAGTATCCATATGCAATACTTTTTCTCTTGTTATATTATTTTTATGTCATAGGACTATATAGGATGAAGCAAGATGTCTCACCCTATACTATAAGACATATAGAAGAAGATAAAAAAAGGCTATAATAATTGCATAATGATTGAAGTGCAAGAAAACAAGAGAGAAAATAGAGGGAGAGAAGGAAGAGTAGTATAAGGTAGCTATAAGAGTTGAATTTTTTTTACTACGAAGGATTAAGGGGTGTGGTTGGTTTTCTTTATAGGTTGGAGGGATTATGCTATACTTTCTCGAACTAAGAGAGGGAGAGAGATTTTTGAGCGTGACATGGAGGCACCACTTTGCTTTATACGGAGCAATATAGGACACTATTCTTTTGCTTTGATTTGTGTATTTTCATGCAATGCAACTACGGTGTGCCAAAAGAACTCCTTATCCTTTACGTACAATTTTGTTAAAGGAAGATTTTATGTTTCCTTGCATGTTGTCTCTCTCTCTCTCTCTCTCTCTCTCTCTCTCTCTCTCTCTCTCTCTCTCTCTCTCTCTCTCTCTCTCTCTCTCTCTCTCTCTCTCTCTCCCTCCCTCTCTCTCTCTCTCTCTCTCTCTCAATGCTTGTGGAATCAAATAGGGGAAGGGAAAAAGGATAGAATCAAACTTATTTACTACATTATTTGTCAATAAATTAGTAACAACATCAATCGGTCACGATTGCATCTATATAAGAATGTGTTTGGAATGGCGTTAAAATTTTCAAAACCCTGGCAGAAAATCACGTTTGCAGTGAAGCCATAAATACTAGCTTCACAATATCACGTTGAATCCTACCTCAGGACGCGAAAATCTTGCCTCCACCGCTAATCCAAACAGAGGCTAGGTTGCATTTGACTTCGATTCTTCACAATATCAAGAATGGCCGACCATTATTTAAAACTTTGTTATTAACAATAGATTATCGAAAGCGGGATTTGTAATTTACTACATTATTATTTGTGACATGCTAGTGTTAAGCATAGTAATCAAAAACAGGATTATATTAACCATTCACTACAAATTTGTGTATGTCCAGCAACTATGATTGATGTTGCATCAATCACATTTGATTGTATGTTTCCTGTGATGTGAATTTAAAACTTTGTTATCAACTAAATATAATTATTCTAGTATGATACAAAAAACACTTTAACATTAATACATTGGAAGAAAGTACTTGTTAATTTTGAGCTACAATTGGAATATTTGGTTCTATGTTCTTGGGTTTAAGTTTTGTTAGGCCACATGCACCAACCAAAACAAAAATAAAACATTAAGTAACATGATTTTGAAAAGAAAAAAAAAGTATTTTGTCTATATCTATTCTTATTTGACTGCTAAAGTAAAGCTACAAAAAGCAAATTAAGAATAAAACAGTGCAGAAAACATAAAGGAAATAAATATGATCACAGTGTAAACATGTTAGATTGTGTGGGCATTCAACATTCTTGTTCATGAAAATTTAAAATCTAAAGGGTTAGTCAAGTCTTCCATTTTAAAAGTCACATGATTGAACTCATTATGCAAGCTCCTATATAAGTAAAAAAAAAATATAGTTTTCAAAGATAGAATGTTACAAGGTATGTGGTTTTAAAAAATTTGCAATGGCAATCTAGACCGTTAACATCGAGCTTTTTGATGCTCTCACGGCCACAACGTGGTTGCAATCTTGGCTGCATGCGACCGTGATTTTCAACAATATCGGTGGCCACCTATGAAGCACGGACACCGGACATAACACTGACATGGACTCAACGACACCGATAAATTTTTTAAAAAATAACATAATTCATGTAATCACAAGTGTCGGTGTTGGTGTCGGACACAACACGTGTTAGATACAGGGATACACGTTAATTAAAAGTGTCTGTGCAACAGAGGCCGCGATGTAACACAAATAGTGTGCTCAACTTTATGAAAAGAGAAATTGGAGAAGAAAGAAATCATTACTAATTAAAAAGTGTCATTAAGGTCATTCTACAACTCTCCCCAAGAGAATTTTAACTTGGCTCTTAAAAGTTACAAAATCAAACTCTTAGCATTAAGTTGTCATTTCATGGACAATTGTGTTGAACATTTAAATTTTATTTTAATTTATCATAAAACAGAATAATTGAATGGTTTTATTGGCTATATATCATTTCATTTCATATTGATATATAATATTATAAAATTTACCACCATTACAATTGGACTATATAATATTGAAGTATTTTATCAACTCCATTGGTACTATGTTGGGAATTATAGCCTACACAAAAATAAAATAAAAATTATGTCCTCATACACTCTCTCTCTCACTTTTTCTCCAAATTTGTACTTTGAGCACATCTTCATCAAAGTATGCTACAATCTTTAATTCCAATTATATGCTCTTTAGTATGTACCAAACAATGGCTGCCATACAAATGGCCCACATACTTATATGCTTTAATATATCTTTTGAACCACTCTTAGTTGCAGCTGCAATTGCATACAACCTTTGTACTCTAATAATCCATTAATTGGACCTAAAGGGTGTTATGTTATCATATAGAATCTCTACACCAAATTATATAGAAAGAAATAAAAAAGAACATATGCATAAGAACTATATAGCATAGCATAGATTACAAACAGAAGCCGGTTCCTTTGAATGAGAGCTTTGATTAGGAGAATATATACATAAATATGTTATAGCACATCAAACATATTAATACTAATTTTCATTAAGGCCAAAGCATAAGGCACATTTTTGTGTCTTATCCATTATGCATGAATCTTACTATACTTTTTTAAACCAAAAGTGATTTTTGTTGGAGAATCTAATGCTTTTTACTGTAATAGCTTCCCCTTGAAGATACATGGATAACTGTGTTGTTCATAGCATCAAGTGATAAATTAATGTTATGAATTGCTTTAGGAATTGATGCTTTGCCTATGGCACATGTTTGAGGTGTGGAATATTACAATATGTATTTATATACTTGACAGTGATTTATACCTACAGACATCTATGCAAAGTTAATCAATTTGAGAGTTGTGAGAGTGAGGGCTTGAGGCAAAGCCGCCTTATGCTGATTAGCTCATTGCTTAGAACTTTTTGGACTTATGCTACTTTGCTAATGTAAATCCGGCGATGAAACCGGCGAAAGATGGTTCTAGGAGAAGATGTTAGTTTTTTATAACGTGATCAACCACGATCAAATTTTAACTGAGAGACAACCACATTTACTTCTGACGACTCCTCGAACAAGTTTGTTAGGATAAAACTTGTAGGGTTCGCATAAAAAACAAAGACATGTGGGTCTACCTAAATAAAAGAAGGGGACAAGACATATTATTATTCTAATGTGCTCTCTTTTTTGGTTTTAAAGTTAATGTAGTTGGAGCTTTGGACACCTAAGTGAGTCGTCATTGATATTTCCCCACTTTGATAATTTGAATCGATTATGAAACTAATCTCCGATTCGTTGATTAAGAAAAAAAAATCTTGGTTCTCAGCCTCTCAATGCGGGTGTTCTACTATCCTCTCTTCAATTTCAGTTTTTAGTGAAATCAAGACATATATTGTATTGTATTTTAAAAAATATAACATAACCTAAACTAGTAAAGTTTGTAGTTTGTATGACTTGCCTGCTATTGATGTATATTTATAAGCATTAACTTGAAAAAAATATACCTAATTCATCTAGACTGGAAGATGGACCTGACATATGAGAAATATTCTTTTTAAAAGGTTGTTTTATAATTAGCAGTTTGGCATATGCTATTGGTGGCTTACAGCTAATTTGTGCATTAGGATTTTTATGAATGTTGTCAGACCTGAGATCAAACCAGTGAGATTGTAAAAGTTATAGTTCAATTAGTTTAATCGGCTGAACTGTGATTAAATTGGACGACAAAATAATAAATAAGTATTAAAAAAGTAATTTTTCAGAAGGGAAAAAACTAACAAAAAATAGCGAATCGATTGAACCACGGTTCAATCCGATTCAATTGAATTATTTATAACTACAAATCGTCGGCCGATTCAACAGATTGAATCAGCCAAACTACTTTTCTCAACACTGCTTTCTTTTTAATCAAATGGTACATGGGACAATATTTAGATTCCAAAGTATAAATTAAAACCAATCAAGTAAAATAAAACTTTTAATTGACCAAATAATACATTTTCCTAATGCCCTTCTATACGAATCTTTGTATAGTGTTAGTACTTGGTAGATCTGGAACCAACGTAGGTATGTTGGTCTAAAGGATAATGAATACGTAAGTTATTCTGTATGTCTCATATACATAGCATAGCTTCACTACATATACACGTAGATGTACCATTTTAGTCTAACTGGATCAAATGATATGCACTCAATTAGCTTTAGTGAGCAACTTTTCCAACCATAATTCTAAAATACTAGGCATGTTTTCAGAACTATACTTCTGGATGGTATATTTTGTTTGAAAGTATACTTTCGAACAGCTTAAAATAAGTGTTTTTTCCTACATGTATGTATGCATATGAAGTCAATGTGAAGGTGTTCCTCCCTTAACTTTTAATGTGATACCATTCTTCTAGACCAGCCTCATGCCCATATAGGCTTTCAAGTAAGCACTTAATATCGAGTGTTAGAGAGTGTATTATTAGTGCTCTTTTTAACCGTAAACCTGCTAAGCACTGTGAAGAACATCTGCCAAGAAACTGCCCCATAAGTCGCTATGAGCTCGCCGATAACAAACAGCATATCTAATACAAATGGTCATCAAAGCCACCATAACTATATAAAGTGCAGTTCCCCTTATGGAAACGTAAGTGTGTATGTATATCTAATAATCTCCTAATTGTTGACCCAAATATCGTAGTGTTTGCAAGTTTCTCTACAATTGTGGTCTCCATTTCTAATCATCATTGACCACTCATTCCTTGTAAAGCCAAGTTTGTCTGTTCACTAAAGTGAAAATTCAAGTGAAACAAAACATGACAGAACTAACAGTCCTACAAATCATGACATTCAACAACAAAAATTCAAGATTTCGCTACTGTTGAAAAACAGAGAATAATAGATCTTTATTCGTGGAACTGATATTTTGCCTAAAGTTAAAGGCACATCCAAACATTCGGCTTCTTAAAATTTTAGTAAAAATGCTCGTAGCATAATCTGAAAGCCGTGTGAATAAATATATTGTTAAAGAAACAAAGAATATCACGACAATGGGACCGAATTTGGATTGTTTGCAGTGTGACTGCACACAGTCAGCCATATTTGGACTGTCTGATGATCATCAGACAGTCCATATTTCAATGTCGTTTTTTATTTTTATTAATCTAAAACACTAAGCTTTTTTTTTTTTACCAAATTTAATATACTAAGCTGAAGCACAACCCATATTCCATGAGACCATGTATGAAGTAATAATTAAAACTAAAAGCAAAAGCACTGGTGTAAGTTTTCCTAAATATACCATAATACCACAAATCAAACAGTCAAGAATGTTTTTTGGTAGAGAATATATAAGGAAGATATTATATGCAAATCAAAGTTGGCAAACACATATAAGCAGTGGGGGCTAAAAATTATCTCTAAGTTTCTGCATTTTCCATATCTATATGGATTTGTGCTATAAAAAAAAAGCTAATCTTTTTGGCATCTAAAGCTAGATGACTGACACACTAGAGAGTGATATGCCAATACCAATGCTTTTATTTGGAAGCATGGATTCGTTATATGGAATAAAACAAAGTATCAAGCCCTATGCAGTAAATAAACCAAATAAAGGTTAAAGATTTTGCACCTTATGTGAATCTTTGCCTCCTTTTATGGATCCTTACACTATTACTTTGTCAAGTGTTTCTCTACAGTTAGTAGTGATGTGTCATAGTTACAATTGGCCATCTTAAACTCTATTGCATGATTCTATGCAAAGGAACATATAGATAATTTTGTGTGCAAAAGCATGCACTCAATCCTTATTTACCCTCAGACCCTTATGATTAATATAATGCTTACAGACTAAAGTGCCACTTACGAACATCATTCTCTAACAAGCTTCTTTGAGACTATTTGATGTTTTATTTTTGGGTAAGTGGTTATTTACTGTGTATGATTAATATAATGCTGCTTTAAAGATGCAATTAGACACATTGAACTTCCAGTACAGTAAAATGAAAGAAAAATGCTCAAATTTTAATTGTGCAGTAAAAAACATTACGGTTTTTTCCAAAAAAAAAAAAAAAAAAAAAAAACTACATTGATGTACAGAAATTTGTGATTAAAAAATAAGATAAGATAGTATTGATTAGAAAACTCACCATGGCATATGTCTATTTACAAAACTTTTGATAAAGTTAAGTATTCAATACCTGTAGTTGATGAATTGATATATTATATGAGGATGCTTACTTTTCAAAAATTCAGCTATCATTAGATTCGAGTTAAGTAAAAACATGTGCAGAAAACAACCTTTCAGACCCTGAAAAGCACTATTGAAGTTTAGTGATGTCTCTTGAGTGAATGTGATGTAGGGTACTTTGTTAAGGACGAAACATATATGCAGTGCTAACCATTGTTCCTACTATGTTCTTACAAAGTGACGTTTTTTTATGTTAAAAAAAATACCATTTGAAAATTATTGGTGACAGTTATACTATATTTTTAGTAGAGAATGGTAGGAATAACATTTATAGCACCACTAGCATTCAGGCCCATCTTTCTTTCTTTTTATTGCGCTAATGCGTATAAATTATGAACATTAGATTTTATGAAATTTTGATTTTGATTAAAACTATAAGTATATGTATTTTACACTTTCATATTGTAACAAAATATACTAATCTTTTTCAACAATGTATTAAATATAATATAAATTCTAATCTTTCGGAATGACACAACAGTATAACACTCTTATAGAAAAATTTGTTTAAGGGTATAATGGAAAGTTCAAAAAGCCACTCCATAACCATGTATACCTTTTATATATATAGTATAGAATAGATATAAAGTTATGTCCTTTCTCCTAATGATGTTAGTGTGAACCATTGATCATTGTAAAAAAGGAAAAAAGTGTGAACCATTGAGTGAAATTATTTGAGGCGTTTTGCTTTTGAAGTTGAACAACCTAACTTTACCTAAGAATTGATCAGATTAGCAGCAATGGGTTGAATTATGGTATAACACTACTTTTCATGTCACTACTCACTAGTATACAACATTTATAAAATCACTGCCTGAATCTCGAAATTTCCTATTACAAAATAAAATATCATACATTGTTGTTAAAAAATGAAGAAAATAAAATTAGTGTGGAATAAATCGCATCGTACAGCAGGTTTGTGTTTTAATACCGAGAGTTTGTCTGACCCCTTCCTGCTGCAACATAACCAGACATGGCAGCCGCCTTCTTTTTTCTCAGGTATATGAATGATCCGCTAATGAGCAACAAGAAAATTACAACACCCTGTACAACGTTTTCCACATAATATACACGGTTAACATAAACCTCATTTAACGACAAACGGGTAAAATGCAGTGCAACGCATTTTAGTAGAAGTTACAGAAATGAATATTCTATAATATCAACACAAAGGTCAAGGCAGCTGAAAACAGAAAAAATTACACGCTCTCAAATTTAGAGGACATTGCATGTATGATGTATCTTCATTGACATTCATGAATAAACTAACTCATGCTTAACCTCTTGTAACAAGTTGACAGAGTAGCAATATAAGTGTGCCAAACAGAAAGCTATATGAACAAAGAAGAAAAACAAAATTATTAACTATTACAACTTAACTGATTAGCGAAGAACTAACGAGATAAAGACGGTAGCGAACCCTCAAGCACTACAGGTACATTGATATGAGTACGTGCGGTTGAAGTATTATAATTTCCATTGTTTTTCTTAAATTCCCGGTGGAGATTAAAGCCCCTGTGAGAACTAGTAGTCCTAATTCCAACAAACTAACATAACAATACCATAAAGCAGAAAGCTAGATCATGGAACCAGGACAATAAATATTGCACCCGTGTCTTTACGACCCTGAAGGAGGAAGGGTAGCCACTAAAACGGGATGGATATTGTTAAGGCAAAGTACACGTGACATCCTTAGAGATTCCAATGTATAATACCATATTTGGATTTGTATTGGATGAGAAATCCCGTATTGGATGATATATGGCCTTAAAAAGTGTTTATAAGTGGTGTGCGGTCGTCACCTTCTAAGCCGGTTTCGAAAAGTTGAGTTAGACTCAACCCAAATTTTAAGATGTTTGATTTTCACGAGTCCCTATACTCTCAAGACGTGGTCTATAGATTTTTGATATAAGAGTTCGTACACCATATGGTGGCACCATACTTCTTCAATTTTCCGAACACAGAATAAGATTTATCAAATGTTAATGTTGCGTACTTCCGTCCTAATTTATGAACATAACTGACATTTTGCAAGCTTTTCGCAAGAATTACCTTGGTGCTTAAGGCTCATGACAACATGCAAAAACATAGTTCATGCAGATAAATGCAGCTTATGGTCTAAGTAATAGAACTTTCCTTTGCTTCTTCTAACTTTACCAACAGACATCCCCCTATTGACAGATTGCTAATAAATGACAGCACTTCTATAAGCTCGACTACTGTGGTCATTACTTGTTTATAATATATATGCATATATGAATGGCACTTCCAATTACATATTCTTCCTTGAGATTTAAAGAACCAAACACTAAATAGCAGCAGACAACACAGCTTAATCCTCTAAGTTGGACACATTAGTTCGAAAGAATAATACACAACAAAATATTTAATATATGATATGATTTTTCCATTAAACCAAGTTCAGAAGCTAATCAATGAATATAATAATAAATCTGAGATAGGAGCAGAAGATCACCTCAAAACCAAGCACTGACAACTTCTCTTCAGTATCTGCAGGTATACAGCTTCTGTAAGTGACATAAGCCTGTGACTTATTATCTGAAGCGGAAGAATCATCCAGTAATGTTCTCTGTGACTGCGAAGTTATGAACTCTCCATAAACATGTTCATCTGTATGAGATTTTGCACTACTATTAGAAATTTCCAAAGTAGACCGAGTTTTCTGAGGTTTTGTTTTCTTAGCATCCTTTGTTGAATGTTTAATCTCTTCACATTTGAATGGAATTCGGTACCCTGTCTCACTACAGCGATATTTCTCATCACCCTATAACTCCACCCAAAAAAGCTTGTAGTTAACAATAAAGTAAAGAGGCCTATGAATAACAAGGCAAAAGACATCATGTATAGTACAAAGTGAGAAGGAACCCAAGCATACACATAACAAAGAGATCATAAGTGAAATCCTAACGTAGACATAAAATCAATGTTTTAAAAATTGAACCAGACAGTTCAACCTGTCGAACCATGGAACGGAACTGAATATGGTTCATCTATTTAAGCGGTTTGATTGCGGTTTCGTCCCAATTCGAGCAATTTAAAAGATTGAACCATGATCCCAAGATTTCACCAGTTCGATGTTCACTTCAAATTTGAAAACATTGTATAAAAGATCTTCAAATCTATTAAATGCTTTACAAAACTTCTTTTGGATGAGGGAGACTAAAGATTAAGCTTGAATCTTATTTCATAAACGATTCCCATTCCCCATTCAACACTTTGACATCACATCAACATTTACGTTCGAAAGTAAGATTTCAAAAAACAGTTATGTACATAGATGCATAATCTCCTAAAATCAATATTTTTTTTTTTGAAACTGCAAAATTTATTAAACCCTGCTTGTGTAAGACACACAAAAACAAAGGGCCCAAGAGGATAGGTTACAAAGGTGCCGTATATATGCGGAACACCCACAAGGGTATGTTAAAGTAGTCTTAAAACAACATATAACACATAACACATTACTACATAAGTCAGATCTTTACATTCATGTATTTCATAATCTTGACAACCTTCAACACCCATTAGCTAATTTCAAAATGTTACCAAAAAAAATTCAAAAATTGTGTAAACACTTTATATATTGTAGAATTTAAAAGAAAAAGATCCATGACCCAATCTGAACCACAACCTATGAAGCACGGACATGGCACATTAACACAGATAATAATTTGACAAAATGACATAATTCATTTAATCACATGTGTCGATGTCGTGCAGAACACTGACACACGACAGACACCAAACAAGCCTTTGATAAGAAATGTCGGTGCTACATAGACCACAACATAACGGTTTTTGATATTGCAGAAACCACAACAAGACTACGATCGGCTACATTTGACCATGATTCTCTTTTCTTTTCTATTTTTTGATAGAATAAAGTTTAGGTAAGTTGGGCTCCGAGGGTTCACTGGGCTCAAGACTGAAACGCTCACAAAGGTACCTACAAATCACCCACCAAAGAAGTCCTCACATTGGCAGCCGGAGTTAGACCGATTGCGGGTGTGTCAACTCCAACTAAGCCAGCCTTTATTGGCCATAATTCTCTGTAATATCAAGGAGTGCGTCGCAATCATAACTCTAAACCTTAAACCGTGACCACTATTTAAAACCTTAATTTTGTCGGCGCAAAATTGAAACCCCTATTTCTTTTTTCCGGTCAAGTAGCCTGGTGGCTAGAAATTCAACCTGGTCGTTGCCAACTGTGCTATGCTCACAGGACATTCAAACCCCTATATATGAATAACTTCAACTATAATAATTGTAAAATAACAAAAGGAAAGGAAAAAAAATGAACCTTTTCAGAGTAGATGCAGGGAACACAAGGACCAGAAGGAGCACAATCAAAAGTAAGGTTACTTCCTGAAGGTTTTTCTCTGAAACTCATAAGAACTCTGCGTCCAAACCCATGTCCATTTTCAGAATCTTCGCTGAACCCAATTCAAATAACAAGAAAAAGATTACAAATTTGAAGTAAAATAGATCAAATCAAAGCAATTGAATAGAACATGAATCATGCTAGAGAGAGAGAAAGAGAGAGATTGGAGCTTACGTTTGTTGACCTAAAGCGAGTATTGAAGGTTGATGAAATATAGAAATGGCGAAGAAGAACAGAAATGGAAGAAAAATTGGTGAATTTGATGAATTCATTGCTTTTTCATCGGTTTGTAACTTTTCTCACAGATCCTTCTCCAAAATACTCCAAACCATTCTCTGTTTCTTATTTTATTATTATTTTGTTTTATTTTCCCTCAACATTTTTCTTTTAAGAAAAATTTTCAACATATAATGTTTCTTTATAAAAAAAAAATTATTATTTTACTATGGTGTAGGTAATTTTTACTATCGTTTAATTATTATTTTAATGGATTTTACTATGGTCTAATGATGACTAATGTTAAACAAAAAAAATATGATGACTAATGTTTGTCAAACAATTTATGTGACGCACATAGCGTAAGATGTGTTCTCTCGTCTCAAGTTTCTATTAAGATTTTGAGGTTTCGGAAAAAATAAAGTAAAAATAATCATAAAGGTTTGATTGAGAATAAAACTCATGAAGAATCATAATTTTAAAAGATTGAAAAAATTATGAATTGTATACACTTTAGTCTTTTATATAGAACTCAACTACATTAATTATAGAGTAATTAATTAACTCTAACTAATCAACTAATATTAACTAACTCTAGCTATTTTAACAGTTTCGGGTGAATTTTCTCCATACTCAAGATTTGAGGATTGAACCCCCATTTACCTCTTTAAGGACTTTAGATCACTTAGCACTTAGATCTAACACATGTAGATGAGTTAAAATAAAAACGTATTCATATAAAACAAAACACATTATCATTCAAAACATTCTCTATAATGTATACAAGTTCCTCTAAATCTATATGAAATACATATAATTTATATTTATATGGAGTTTATTTGAATTTTAATAGTTTGAATATGTTAAAAAAAATGCATGTTAAAGGGTGTATTTCATCTCTATATTTCATTTATTAAATTTTTAATGAAAATTTAGATACAATGGTATTTTTTTTTTGTTGAGAGATTTAGATACAATGGTATTCTTGATTGACAATTTAACCGAATGTTATTCTTGATTGATTGTTAATCAAAATAATTCTATTAAACACATCATGTTTTGGTTGCTTACTAACTTCTTTTTTTTTTGAGAGGGGTTGCTTACTAACTTAACCTACCTGGCAATACACTTTCATAATATTTCTCTTTTCCACTTTTTTTACGACTCCAATCATATATTAAAAGTGAAAAAAGTATAAAGAGATGGAGGGACTAAACTAAAACCCTCAAACGAAATGAAAGCGGAAAAACCAAAACAAGTAAAAAGCCTAAAAGCAAGAGGGACCACTCTCATGGGAGAACCAGTGAGGCGAACGGCTAGAAGCACCTACGTTGAACCCTTTGATCTCCTCAAGTTTTTGCTTCTTCGTCTTCTTCTTTCTTTGGACCACCAAATGAAATGGCGGACTTGTGTTTCCAACCGAATCAATGTTCTCTCCTTTTTGAGCCATATTAGCCAACAAATCACTCAGATAATCCATAGTTTGGTGTACACTTCAAGTAATCAGGGCTTAAATTCCAAAAGGCAATTGCTTTGACACTTCTTACATCATCAATGGATGAAAATGAGAATTCATAGAAGTCTTTACCAAGGGAAGTGATTCCCCACTTTCCTAGTGATTTCCAAATGGTCGATAGTTTAGTGCACAAAACATCCACTCTCAATGGAGTAGCACCCTTGGGCCAAATTATTCTATCGTGCAAGTTGTGTTTGCACGTTTCTACTATGGCAAGATACTCATCTTCTTGTATTGTGATAGCAATTTTAAGACCTTTAACACAACGTTGAGGTAGCTGACTCAACGATATGTCACAAACGTTGTTGAGAGATTGAGCAAAAGTCTTGTTGTGCAAGTGGATTCTAAATGTCTTGGATGATTGGTTGAGATAATTGTGTTAAGGGATTTGTCTGAAGAGCTTTCTACAAGGGAAGAAATTTCTCAAAGGGGGAACTTTATCTACCTCCATATTTTTAAAAATCACACATTTCTACAATTATATTTTAACTAATTTTGCTGGAAGTGTATTTCCAAACGACACAAAATTTTGTTTTTTAGAATTTGTACATCAAATGTCATCTTCGGGTTGAGAAAAGAACATGTCGATTCTTTGTGGCTAACAAAACCCTTTTTTCGACAGGGATCAAATAATTGATCATTTAATTCTGATGGTTGCTTAGTAGACCCTCTGTATTGCTCAACACAGACAAAATACATCATCGAAAGATATATTTCGATGGGCAAAAAGAGTAAAAAGATACATCGGGAAAAGACCTTCTAATAAACTGCGAGAGCTTCACACCAATGGAGACCAAAAAAGCAATTATCTTTAGGTCTAAGTTTATTTAATTGCACATGTGGCGAGCCTTTTATTAGAATCTCATGTACTATATAGATCAATAATGCAACACAAGCCCAGACCCGAATTATTGTAAGGTTTCTGTTAGGTTCACTAGATTTTTTTTTTATGGTTATTCAATAGGCGCCTTGTAACAGCCCGATTTTTCGATTATATTTATTTTTATTATTCTTAATTGTGTTATATGTGCTCTTGTGTGATTATTTGCCTCTGTGTGTATTTTTGGTTGGGAATTGTAGAATTAGGTGTTAGAAGGGTATTTTAGTCATTTTGAACTTAGGGGCATTTTTGTCATTTTGAGAGCAGGGGTAATTTTGTAATTTTTGCTGAAGGTTATTTTTAGTGCTTAGTGAGAGTTCTTATTTTACTAAGTGTTGGAGAGTGGGGTAATTATTTGGTTTACCGTGACCGTTAGTGTTATATTTTACCGTTAAGTGAGTAGTAACATTTTTGAGGTTAGAATAGAAATGTGTTAGGCCCATTAAGGTTTGTGAGATGAGCTCAATTAAGTGAGCCTATATAAACTAATGTTAGTAAAGAGTTAGGGTTTTTCACCAACATTTTTTCATTTGAGAAGAGAAGAGATAGAGATAGAGAAGAGATAAGAAGTGAAGAGGAAGGCTAGAGCTAGAAGAGGAATTCATCATCTAGGAGCTAAATTGAAGCTTGGGTTAGAGATTCTTGGTGCTAGAGGTAAGAGGGTTAGAATTCAACCATAATTCATAACTTTTCATTTCTACCCATTTTGTGAAATTGATGAATTGAACCTAATTAATTGTAAATTCGTGCTTATGTTTTGATTCAATGTTTGGGTATGCAAATTGAATGTTAATTGAGTTGTTGATGATGAAACTACATGCTTAAGTTGTGACTATATGTGTGCTTTGCAATTTTGTCCAAAAATGATGATATGAGGTGTTGTTGTTGATGAATCATTGATGAATTCATGATGGTTAGTTGTTGTTGCTGTTAAGAGATGTTGTTGTTGATGATTAAAACCTTTTGGGTAATCATAATTGTGGAGTTTGCTATGACCTTGTGTTGTTTTTGAAGTTTTAATGAAAAATGGGTCAAATGGTGATTTTTGTTAAGAGAATGTTTTGGGGCAAGTTTTACATGATTTTGAGTGTCTTTTCATGTTTAGAAACGTTTAAACAAACTTTGGGATCAAATTTGAGCTTTGGGAAGTCAAAATTGGGGTTTTGGGGTGAAAATGGGAGTTTTCCCGAGAGCTGCCTGTCTCAACTCGCAATGGCGAGTGGATTTACTCGCTGGGCGAGTAGCCCTCTGACAGCATGCCCTGTTTCGCGTTCTTGTGTCTTTTTCGCACATTTCTGTTTTGAATTGGTTTTCGGTGTAAACATGAAAGTTGTAGAAAATTTTGTTAGCTTTTCAGAGGCTTTGGTTTGACTTGAAAATGATTTTTGGTTTTTGAGTTATGATGAAAATACTCCAAGGTGGTCTTGGTGAAATTTTACAAAAAATTCCGCATAACTACTCTTAAGTCGACCCAAACCTTATGGATTGGTTCCAAACTTCAAACTTATGTTTTATGAGTTCAATTAAGGTGTTTAGTAGTATTTAAACTATGATGTGAGGGATTTAACTTGTTTTGCTTAGAAAATGGAAAATTTCTTGAAAAGTGTTTCGGAGAGACGAACTTTGTGATTTTTATGAATTCATCGTATTTGGCCGATGAAATGCTTATGTAACCTCTACTGCACGTATATGTGACTTGTGAGGATATATGGCATAGGCAATTGAGCTCGTTACTTGGTTTTGGCTTAGGTGCTCAATTATTTTTGATGTTGTGATTTTTGGAGACGAACTTGGTAGAAAATGATTTTTGAGAGCCAATTGCTTATGAACCCTTTATGAATAGATTAATATGATTATGAGATGATGTATGAATGGTTGTTGAGTGATGAATATGATGTTTGTGATCATATGTTGTATTTGTTCCTTTATTTGGATTGTAAGGAATTATGTGGACTATATGTTGATTTATGTGGAGATGATTGATGATGTATATATGTGACAACTATATGTTGATTGAATTGTGGATGTTATTGGTGATTGTATATATGTCAAGTGGTGGTGAATTGTTGTCGATGCATATATACTAATTGAACGGTGATGAACATGTTTATGTTATGTTGTTTGTTGAACATGTTAAATGTTAATTGTTGGTGGTGAATTCGTACATGCTAATATTGATGGTGATCTTGTTGGTGAATGCATGTATGCAAAATGATGGTGATGGTGAGGTGATTATTGTTTGTGTGAAGATATGCATTGAGTCGAGTCATATGTTCATGCATTCATGACTGATGGTGATGGATTTTATATCCAATTGAGGTGATTATGATGTTTTTTGTTGCATCGAAGGTGACGACCTTGAGGTGATTTGGTACCACATGCATCTAGAAGAGTCTAGAACATTGCATGCACTTGATTAATTGATAAGTCGTGTCATAATTGAATATGTAACTTGGTGAATTTGTGTAATGGTGAAATTTGGTGAATGTTGTGATTATGTGGATTGGTGTATATGTACATTGGTGGATTTTATTGATGGTTGTGAGTAATTGAATCATACTCTAATTGCATGTCTTACTTGTTTGTGCTTATACACTTGGTGAACCTATTTGATGATAATTAATTTGATAATAATGATGAGGTGAGAATTGTATATGTATATACATGAGATGTGGTGATTTCTTTGATAATGATGATTGCTTGCTTATAACTTTGAAATGATGAATTGTACTTGTTGAGTTAAGTATGCTAAGTGAAGAATAAGGTGAGTAATCCTTCATTGAGTGATAATTGATGAACTTATGTCGATGAGTTGTTTAGAGATTGAATATACTTGCTATGCCATGTTAATAATGCGATAGCTTGAAATGTAAGTGATGGGGGATAATAATCATGTGATGCTAGTGTTCTAGGGGGGATGGTTGTGTATATGTGACATGTATGAATCTGTGAATGCTATGTCTTCATATGTGGATTATGATGATGTAATGCTAACCCTCAGTGGTTTACCACCTGCCTTTCCGTATGGACGGGTAGATGGAGTGCAGGATGTAACACCCCGTTTTCCCAACGTAAAAATTTCTAATCAGAGTTTTTCATCATAAAACGGAATGTCACATTTCTTAAAAAACGTAAATGGAATAATAATTTATCCTTCAAAAATATAACAACATAATCTTTAAAACTTCGCAGCGGAATAGTTTGACAACTTAAATAATCTTTGGCACAAGGGCCTCAATATAAAATTTCATAAAACTTAGTTCAACATCAATTCTTGAAAGATTCATAAAGTAATACGTAAGGAACAGAAAGTAAAGACATAATCACATCCCGTTACGTATCAGAGCACCTAAGACACACTTGTGAGGAGTCCACTCACGACCGCAACTAATCCTGGTTACCTGCAAGTTACCCATACGAAGAGCAACATTTCCAAGCAGAGGGGTGAGATTTCTCAAACAATAATATTAAGCATATAAATCATATAAAGTACATTCAACAACTTAAACATCTTATAATTCATTAATCATATCTAATAACTTAAACTTCCTTAATTAGTGTCATTATCCTTCCTACATTAGTCATATACTTCATCAAGTAACCTCAATTATTATTCATAAAATATCTTATCTTAAATCATGATCATAAGCATCAATATCTAACACCAAATATAATCGTAAGCATCATCATATAATTCACATAAGTATCATTATCAAAACATAGCATTTATCGAAAGCAACTTCATAATCAAGTTCATAATCAACTTCATAAACAAACATCATCATTAAATCATAATCATCAAATCACAATCAAACTTCATAATCAAACCTCACTTAACTCGACAATGCGACTCAACTCGACTATGTAACTCTTAACATCTCAAATCATCTTAGCATCTTGACAACTTAACAACTTGACAACTCGACAACTTCACATCTTAAATCATCTTAAAACTTCTTGATATGCAAATGCATGTGGTACCATTCAACAACATAAATGAGCGTAATTAGGCTCTTCAACATGTGAGCATAAAGTTGCCGGGCTTAAAGCCCCCAACGTAGTTTGAGCACAAAGGCTGCCGGGCCTAAAGCCCCCAACTTTAATGAGCACAAGGCTGCCGGGCCTAAAGCCCCCAACTTTAATGAGTATGCAATGGACTCAACTTCCTACAACTTAGACAACTTCATGAACATCTATGACATCCTAACATCTTGATATCTTGACAACATAACATCTTAATAACTTGATGACTTCATAACGACTTGACGACTTAACAACTCTTATCATCTTAACGTCTTAACATCTTAACATCTTGACAACATATGGATCACGTAAATAATTCATGTCATATCATAATATAACAATATCAAATGATAATAAACAACATCTTAAAACATCATATTCATCAATCATAAACAACTTCATATAACATCGTATTTAAACATCAACAATAATTCACTATGTATCTTTGTAAAAACATAATAAATTATCCACAACATATTTTCATGTCAAACCAAAACTATTGGAAAGATATCACAAATATCAACAACTTTCATGTTTACAAAAAAGATCAATTCAAAACAGAAACATATGAACAAAACGCAAAAACATGAAACAGAGAATGCTGTCACCGTACAATTTTGCTAAGACCTCCCTGTAGTATTTTCATCATAACTCACAGAACAAACATCATTTTCACGTCAAACCAAAGCCACTAGAAAGCTAACAAAATTATCTAAAACTTTCATGTTTACTCCTAAGACCAATTCTGTACCGATCAATACCAGTTTTATTTTAAATTCGAAAAAGTTGTGCTGAAAGTCCATAAAAATTCAATGTGACCTACGTGCAATAATTTGACCATAACTCAAGTTCTATAAATCCTATTGACGTGAGACCAACGGCATTAGAAAGCTAATATCCATACCTACAACTTTAGTGTTTACACCTAAACCCAGTTCGGAACTTAAACTTGTCAAACTGAGACAATAAAAACGCGTTTTGCACATTGACAGCAAAATCGCAGTTCAGCTGCGATTTCGTTTTGGGGAAATCTTTTCCACTTCATCCAATACTCTCCAAACTTGACCCTAATCTTTACCCTATGATTGCTCTATCATTAGAACACTAATTATTCATCAACTTACTGTATGCAAATTCAAAGGGTTCTCAAATCTATTAACAACCTATTACAATTATTAAACCCTAATTCTTAAACTCACCAACATCTCATCCAATTCCATGGTTTTAACCTCAAAACTACTTCCAATAATCATCATATGGGTTATCTAAGGACTGTATACAATTTCTACATCAATTCAACAAGTTTTCATCATCTAATCATCAAATCTCTCTCAAAACCCTAATTCTCAAATTCTCACAAATTTTCCCCAACTTGTTAGATGCAATCTAATGATTTAACAACTTAATATTAATGCAAGATAGTCTTACCCTCACCTTAGATTAATTCCTGAATCAGCGGCAACGTTCTTCTTTCCTAAGGTCTTCTCCTCTTCTCTTGACTTTTCTTTCCTTTTCTCTTCTTTCTTGTTCTCCTCTTTTCCAAAAAGCGGTTTTCGGTAAACTCTTTCTAACCTAAGCTTCTCTATTTATAATACTAAACGCTCTTCCTAAATCTATTTTGGCCAAACAACTTATTCTTCTTTCTATTCTAACCCCCTTCTTATTTCTCTTACACCTCAAAACTACTCTATTCCTCATAATCTTATTTATTTCTAAATTAAATATATCTCTCCCCCACTTAATAATAATAATACACCAATAAAAAATATATCTCTAACAAATAACAAATATATTTCTACACCAAATAACAAATATATCTATAACAAATAACAAATATATTTCTACACCAAATAACAAATATATCTATAACAAATAACAAATATATTTCTACACCAAATAACAATTATATTATGCTAGTAAATACCAACATATAACATAACAAAATATCACATAAATCATACCAATCATATAAATATACTCTAAAACTAATTAAAATAATTAAATAAAAAGGAGGGCGTTACAACTCTCCCCAACTTAAAAGAATTTCGTCCTCGAAATTCAAGCACAAGAGAAAATAAATTTAATTACTGTTTCTTCAAACAAAACACAAAACCACATCAATGTTAGTCAGTTAAACATGATCACATAATAAAACATAACTACTAACTAGAAAACATGACGACACGACACAACGACTCTTCTACTTGGCCGGACGGACCGACCTGCTCTGATACCAATTGTAACACCCCGTTTTCCCAACGTAAAAATTTCTTAAATAAAATCAGAGTTTTTCATCATAAAACGGAATGTCACATTTCTTAAAAAACGTAAATGGAATAATAATTTATCCTTCAAAAATATAACAACATAATCTTTAAAACTTCGCCTCAATATAAAATTTCATAATCTTTGGCAACTTAAATAATCTTTGGCACAAGGGCCTCAATATAAAATTTCATAAAACTTAGTTCAACATCAATTCTTGAAAGATTCATAAAGTAATACGTAAGGAACAGAAAGTAAAGACATAATCTCATCCCGTTACGTATCAGAGCACCTAAGACACACTTGTGAGGAGTCCACTCACGACCGCAACTAATCCTGGTTACCTGCAAGTTACTCATACGAAGAGCAACATTTCCAAGCAGAGGGGTGAGATTTCTCAAACAATAATATTAAGCATATAAATCATATTAAGTACATTCAACAACTTAAACATCTTATAATTCATTAATCATATCTAATAACTTAAACTTCCTTAACTAGTGTCATTATCCTTCCTACATTAGTCATATACTTCATCAAGTAACCTCAATTATTATTCATAAAATATCTTATCTTAAATCATGATCATAAGCATCAATAACTAACACCAAATATAATCGTAAGCATCATCATATAATTCACATAAGTATCATTATCAAAACATAGCATTAATCGAAAGCAACTTCATAATCAAGTTCATAATCAACTTCATAAACAAACATCATCATTAAATCATAATCATCAAATCACAATCAAACTTCATAATCAAACCTCACTTAACTCGACAATGCGACTCAACTCGACTATGTAACTATTAACATCTCAAATCATCTTAGCATCTTGACAACTTAACAACTTGACAACTCGACAACTTCACATCTTAAATCATCTTAAAACTTCTTGATATGCAAATGCATGTGGTACCATTCAACAACATAAATGAGCGTAATTAGGCTCTTCAACATGTGAGCATAAAGTTGCCGGGCTTAAAGCCCCCAACGTAGTTTGAGCACAAAGGCTGCCGGGCCTAAAGCCCCCAACTTTAATGAGCACAAGGCTGCCGGGCCTAAAGCCCCCAACTTTAATGAGTATGCAATGGACTCAACTTCCTACAACTTAGACAACTTCATGAACATCTATGACATCCTAACATCTTGATATCTTGACAACATAACATCTTAATAACTTGATGACTTCATAACGACTTGACGACTTAACAACTCTTATCATCTTAACGTCTTAACATCTTAACATCTTGACAACATATGGATCACGTAAATAATTCATGTCATATCATAATATAACAATATCAAATGATAATAAACAACATCTTAAAACATCATATTCATCAATCATAAACAACTTCATATAACATCGTATTTAAACATCAACAATAATTCACTATGTATCTTTGTAAAAACATAATAAATTATCCACAACATATTTTCATGTCAAACCAAAACTATTGGAAAGATATCACAAATATCAACAACTTTCATGTTTACAAAAAAGATCAATTCAAAACAGAAACATATGAACAAAACGCAAAAACATGAAACAGAGAATGCTGTCACCGTACAATTTTGCTAAGACCTCCCTGTAGTATTTTCATCATAACTCACAGAACAAACATCATTTTCACGTCAAACCAAAGCCACTAGAAAGCTAACAAAATTATCTAAAACTTTCATGTTTACTCCTAAGACCAATTCTGTACCGATCAATACCAGTTTTATTTTAAATTCGAAAAAGTTGTGCTGAAAGTCCATAAAAATTCAATGTGACCTACGTGCAATAATTTGACCATAACTCAAGTTCTATAAATCCTATTGACGTGAGACCAACGGCATTAGAAAGCTAATATCCATACCTACAACTTTAGTGTTTACACCTAAACCCAGTTCGGAACTTAAACTTGTCAAACTGAGACAATAAAAACGCGTTTTGCACATTGACAGCAAAATCGCAGTTCAGCTGCGATTTCGTTTTGGGAAAATCTTTTCCACTTCATCCAATACTCTCCAAACTTGACCCTAATCTTTACCCTATGATTGCTCTATCATTAGAACACTAATTATTCATCAACTTACTGTATGCAAATTCAAAGGGTTCTCAAATCTATTAACAACCTATTACAATTATTAAACCCTAATTCTTAAACTCACCAACATCTCATCCAATTCCATGGTTTTAACCTCAAAACTACTTCCAATAATCATCATATGGGTTATCTAAGGACTGTATACAATTTCTACATCAATTCAACAAGTTTTCATCATCTAATCATCAAATCTCTCTCAAAACCCTAATTCTCAAATTCTCACAAATTTTCCCCAACTTGTTAGATGCAATCTAATGATTTAACAACTTAATATTAATGCAAGATAGTCTTACCCTCACCTTAGATTAATTCCTGAATCAGCGGCAACGTTCTTCTTTCCTAAGGTCTTCTCCTCTTCTCTTGACTTTTCTTTCCTTTTCTCTTCTTTCTTGTTCTCCTCTTTTCCAAAAAGCGGTTTTCGGTAAACTCTTTCTAACCTAAGCTTCTCTATTTATAATACTAAACGCTCTTCCTAAATCTATTTTGGCCAAACAACTTATTCTTCTTTCTATTCTAACCCCCTTCTTATTTCTCTTACACCTCAAAACTACTCTATTCCTCATAATCTTATTTATTTCTAAATTAAATATATCTCTCCCCCACTTAATAATAATAATACACCAATAAAAAATATATCTCTAACAAATAACAAATATATTTCTACACCAAATAACAAATATATCTATAACAAATAACAAATATATTTCTACACCAAATAACAAATATATCTATAACAAATAACAAATATATTTCTACACCAAATAACAATTATATTATGCTAGTAAATACCAACATATAACATAACAAAATATCACATAAATCATACCAATCATATAAATATACTCTAAAACTAATTAAAATAATTAAATAAAAAGGAGGGCGTTACAACTCTCCCCAACTTAAAAGAATTTCGTCCTCGAAATTCAAGCACAAGAGAAAATAAATTTAATTACTGTTTCTTCAAACAAAACACAAAACCACATCAATGTTAGTCAGTTAAACATGATCACATAATAAAACATAACTACTAACTAGAAAACATGACGACACGACACAACGACTCTTCTACTTGGCCGGACGGACCGACCTGCTCTGATACCAATTGTAACACCCCGTTTTCCCAACGTAAAAATTTCTTAAATAAAATCAGAGTTTTTCATCATAAAACGGAATGTCACATTTCTTAAAAAACGTAAATGGAATAATAATTTATCCTTCAAAAATATAACAACATAATCTTTAAAACTTCGCCTCAATATAAAATTTCATAATCTTTGGCAACTTAAATAATCTTTGGCACAAGGGCCTCAATATAAAATTTCATAAAACTTAGTTCAACATCAATTCTTGAAAGATTCATAAAGTAATACGTAAGGAACAGAAAGTAAAGACATAATCTCATCCCGTTACGTATCAGAGCACCTAAGACACACTTGTGAGGAGTCCACTCACGACCGCAACTAATCCTGGTTACCTGCAAGTTACTCATACGAAGAGCAACATTTCCAAGCAGAGGGGTGAGATTTCTCAAACAATAATATTAAGCATATAAATCATATTAAGTACATTCAACAACTTAAACATCTTATAATTCATTAATCATATCTAATAACTTAAACTTCCTTAACTAGTGTCATTATCCTTCCTACATTAGTCATATACTTCATCAAGTAACCTCAATTATTATTCATAAAATATCTTATCTTAAATCATGATCATAAGCATCAATAACTAACACCAAATATAATCGTAAGCATCATCATATAATTCACATAAGTATCATTATCAAAACATAGCATTAATCGAAAGCAACTTCATAATCAAGTTCATAATCAACTTCATAAACAAACATCATCATTAAATCATAATCATCAAATCACAATCAAACTTCATAATCAAACCTCACTTAACTCGACAATGCGACTCAACTCGACTATGTAACTATTAACATCTCAAATCATCTTAGCATCTTGACAACTTAACAACTTGACAACTCGACAACTTCACATCTTAAATCATCTTAAAACTTCTTGATATGCAAATGCATGTGGTACCATTCAACAACATAAATGAGCGTAATTAGGCTCTTCAACATGTGAGCATAAAGCTGTCGGGCTTAAAGCCCCCAACGTAGTTTGAGCACAAAGGCTGCCGGGCCTAAAGCCCCCAACTTTAATGAGCACAAGGCTGCTGGGCCTAAAGCCCCCAACTTTAATAAGTATGCAATGGACTACAACTTAGACAACTTAATGAACATCTATGACATCCTAACATCTTGATATCTTGACAACATAACATCTTAATAACTTGATGACTTCATAACGACTTGACGACTTAACAACTCTTATCATCTTAACGTCTTAACATCTTGACAACATATGAATCACATAAATAATTCATGTCATATCATAATATAACAATATCAAATGATAATAAACAACATCTTAAAACATCATATTCATCAATCATAAACAACTTCATATAACATCGTATTTAAACATCAACAATAATTCACTATGTATCTTTGTAAAAACATAATAAATTATCCACAACATATTTTCATGTCAAACCAAAACTATTGGAAAGATATCACAAATATCAACAACTTTCATGTTTACAACAAAGATCAATTCAAAACAGAAACATATGAACAAAACGCAAAAACATGAAACAGAGAATGCTGTCACCGTACAATTTTGCTAAGACCTCCCTGTAGTATTTTCATCATAACTCACAGACCAAACATCATTTTCACGTCAAACGAAAGCCACTAGAAAGCTAACAAAATTATCTAAAACTTTAATGTTTACTCCTAAGACCAATTCTGTACCGATCAATACCAGTTTTTATTTTAAATTCGGAAAAGTTGTCCTGAAAGTCCATAAAAATTCACTGTGACCTACGTGCAGTAATTTGACCATAACTCAAGTTCTATAAATCCTATTGACATGAGACCAACGGCATTAGAAAGCTAACATACATACCTACAAGTTTTGTGTTTACACCTAAACCCAGTTCGGTACTTAAACTTGTCAAACTGAGACAATAAAAACGCGTTTTGCACATTGACAGCAAAATCGCAGTTCAGCTGCGATTTCGTTTTGGGGAAATCTTTTCCACTTCATCCAATACTCTCCAAACTTGACCCTAATCTTTACCCTATGATTGCTCTATCATTAGAACACTAATTATTCATCAACTTACTGTATGCAAATTCAAAGGGTTCTCAAATCTATTAACAACCTATTACAATTATTAAACCCTAATTCTTAAACTCACCAACATCCCATCCAATTCCATGGTTTTAACCTCAAAACTACATCCAATAATCATCATATGGGTTATCTAAGGACTGTATACAATTTCTACATCAATTCAACAAGTTTTCATCATCTAATCATCAAATCTCTCTCAAAACCCTAATTCTCAAATTCTCACAAACTTTCCCCAACTTGTTAGATGCAATCTAATGATTTAACAACTTAATATTAATGCAAGATAGTCTCACCCTCACCTTAGATTAATTCCTGAATCAGCGGCAGCGTTCTTCTTTCCTAAGGTCTTCTCCTCTTCTCTTGACTTTTCTTTCCTCTTCTCTTCTTTCTTGTTCTTCTCTTTTCCAAAAAGCGGTTTTCGGTAAACTCTTTCTAACCTAAGCTTCTCTATTTATAATACTAAACGCTCTTCCTAAATCAATTTTGGCCCAACAACTTATTCTTCTTTCTATTCTAACCCCCTTCTTATTTCTCTTACACCTCAAAACTACTATATTCCTCATAATCTTATTTATTTCTAAATTAAATATATCTCTCCCCCACTTAATAATAATAATACACCAATAACAAATATATCTCTAACAAATAACAAATATATTTCTACACCAAATAACAAATATATCTATAACAAATAACAAATATATTTCTACACCAAATAACAATTATATTATGCTAGTAAATACCAACATATAGCATAACAAAATATCACATAAATCATGTAAATCATACCAATCATATAAATATATTCTAAAACTAATTAAAATAATTAAATAAAAAGGAGGGCGTTACACAGGATGCTTAGACTGTATGCTTGATGTTGCCGAGGAGCGGAGTTCCTCTTTTTATGTGCAAGTGTCTAGATTAGGGCTCTGATCTAAGGTAGTTCTTGCATGTTGGATTTTGTTGTCTATGTAGTTGGAATTGAGATATTATTATATCTGAGATCGGAGGATGTATTTTTGTATCTTTATTTTGAGATTTGTAGTTGTTTATGGATTATATATGTGTTCCGCTGCTACGAGATGTAACATGATGATTATGCATGTATGTTTTGGTTTGATGACGTAACATCTATTTCTAGAATATGTTCGTATATTCGCGCGTTTTACCGCTTAATAGAAGTAGGGTCTTACACGCCTCAAAATTGCTAACTTTACTAAAATAGTCGTACATATAGTTATATTATAAAAATGATAAAATAGTAAATAAAATAGTTTAAATTTAGGATAAAAGAACAAAACAATACAATCAAATAGATGGATCCTCGTCATATATACCAGGAGAAAGACGGGAACTAACGTGTCTGTCTATCCGTTTTTCTACTTTCCTTAATCGTATATAAAAAAGAGATATCAATACTAATAAATAATATGATCAAATGTATTTTTGGAAAATAAAATTAAAATAAACTCTTTTAAAAGTTTCAAATATTGTTCATGTAGTACTGTTCCTATTTTAATAGGATTTAAGTATCTTTTTTAATTAATAATTTAAATTTTGATTATAGTAGCGTTGCTCTTATTTTAAAGAGATTTAATATATATTTTAATTGATAACTTAAATAATAACTTTTTTTTTTTGACAAAACTTAAATAATAACTTAAAAGGGGTAAAATTAAAAATATAATAGTTTATATGAAGAGTAATATTTGAAATAAAAAAAATCACTTCAAAATCATGTATCTCCTTTTTTTTAAGCAAAACAAAAAATATAATAAATTAAAATAAAGAGATACAGAGACTAGGGGAGACATAAGACCTGACCCAGGTATAACCCAACGGGAGTACATCATGATAAAAAATAGACCAAGTGGACCAACCCTAATTCATCCTAATAAATATTCATTCATTACAGGTGCAACGTAGCGAACCTGCGTACGGGTACGAAACCGAATTACAAAAAAATATAACAAGTGAACATTTGCAAAGAACATTAAGGTTTTAAAATTGGTGAATGGACTGACCGCCAACACGGTATCAAAATCCAAGTGCGCGGAGCTCCCTGAACATGACAACAAACATAAAAATTAAAAGCTCTTTCGAGCATTAACAATACCAGAGTGGATGCAGACATGACACCTTGAAGTCTGCATATCTCAACAGATCCAGAACATCAGAAAAACGAAGAGGTGAGCCCACCAAACACAATCAGTTTCAATCAGACTCGTAAAAACCCAAGTCAAGGGATGAGTCTAATAGGTTAGTAACGCTGACCCTTTCAGATTAATGGAACCACACCCTTTCGGGTTTTTGAAAATGTACCACGTCAAAAAGAGGCCAAAACTTCAACCACACCTAATCTCTGCTGATCAAGAACATAAGAAAATGCATGTTGGGACAGGATCAATTTACACCACTTTGTCAGACTTAATATATGACAACTCCGATAATTCTATACTCGATAACCGTTTTACAAAATCGACTATTGGATTGAAACATATTATAATATAGATAATGTCTATAAAATATGACTTTAGTCGAACATCATTTGATATGACAATGAGATAGATCAAAATTAACGTATGTCAATTGATACTATCCTTGTACTGTTGTACATATATTAGAAGTCTTTATATATTGTTCTTGTAAAAAGAAATCTTGAATCATTATGCAAACTTTTTGTTAATGTTGAATTGAAAATTTGAATGTTTATTAGCATGGCCGTCTTAAACATTTTAAGAGCTCAGTATAGAAAGCTTAAATTAGCAACGGTCCGACCATGACAAAATGTATAGTGAGTCACCCAATTTTAGGGTTGTTTTAAACATTTCAGGACTCTTGTGCGGTAGCCCAGCTTGCTTTGTAATTGTAATTGTAAAGAGTAAATAAAAAATGAAAAGGAAAAATGAGTATAATATATTTATGCTAGGCGGAACCCACTTAAATACCAAATTTAGCTAATGGATCAAAATGAAAAATAGCCACCATGCCTCTTAGAAAGGACACAAACGATATTAAACCTGGAAAAAAGAGGACATGGGTTTTGCTCCACTTTCCATGTGCTAGATTCTATTGTCTAAATACATTTGGCATCCATACATGGAAAATAAAGACAGCTCAATTAAGGGTAGAAGGAATCAATGCTTCTATGTCTTTGGTTCTCTCTCTAAAATGTACAAGAAGGCAAATTACTAGTGGTGAGAAGAGATGATGACTCGTATTTTATGGACAAACTAATTTCCAAACAAAATTCTCTAAGGCAAACAAGATAAGGCATTCAAACAATCAGACAGAGATGATTTGTATGTGCTCAATTTCATTAACAAATAAAGAAGTTGGCAACACATGTCATGTTGTCAAATGTCAAGCTATGTGTATGTTACATTGAGGTTGCTGCAGCATGCATTGCTTAAGTTTCCAAACGGTTGTGTGGGTGTGTGGGGGTGTGCCTTCTTTCTATGAGATAGTTTTTGAGAGTGAGATCTAAGTACATTTAATTTAACATTAAAGTTAAGTTAAATATTACAATGCCGTTCAAAGAAAAATGTTAAAGATTACAATACGATGATTGGACTCAAAACCTATGCTAGACGTGATGGTGACTATTAAAGTTGTTGGAGCGACAATTCCTAAAACGTTGGATGTATATATGTGGTTAGACACTCTCAACATTGGAACTAATATTTGAAAGCGAGGTCCAAACTTATATAACATTTTAGATAATTCATATTTGTACAATTAATTGGGACAAATTTTATAATAACTATTTCTTATACTTTCATTGTATTCTTAGTCTTACTATATCTCTTCATCTTTATCTCTCAATTGTTTTTGACCTATATATATATATATATATATATATATATATATACATATATATATATATATATGGGGGGGGGGGGGGGGGGGGGGGGAGGGGAGCGAGAGAGAGAGAGAAGATTGTCCTATAAATTATCATAAAATGGATATACAAATATCATTACTCAACATGTTAATATCCCAAGTTTTTAGGATTTGTTTCCTCCATCATTCTATGACATATATATATATATATATATACATTATTGAAAAAGAGTGGATTTAGCAAGGATTCATCATTGAAAAAGAGATTATAACGAATTATAAAATATGAGAGAGAGAGAGAGAGAGAGAGAGAGAGAGAGAGAGAGAGAGAGAGAGAGAGCGAAGACAACATAAGCAATTATGTTAGTTCACCCCCACAATCTAAGGTTAGTCTAGTCTCATTGCATTTCCTAAAAAATTTCCACTATAATCACACAAGATTACAAATACTTAGATAAACAAGTCTTAGATTTTCTTTCCTCACAATTAAAGTTTCTTGAATCCTTATTTCACTCTAATATCTAGTTTCTAAATGGTGAAGCAATTATCTAGTTTCATATCCTTCATTAAACAATTTGTTGAAATACCTCTTCCATTTATCTTTTATATCTTTTTCCTTAACTAAAACTTTGCCTTCTTCCAATTATCTTGTTCTCTCTCATATTTTCTAATAATATGAGAGAGAGTTGGGATAACACCTATAATAGAAAATATGATAGAAACTAGACAAATGTGGGTTTGGGTATGTAAAGAAAAGACATATAAATTTTGTAGTAAGAAGAGTAAATCAGATATAGAGGAGTCAGATCACTAAAGATAATGGTAGATCTAAAATAACTATAATGAAAGATCTTAAGATAAATGAGTTGAAAAAAAATATAATTTTTGATAGATCATTGTAACGTCGTTTGATTCAGGTAGTCGATCCTATAAATTATCATAAGATGGATATACAATAATCTTATCTTAAAAATGATCCAACCACTAGACTATTTGAAGAAAAAAAGTAAGACTTCCATGTCCGTCAAAAGAAAGTGAGACATCCATGAAGTTTATCAATAAATCAAATAATGGATGGAAGGTCAGCATTTTGAGGATTGGGTTTCCAAGAGAGAATTTTGAGAAATAGTAGATTGGAAAAATAAAATCCTTTATTAAAAGAATAAAAACAAATACCACCTCCCCCAATTACTCTCTACCAATCTGTACTTTCTCCTGGAGTATGTACTTTCTCCTAATTTTAATAAAAAAAAAAAGGTTATTCAAATAAAAGTTCACAACTCGTAAGCATAAAAAATTGGGTTAAATATGTTTTTGGTCCCTATAAACATGTCAACTTTTCGTTTTAGTCCCTCTAAAATTTTCCTTCAATTTTTAGTCCCTATAAAATTTTCAATCTTCACTTTAGGTCCCTCTTTTAAAGTAAACTCATATGTAGAATTAATATTTTTTAATAAAATTTTTCAGAAAAATTCAAAATATTATAAGAATCACTCCAAAAAAATTTTAGAATTTTTTAACAAAACATGAATTTAATATGAATTTTTATATTTTTTACGGTTAAAAATTCATATTTAATTTGTGTTTTGTTAAAAAATTCTAATTTTTTTCAGGAAATTGTTTTAGAATATTTTACATATTTCTGCACAATTTCATTAAAAAATACATAAATTAAGTTGAAAATAGGGACCAAAAGTAGTGATTGAAAATTTTATAGGGACCAAAAGTTGAAGGAAAATTTTAGAGGGACTAAAACGAAAAGTTGACATATTTATAGGGACCAAAAACATATTTAACCCTAAAAAATTACTACCATTAAATTAAAAAAAGCATAAAATTATATTCCTCTTGTCCAAACTAATATTTGGAATTTAATACACCAAGTTGCAAGAAATAGACCAATAAGAGACCAAGAGTACCCTCTCTCAAAAAAAAAAAAAAAAGAGACCAAGAGTACCCACTGCCCTATCACTTCAAGGTCACACTCCCCCAGACAAATAGAAACAAGAATCCCCCAACAGCCATACAAAATAGAATAGAATATGGCAACCCATTTTATCTTTCTCAATCTAATAATCCATCCAAACATGTACACCAAAAACCACCAATTAATTCGGCTAATCACCTACATAACCTAACATTATCTTCTTCCTTTTTTCCAAATTCTTAATCATATTAACCATAATCATTCTCATGATTCATGTATCATATTATCCTCTCTAGTCCCTCCCTAGTCCTCCTACTTATATTATATTATCCTCTCTACTTAATTAATTTATTGGTTTTCTATTTTTTTTTCTTGGGTATATTTCCAACTTTAACCTCAATTTACAAACCAAGTCAACCAAGAAAAAACTTGACCAAACTAAATTTTCAAGCAACACTGATAATGCTATCCCCACCCCCACCATTATACTTCCCTGCAGCCATGGTTTTAAAAGGCGATGATGAAGCCGATGACGACGAATGGCTGCTACTTTCCGGTGAATGATCTTCCGATGGAACCGAAGGTTGCAGCTTCAATGACAATGGGAAAGGCTCGATGGAAGAAGAAGAAGCAGCTTTGTCTTTCAAGTTCAGATTAGCCATCTTAGAAGAAGGAGGCAGCATTGGTGTTGGCCTAATTGGCTTGGCCACTCTTTCAGCACTCATTACCGGCAATGTTACCGGACCAAGACCCATCGGAAAAGGTGTCCCAGGGATGCCGCCATAATGTGAAGATGGATATGCGGCGGGGGTTGGTGGTGGCAGTGGCGCCACTGTTTCTTGCTGAAATTGATCATCTTCCATTATAGTTGAAGGTTCCATCACCTAAAATAAATAATCCAAGGCAAAATTACATTAATGATAATTTTAATAACGACAGTACAATCTCTTGATAATTTTAATAAAACAGTACAATCTCTTTATCATAATAATTGTCACGTTCGCAAAAATATATGTCCGGAGATAATATATTTGGGACGGAGGGAGTAAAATACAAGTACAAAAAGTCACCATGAGCTTATGTTAATTGATAGGAAGAATGAATCCTCTTATAGTAAAACGAAATAGTTAAAAAAACATATGTAATTGTTATTTTTTACTCATGTCACATTATTATTTGTGTTGAAAATATATTAGACATGTTTATAAATTCAGTTGATAAATCGTCAATAAATTTTGTGATTAAATCGTCGTCAAGAAATTTTAAATCACAGTCAAACATATATGCAATTTTAAATTTAATTATAACTAATATCAAAAGATAAAAAATTAATATATCATGATTACAATTGGTTCATAATATAAAAATATTCTACATTAATAATATATAATTAAATCTAATATCTATATAATAAAATAATTTTTTTTGACAAGATATAATAAAATAAATTATGATTATATCTATGTATAAAAATTACATTATTATTAATTATTTATCATGATCATCATTAATATTTATATAATAAAATAAATGAGCATTATATATTTGTATAAAAATTACATTATTATTAAATTATTTATCATCATCATCATTATTACTTTGAAAAGTAAAATTATACGAAATATATTTAAGGAAATTAGTTTTTTCATTTTTGACTAGACTAATAAAATCAAATTATTAGAAAAGGAAATTGTTAAAAATATAAAAGGAAATTATTAAAAAAGATTAAAACAAAGAACAAATATTACCGTATCGGTGGTAATATCAAAGAGACTGGATCTCCGGCGACGGCGGTTCTGGTTATGACGGCGGAGGAAATACTTCTGAGCATGACTTGCAACCTGAGTTGGTGTCCTAGTTTTCACAAAGTTTCTAGAAATTCCTCTCCAATCACCTTTACCAACCTGTTGCAAGCCCAACAAGAACAACTTGTGTTCTTCCTCTGTCCAAGGAACACCTTCACCAACCAAAACAAAAAACATTAATATACATAAGCAAAAATATATCAAACAAAAGTTGATGTATCTAGTTTAAATACTGACCTCGTTTGCGTTCTCTGGATCGACCAGAGGCGTGAATGATGTCATCGGATACATAACCGGCATCCGCAGGGTTGGAATCTTGTGGAGGTGGTTGTTCATATTGAGAAAGGTTGGTCATGCTAGCACTTTTTCTGAAAGGATTGTTATTGGTGGTGGTGGTGGTGTTGGGGTGGTTGTTGCCTCCGGTGAGTCGAACACCAAAAATCATGATGCTTTTTTCTTCTCCACCACCGTGGTTGCATGTTCTCGAGTTGTGGCCGTTGTTGCCGCACTGTGAGCACGTGCGAGACAAAGACATCTTCTTCGCTTTCTTACTCACTCAACAAAAAATAATAATGCTGAAATCAATCCATGTAAGGAACATAATCTAGAGAGAGACTATATATTTATATATGATGTGAAAAAAAGAGAGAAGGGTGGACGTGTGTTTCTCTCTCTAGTTTTTCATCTTAGAGAGATATATAGAGAGAGATGATTTGCGAGATTTGGGTGATAGGAAGATTTTATTTTATCTTTGGCAAATATAAGACACGGTTTTGTTATGTTTTGATAGGCTTTTTAAATTGAGATTTGGATTTGACCAAAAAAACTAAAAACTGGAAAGCAGTTACTTACCTCTTAAGCGTCTAGTTTTGATCAACGGTCAAGATCGTATAACTGCGTTAAAACTTATGAATAATTGGGATCGTCTGATCTATGTTTATAGTCGATATCTAATGAATCTATTTTTTTTTTTTATTTTGACCCTTGTGGCATAAGTTAAGAATTTAAAGATAGAATTATTATTATTATTATTTTGACAAAGAATTATTATTATTTTAAATTGTCTGTTCAATATTGTAAAAAAAAAAACGAGGAAAATATTTTAAAAGTTTGATTTATCCTTTTAATACAAAATTTATTTCTTAATTTTATTTTTGATTTCTTAACTCGTGTCCTTTAAAAGTAAGTTAGTATGACCTAATAAAAAGTTCATTTCGACCCTTGATATTGACCACGCCCGCCTACAAGCCAATTAGCCTAACAATCGAAGTCTTCCCTTTCTAAAGAATTTAAAACAAAAATTACTTATGATATTAGGCAAACATTTCATCAATGAAATAATATGCAAAAGAACAAATTAGTAGGGTTCTCACTCAAAACTTACTCTAATGATAAACCATATATAAAAGAAAACAACTCTAATGACATATCCACTAAATGTTTGTTTTGGGACCAAATTAAAAAAGTGTTGGACCCACTCTATTTTAACAAATAAAAATTCAAATTTATTATTTCTGTTGGTGAGGATAATTTTTGGTAGAGAATTAATGTGACCAACGTGAATGACAGAAGCTATATGTATTTTGTAGGTTAACTTGGGTGTTGTCGTGGTATAGATGATAGTGATATGGCATAAGATGAGACTCATATATGCCGTGGGGAAGGAAAGATAGTTTGTATAGGCATTTGAAATCATATATAGAGACAAAAACAGATAAATTATTGTCTTGATGGATAGTGTTGTGTTTGATGGTATTGGTAATGTTTGGTTGGAGGATAATGTCCACAAATTAGGACCGTCCTCTTTTGTGTGTCATATATGTTGCTTCAGTTAACACGAGACTAAAATGTGTGTCCAAATTTTGTTGAGGGATTCTTGCTGTATGTCCAAATTTTGTTTAGCATTTAATGTCAAACAATATTTATGGAATGAAATTCAAAATTGGAAAATCTAATATCCGTTCATTGGAAACGCGTAGTATTAATCTAATCTCTTATTTGACTTTCTTTTTTAAACAAAGAGTCTCTTAATTGACTGAAGCAATTTTTTTTATAAATGTCATCATAAAAATATACGCGCTCCATCTCAAAATATCTATCGCATTTGACAACCTTCGTCAGCTTAACTCGATTGATAAAAAAAAAAAAACATTGTTCTATATACCTTAATACACATGGGTTAGGGTTAGAACCATAAACTCCCCACTAATTCACTTTAAGAGAGGATTTTTTTAGTTATTAGGCTATTTGATAAAAAGAAATTGAAAAACAAGTAATTAAAGTTGCATTGACTACAATGTTAGACAAAAAGAAAAAGAAATTAATTCTTATAAAGGTGACAACATTTTTTAGACAATTTTTATTTACAAATTTGATAATTATTATGAGACAGAGAGCGTAGTGTATTAAAAAAATACACTATTTCCAATATTGATCAATATCAGAAGAAAAGAGTATTTATTAAAAAAATGTTAAATATAAATAATTATTTTGATATCATAAAAAATAAGTAGATTTTCAAAAGCACTATAGAGAAATTTGTTTCAAGTAAATAAAAGAGTCATGAGTTAATTTTTTTTTGTGTCTTTTCAAAAATATATACTACTCTTTGCATTTACTCTCTTTAATTATTTTTGTTTTTAATATTTGCAACTATGGAGACAAAAAATTTAGATTAGTTGAGTCTCGGAGGTTCACTAGGATCAAAACGAACGTCAAGGTTTCAAGTTTGATGATTGGATCCACGTCCTTGGCAGATATGAGTGTAACTCGTTACCAACTGAACCCTACATGTTTATTGTTTTAGTTCTTGAAACATTTTTTTATGTCAAAATTAATATTTAATTTCCTACAGTATACTGCTCGGATCTTGATTATAAGTAAAAAAAATAACTCAAACAATAAATAGATCTAAGTGATAAGAGATTTAGATCCTATAAACAAGTTGTCAAGAGTACGATCATAGACTCTTGTAGGAGAAAATTTCTTGACGGAGACTTTTTTTTTTGTGGTGGCCGGGATTCGAACCCCGGACCTTGCATATATTATGTATTGTCCATACCAACTGAGTTAAGTTCACGAGGACCTTGACGGAGACTAATCACTAATAAACGATGGTGCAAACATAAAAAAAAAATAGTAAAAATAACAGATTTTACATTTACTAAGAAATTTGGTTAAATGTAATATTAATTATTTTGATCTCATAAGTGTATTCTCAAAAGAGTCATTGATGGGAATTAATTCCATGAATATAAAAAAAGTCATTGAAAAATAAAACTTACATTAACCGAAGGGTATTTAAGGATAGACATTATTAAATAGAGTAAAATTTAATTATATTTTTTATATTCGAGATTTAAAACATTTTTTTAGAAAGATAAAATAATAAATAACTTTTGAAATTCGTACACACAAGTAAAATAGTCGGGGTTTAAACTTCAATCAAATTATCTGATCTAACAATTTTAACATTTTGATTTTGACTCGTTTAGCTAAGATCATTTGTGGATGTAAGCATTTGTTTTAATCCCTTAAACTCAAATATTGACTACCTAAGGACAAAAGTAAATATTATACACATATCACATGTACTAATCGAACAATATTTATCACTTGATAAAAGAAAAAATATATTGAACAATATTTTAGGAATGACAGTAAACCGTAATGATTATTTGAATTTCTCTACTAAAGAGAGTTCTAAAAATGTTGTTCATCATGTGATTCAGCTAACTATGAATCATATGGTCCAATTAAGGAATCTTTATTTATAATTTTTTTTAATAAAAATATCTATTAAGGACTTAATGACGTCAATGATAATACATTAATAAGGGTTTCAATGAAAAATATTTAAATATGTCTTACTAACTCTACATCATTATACAAAAGTAATTTATTTATTAAAATATTACTTCTTTTGAAAATTGGACCAACTTGTACATATTTTATTACTTCTTTTCAACGTAGGACTCATTAGTTGATCAGGAGAGTGAATCCTTATATAGTTGTCCGACACCTAATAAGTACCTATCTTTTCTTTCTCCAATGGGGTCCTTAAGAGGGAGAAGTCCTTGTTAAGTAAAGGAACCCCCATTGAAGATACTCTAACAAGCAACTATATAAGGACTCTCTCTCTCGTGAGCAACTAACATGTCCCACATTTAAAAGAAGTAATAAAATATGTACAAGTTGGTTATACTTTCAAAAGAATTAATATTTTATGAGTTAATTTATAATTTAATAAATAAATTAATTTTGTATAATGATGTAAAGTTAATGTGGTCTATTTAAGTACCTTTTACTGGAGTCTCTATTAGTGTATTGTCATTGGAGTCATTGAGTCCTTAATATAATTTTATTAAAAATATATAAATAAACAATGTGTGCATGTGGGGTCACTTAAAGAGTTCTTATTAATGTACTATCATACCCTTGCTAATGTTTTATTTATAATTTGAAACATCTACCGCTGTTGTATATAGGTTTAATTTAATGACTGCAAAGATTTTTTTACAAAAGTTTAATGACTACAAAGATGTTAGGTACTTTTTTGAATAAGATGTGAGGGTCTCCATTGTTGTAAATTACATCATGATATTGAATCAATGGCTTTGTAGCAGTTACAGATAATCCAAATTAATCAAATAGGGTTTAGCATCAAGATCATAAGGCATATCATAATAGAATTCTATTTCTATGCATATACTTCATACTTAATTATATCATGATTATAAAAAGACCATATATTAGTTATTGTAAAATGTAAAATATTAAAATAAGAAGAATTATATCTACGATTGCTATTAAATAAATGATAAAATTATGGTATTGATATTGATTTTTTTTTTACTCAGTATCAATGATATTGATTAATACATTTTTTGAATTTGCGATATTGTTAATTCATAAAAAAAAATTGTTTTTAGAATAATGCATGAGTATATATGTTTAGTAGAAAGACAGTTCTAATTAAGAGGCTTATTGGTAGGTGTGGAATGTGGTTAGGATATGAGTACTGCAGCTAGCTTGGATATGAAATTGACCTCTTCTCAAAACTATGAGTAGGGAAACAAAAGCCTCACAATATATATATATATATATATATATATATATATATATATATATATATATATATATATATATATATATATATATATATATCATAAAAGGCTAAACTTACATGATTAATAAACTTAAAATATCTGAGATGCATTGATCCTTGATGTTGAAAGTTGTCACTATGCCGGTCATAAAATTGGTGGGAAATGTCAGCGTGTGAATGGAAAGTATATAGCTTATTTTAAAACTAAATAATTGAATATTTAATCCACATGTTAATGCAAGCAAATGATACTTTATATTAAAAAAGAAAAAAGAAGGTGATGGTGGAGAATGAAGGTGTATATGAACCGTGAATTGAGCATATTCGATACTTTGAAAAAGATTTGGTTGTCTTCGTACGTTATAAATATTAGCATTTTGCGTTTTGTTAAAATCATCCAAAGTTGTGGGTATGGTCTTATTCTTATACTTGAATAATTTGATAATTGATAAGCAAACATGGACCCCACAAATCACCTACATAGCTTTTTTATGTGGTTGTGGTAGTGACTCGTTCATGATAGTGGCTTTGTACAATATGGTTGGCACTTGGCACCTTTTTTTACGAGAGATAGTTAGCTTTAACTAGTTTTCAACTTTGATAAGGTTATCAATGGCGTTGAAAGTTGAGTGGTTTGATGGTGTGATTCAGCGACAAAAGGACATAAAGTCATCTAAAATGGACACGTTAAATGGGTGATTCAAATCAAGGAATTAGTTACTTTAGTCCCTGAATGTGAAAAGATTAGTCACTTTAGTCCATGAACGGAGAGAAATTGCAAAACAGTCCTTGAAGGTAGACCCTGTTAGTCAATTTCAGGGACTAAAGTGACTAACGAAGTTTACATTCAGAG
The DNA here is from genome assembly GCF_051527215.1 of Medicago sativa. Lineage (NCBI taxonomy): Eukaryota > Viridiplantae > Streptophyta > Magnoliopsida > Fabales > Fabaceae > Medicago > Medicago sativa. The sequence continues at coordinate 24,967,587 of NC_140753.1, read as the reverse complement.
ACTAAATTGACTAACGGAGTCTGCATTCGAGGACTAAATTAACTAACAAAGACTACATTTATGGACGATTTTGTAATTTATCTAAATTCAGAGACTAAAATAACGACTTATTTTCTATTCCGGGATTAAAGTGACTAATCTACCAATCAAAATATTACTATAACTTACCAAATAGTATAATAACTTAGTGGCATAAGAGGCTAACATTTTGGGCATAGGTGGTATTAAGGTCCAACCTACAATTTGAGCCTTAATTAATAAAATAAATGAAAAGTTTAATCCTATCCGTGAAAATGATTTGTCTAAAGAAAATAGTTAAGAAATAATCTTATAAAAAAAAAAATCAGACTTCAGATAAAAAACATTGAATTATTTATTTAATGTCTAAATGCTCATAGAAAATAATTCATATGATCATTTCTAAATGCAAAGTCATTTACCAATATTGTATTTACATCAATATATTCTATCATATATTTCTCAATATAAAATGGCTAGATCATTTGATTTTTCTTGTGACACTGACGATTTCAAGTAGTTCTTGAATATTAGTGATATGCTCAACATTATTCTCATATTCTTTAAGGTTATCACATAAATGATTTCAATCATTCACTCTATCGTTTGCTAAAAGAATCTTGTCGCTACTAGTTTGAAAAGTGAACAATTTACAACAAAAACAATATATTTTATCCACCTGATGTAAACCAACCACTTTCTTTCAAAAGTCTCTCAATTACTCAACTTTTTGAAAAAAAATAAGAATATGAAAAATGACTAGAAAGTTTGTCCGTAGGAAACGTGAGATTCAATTCTCTAATAAACCATTTTCAATTAAAATATTTATGGTGGTTTTAACACTCGTTCTTTTTCCTCTTCCTTTTTTCACTACCACATGCATGTTTTCATGGCAACATTATAGGATAAAATAATGAAACAAAACGAATAGAATATTAGATGATGAACAGTGCTCGTCGTTAAAGCTGCCACTAAAATCCTTTTTCTTCTTCCTTAATAAGTTGTTGCTGCAACTTTGTCTTTCACTCTTGTGCCTCTCTATTTTGTTATATGCTCATACAATGTTGTTGTTGCAAATTAGGGATTTGAACTCCCTTTCTATTTTGTTAAACCTAAGTGCTGTTACTTTTTTTGGCTTCATGGACCCCCTAGTTATTTATTTTATTACGGGGCACAAATTTTAACTTATTTTTTAGGCCTAGGATGGTCGCCTCTTCGTCATGTTTCAGATACGGCCTTGGTTTCAAAGAGTCTTATATTGGATGAAATAATGTTAAAATATAAATTCATATAGTCTGGTGTCCCTTACATTTCAAATTGATTTCCTAAGAGTTGAGTTATGTCCGATATAAACTTTTAAAATATGAACATAATATTAATTAATCAAGCAATAAGAAATAAACAAAAACATAATTATTAAGCAAAAGTATCTGAAATTATAAAATCTACATACCTAAAAAAATTGAAAATACTTCAATTTTTATATATTATAATTGCGCTCTATCGGTTTTCAAATTTTAGAAATGGTGTATGATTGTTTTTTCTTTTAAGAAGCCATCATGTTCTGAATTGTCCAAATGTTTATACTTGATAGTCCTACATCGGATATAAGGTTAATTTCAAGCCCAGATATGGTTAAGCTCAAGAAAATTGCTTTTTTGACATCAAAAGTTTCCTAAAAACACATGTAAATGACGAAATTACCCCCAACGGTAGTTAACTACCGCTGGGAAAACCGACAACAGTTAAATACCGCCGCTAAATTCCTTTCTTCACATACTAGCCTGTACTCAGGAACCTCAACATATTAGTAATAAAAAAACGGAAACCAATGTGTTGTAGTTGTTGTGTTTTAAACCAAGTAAAGCATAAACATATTCTTCTTCCCGTGGTTCTTTCTCAGTTCATCCAAGCTAGAAAAACATAAACATATTATTAAACAAAGTAGTTTTCTCCAAAAATTAAAATCTGGGTTCTTCTTTTCTTCTAAGCATGTAAAGTTTCCTAAGCAGATCCATCTTTTTCCTCTTCTTCTGGACTGAAAAATTAAGTTGAACGCAGATCCATCTTTGAGTTTTGAGTTTCGATCCATTTTGAATTTCTTTTGGGTTCTTCCTCTTCTTCTTTTATTAACTAGATAATTTGTTTTACAAAACCAAATTAAATAATAAAAAGAAAATTGATGTTGAGTTATTTATAATCTTTGTTTTTTAGGTTTATGAAGAAAAGACTTTCGTTGGTTAAGAAAACTGTTGTAGTGTTCTTCATGATTCTCTAGCTTATCTTTTTAAAGAATTCAGCGGTAGTTAACTACCACTGGGGCCAGCGATAGTTAAATGTTGTCGGTTTTTCCAGCGGTAGTTAACTACCGTTGGGGGTAATTTCGTCATTTACACGTGTTATTAGGAAACTTTTGATGTCAAAAAAGCAACTTTCTAAGATCAAATATGGTCAAGCCCAAATATGCTCAATTCCGAGCACAACATGCAAACAAATAAAATTAGAATCCTTTAAAAGGCACCTCATTGGTCGACATCAAATGGTTTGATGTTGTAACGTTCCAACCTCTCCTAACGAACAACGTCGAAACCATTGATGGGTGCCAAATGTAATTGTTTCCCCATCAATATTCCAATGGCTCAGCACCTCGTTGATAAAAGACATAATTCGAGTGCTTGCAGGTATCCCCCCACCTCCACCCCCTCCCATCGAACTCGCTTCAACATCGTCGCTTCTTATTGGGCACCATTCTTCTGATCAAATCAGATCAGTGATTCCATTTGTGGAAAACTAGTTTTCCTAGTCTTTTCTTGCAAAAGATCAGAACTTCAATAAATCCAAAAAAAAAAAAATGGCAAGGCTAACAACGAGCGAAACCACCAAAAAAGTGTGGTATGCCACATCAATCCTGAACACACAAGTGTAAGAACCAATTTAATTTAGTTATAATACTTCACACTTGATGTTTTGATGATAGCAAAGCAAACGACAAAGAAAATGAACAATTTGTTCTAGTGTGCTATACAAGTATGTCAACAATCATCAAGTAAAGATAGTTAAACACTAGATTGCTAGAAGATCAAGAAAGCATGGATGTCAGAAGCACATCAATTCATCCTCTGGACAAATGGCTCTTAAAGCACAAGTCAAGTTGATCAAGCAAATTCATGCAACAAATCGTATAATTGTTAGTGTATGAATATATACATGTATGAATAGTTAGTTTCCATCTTGCCAACACAAAGTCAAAATGAAACCAAAGAATGGTGTGAGCAAAGTGATCCTCTGAATGGGTCATGCAGAAGAATATGAAGATTAATCCTCTTAGCAAAGCGATCGTTTGAATGATATTTATAAGAGAAATTGAAGACCAACCGTGTGATCTAAGAAATCCTCTAAATGGTCAACACATAAGGAAATTAAAGTCAATCCTCTCAATACGAAAACCCTCTGAAGGCTCTTCATCAGAAGATAAAAAAGATCAATCTTTTGATTAACACTACAACATACTGTTAAAGCTTTGGTTCTCCGAACAAGACAAAATTTTATCCTCCGCAAGATTCTCTAATTGAAGATCAACTCATAAAGCTATATGAAAGTCTTATCCTCTGAAATATCTTTTGAAGAATAATGATTTGGTTATCTATCAATCCTTGCATCAAAAGAAATTATGTTCAAACAAATGAGGACAACGGGAAAATAATACAAAAAGTATTATGGTACAACATCGTCTCGCTCTAGCCATCTTTCCTTTGTTAAAAAAAAATTAGGCGGTGTCTACTTCATAACCGCAAATCTTGGCAACACCGATAGGTACCGATTTAGGTTTTTCTTCAATGATATCTTGAAAGGGAATTTTAACTTTCAACTTCACATTAACGGTTGGTTTGACATCGCCGGAAGCTTCAATTATGGCCGGTTTTGGCTCAACGCCATCGTCCGTCATATTTTCAACCATCACTATAATATATTGAATAACAAAATAACAAGGAAAAACATATAAATAACTTGTGCAACAAGCTAACCAAGAAAAAAAATGAGTCTTACTTTTCCCACCCTATGACCTTCTCACGCGCCCTACACAAATTACCAACATGCCCTTTTGGATTATATAATCCGAAATACCTATATGCACTCCGGATTTTAAAATCCGGACAACTGCGAAGTATAAAAGCAACTTCGCCCCCCATTTTTACAGTTTTACAGTTTCACTTTCAAAACTCTCTATCTCTCTCTCTCTCTCTCTACATTATCCCAAAATTCGTAAACCATAGATCTGCACCAAATTTGGAGTTTTCTTGCTTAAAAGGACTGCATTTCAACCCTTGTCAAACATCATGGAAGGTTAGTTCGATTTCTGTACACATGCATGGTTAATTTGTCCGATATTTTTTAGAATTCTGGTGAAAACGCAATCCGGATTTCGTTTTCCGGACTGAGTTGTTGCAATCCGAAAAACGAAATCCGGAGACACCCAGAATCCACGAATTTACTTATGTTTTATGTTGTTTGAATACCCTAAGTTGATTGCCCTAATATGTATTTTGTAGAACCTTCGTCCTCTACTCGGCGCTTAAGGGAGGCAGGGCATGCTTCCCGTAGGAGGGAGCCTACCCAACAGATGGAGGAGGAAGGTGTTGTTCCTCCTAGGCGTCGGTGTGGCAGAGGATGGCGTGCTAATGTCGAGCCTCAGCAGAAATCGAAGTATGAGCAAGAGCATGAGCATAAGGATATGATGGACGTGCAACAACAACAAATCGAGGTGGAGGAGTTTCAGGAGGAGCATGAGGCAATGGAGGAGGATATGGAGGAGCAGCCGCAGCGAAGGCGGACGAGGAAGCGTGTGGTGGACCTTGAACCACTTCAAGACTATCCCGGTGGCCCACACGACACTAGCCTGCTGTGGAGGTACCATGTGCACGTGGCCAGGAAGACGTCTAATGGCGTGGTATTTATTAATTTTAAGCTTACTTTAATATGTTATTAATCTTTGTGAAAATGATGTTTACATTCGTGAAACCTATAGTTTATTAATGTTACTTTAATAAATTGTTGAACTGCTATGTTTGTGAAGCCATGAGTGTAAACTGATGTTTAGGTATTGTTTTTTATTATTTGCAGTGGTGTAGCAAAATAAAATGCATCAACAACAGAAAGAAGATAGAGGCGATGCATGATGACGATACCAGACCTATCATGAATTCACGGTGGTGGCGAGCTAAAATGCAGGGCTCCGGTCTTGGTTGGCTTCAGGATACCAGCTACAGCCTGATTGACCACTGGTTGATATGTACTTTTGTGGAGAGGTGGCACGAGGAGACTTCCAGTTTTCTCCTTCCGTTTAGGGAGATGACATTGTCACTTGATGATGTGTCCTGTTTGCTGCATCTCCCCATTGATGGCATGCTTCTGTCCCATAGTATTATGTGGAGTGGATGGTGGAGCAGTTGGGGTTTGATCCGGTTGCAGTTGTAGCTGAGGTGACTTAGACCAAAGGTGCACATTGTCGATTCAGCTACTTGAGGAAGATTTTCAAGTAGCGTATGTTAGAGCAGTTGGTGTTGGAGACTGAGTATGGTGTGACTCAGGAGGTGCATAGGTTGCGGGACCAGGCTGTCCGCATATATTTGCTATACTTGGTGGGGATCACGCTCTTCACTGATAATAGCGTCACTGTTATGGATGTTGTCTACCTCAAGTACTTTAGAGACCTTGATATTATTGCTGGTTTTTCATGGAGAGCTGCGGCACTAGCTCACTTATATAAGGTTTTTCATGGAGACCTTCCATGCGGTGGAATTGTGGTCAGTTGTCGGGATACCTGACTTTGTTGCAGGTATAAATTAAAAATCATGTTTTGTTTTATTAAATGCAAGTGTTTATTGTTTGTATATTTTTATGTGGTTGTCATTGCTGCAGGCTTGGGTGTTTCAGCACTTTCAAGGTATGGGAAGCAAGGATGTCTGGGCAGGATATGTGGATCCACGCGATATGCTTTTTATACCACTGTCTGGTTTGGGCACAACAGACAGCTACAGAAACCTACTGGATAGGCTGGATCTGAGTGGCATTGTCATGTCCCCATATGGAGAGCACCGTCAGGTATGTCCATTTGACCGGGCCAGCCTTTTCACTGGATGGCTTAGATACGGAAACCGCACAGTGAGATATATGCCAGAGTGGGTTCTTTGCCAGTTTGGGAGGGTTCAGACCATATCGAGACATCCAGTTGAGGTTGCACCTCCTGAGACTAATTTGGGGGAGATCTCACTCCGCTTTCAGCGTGCTCTTGATCATACGTTGACTCCTGAGCAGTTAGGGCAGCATGCAGTTCATGGTGTGGAGACAGCGTATGGATACATCGAGTGGTTTTACCAGGTGTTTCATCCACGCATGATTCTTCCTGACATGGAGGTACCAGTGCCGATGCCACCGGAGCGTGAGGTCCTTGATGCGCGAGCTGCTCAGGAGGATGGAGATGTTGGGTACTTACAGCTTAGCGGAAGGATGAGCCGCTTCAGAGACCATGTATGTGTTGTGATGTCCAATGGTCTGGTGCCGCAAGGGTATGAGGAATGGCAACATTTGGAGGAGGTATTAAGACAGGTGCATGATGGGAAAGTTTACCGTCATCGGGGAGCTACTGAGGGTGGCAGGGGTGCCAGAGGTGGTATGGGTGTAGTTATTAGGGGCTGATAGTATTGTATTTTATGTTTATGTTTGAATATTTTGGATGCTTTTGAATTATGTAACACCTGGATAATTTTTAATGTTATGTAATCTTGGATAATTTTTAATTATATTTGATTAATGTTTTGTTTGAAACTTATGTTGTGTTGATAATTTTAATGTTATAAGTTCGATTTACTGTTAGAACATGTCACCGACATGATATGTCTGTTTGGAAGCATGCAAAATGCGCCAAAACAGAGGATAAACCAAAACAAATGGCTTCTGCCTGTGTTCTGGTGCATTTCAGATTACATAATCCGGACTGTTTAACAAATTCCGGATTATGTAATCCAGAAGCATCATATCCGACCCCATTTGTTGACTTTCAACATGGTGATTTACACATTTCGGAATACATAATCCGGAATTTGTTAAACAGTCCGAATTATGTAATCTGAAACCATCTATTCAAAAATGGTACCAACAACCATCAAGGTGGTTGAAGGGCCAAAATCCACGAATTTATCCGGATTTTATTTTCTGAAAGCTGTTCGGATTTTATAATCCGGACCAGGGGTATTTTTGAAAAAAATAGGGCGCGCGAGGAAAGCCACAGGGGGGAAAAGTAATACTAAAAAAAAATTTGGCGTAAAATTTCAAAATTGGGTGTTACCCCTGTGTGACTTAAGTCACGTGGGCTTTACAACTACGTGAGTTAACTCACATTGGCCCAACGTGAGTTAACTCACGTTCAACCTTCATTTTAGACTAACGAACATAGCCCAAAAACCAACAAAATCAAATGAGTTAAGATGATACATTACCTGATTTTTTATGCTTGATGAGTGTAGAAACTTACTTCTGGCAATTTGCAATGATTTGAAATGAAGATTTTGACCCAAAAATTCGCACTTTTTGGGTTTTTGGAAGTGAAAAGGGAAAAAATGGATGTTGGAGTGTGGGAATGATGCGTTTTGTACCAAAACAGTACATCAACCCACGGGAGTTAAGTCACACTGAGTTACAACCTATGTAAGTTGTAACACCCCGTTTTCCCAACATAAAAATTTTATAACAATTACCAGAGGTTTTCATCACAAGCGGAATGTCACATTTCTTAAAAATCATAAATGGAATAAATTAATATTTATCCTTCAAAATTCAATCAACAATTAATTAATACTTTGCAGCGGAATTATTCATCATCTAAAATAGTCTTTGGCATGAAGGCCTCCTCATAAAAGTCTTATAAATAGTCTAAAACATAATAATTAGTTCAAATCCAACAACTTCATTATAAATCTCTTAAAACAATACATAAGGAATATAAAACAATGTCAAAACTCCCACCCCGTTACGTATCAGAGCACCTAAAGACACACTTGTGAGGAGTCCACTCACGACCACACCTAATCTTAATTACCTGCAAGTTACCCATACGAAGAGCAACATTTTCAAGCAGAAGGGGTGAGATTCAAAAATCAATAATATTAAGCATATAATTCAACAATTATATCTAACATCTTAAACTTCATTAACTAGTATCATTACTCTCCCTACATTAGTCATAAACATCATCACAGGTCATCAATAATATCACAAACATCATCACATATCATCGACATAGTATTCATGAACATCTTCATATATCATCAAACATTAGTCATAAGCATCATCATATATCATCATCATAATAATCATAAACATCACATATCATCTTAATCATAAACATAAACATCATATATCATCTTAATCATAACATCATATATCATCGTATATCATAATCTCATATATCATCGTATATCATAACATCATATATCGTCTTAATCATAACATCATATATCATCATAATCATAACATCATATATCATCATACTAAAAGACATCACAAGGTAATTTGTAAAACATCACTTAACAACTTGACTTGACAATGCATCTAGACTCGACTATGCAACTCCTAACGTCTTAGACCATCTCGAATCATCATGAAATGCAAATGCATATGGTACCATTCTAGGGCATAAGCCCTCATCGTCGTTGAGCAAAAGCTCCTAGGGCATGAGCCCTCGTCGTCGTTGAGCAAAAGCTCCAGGGCATGAGCCCTCATCTTTAAATGAGTATGCATGGACTCAACATCTTACGTCTTAGAAACTTCATGAACATCTTACAACTCTTTGACTTAGACCGACATTTACATCTTAAATAAGATCAACAACAACATATGCAACACTTATAAGTCACATCATATCAACATCATAACATAACAGTATCAAATGATATCAATAGCATCTTAAGCACCACATCATCATACACATCATAAATAACACATATAGTGCATATATAACAATCGCACATCACTAATATTCTTAGTCATCTTAATCAAAGTTCAACAGCAACATGAGCAACATATATACAGTTCATATATAACATATCATCATTAAATATTATCAAACATCACCAATTCATCATATAACATCGTATTCAAACATCAACAATTCATCATATAACATCGTATTTAAACATCAACAATTCATCATATAACCATAGTTTTAAAACTCGGATCGGTAATCGACTCGGTAAGGGTATTGGGTCACTGAGTCAATGGTCGAACCACTGGGTCACTGGTCGAACCGCATGAAAGAATCGGATTAAATCGGTTGACTCGATTGTGTCACTCGGTCTTTATAATGAAAATCTCGTATTACATTGTATGATATTGCTCTCTAAAAAAATTATTACACTTAAAGTCAAAAAATTAACATAATTTTACAAGTTCATTTTTTTAAATTTATTTTCATAAAAAGAAATTTCGATATTTTTATTCTTGACAAAAGAAATATGCTATTAATCACAACAATATTTACAAGCAAGTGTATTTTTTTTGTGTTAATAATATTAGTATATAATTTTCCAATATATGATTAAGCTAAAATTATGAAAAAGTTAATTGAAACATTAAATTATAATTTTTTTTAATGTTTTTATAAAAGAAAAATGTGAAATATTGTGATCTTTTGCAATTGAATTTAATATAAGAAATAAAAAGTATAATAGATCAACAAGTGATAGCATGGCGTGTTGGTGTAGCATTCTGCTCTTCACTTCATGATGCAGTTGCCGGTTCAATTCCCACCTAGGCCATGAATACCATACTCACCTAGGCCAAATTGAAGTTTTTTACCTTCCCACCTAGGCCATGAATACCCACCTAGGCCAAATTGATTTTTTTTACCTATGAATACCCACCTAGGCCAAATTGAATTTTTAAAAAAAATAAATCAGGCGCTTGTTTCTTGTTGAAAAAAAAAACTAGTGAAATGTTGACCCGACCGGTTCGAGTAGACATCCGAGTCGCCGATTTATTCCGGTTCTGGCCGAGTTGCACCGGTTCACTGCGGGTCAATAACATGACCGATCCAATATGTGAACCGAACCGGCTTACCCACCGGTTCCCGGTCATACCGGTTCGACCGGCCGGTCCGGTCCGAGTTTTAAAACTATGCATATAACATCGTATTTAAACATCAACAATTCATCATGCATCTTTATAAAAACATAATAAATTATCCGCAACATATTTTCATGCCAAACCAAAGCTACTGGAAAGATATCACAATTATCAACAACTTTCATGTTTATACCAAAGACTAATTCAGAACAGAAACATGTGAAACAGACGCAAAAACATGAAACAGAGAATGCTGTCACCATACAATTTCGCTAAGACCTCCTTGGAGTATTTTCATCATAACTCAGAAACTAAAAGTCATTTTCACGTCAAACCAAAACCACTGGAAAGCTAACAAAATTATCTAAAACTTTCATGTTTACACCAAAGTCCAATTCTGTACCGATCAATAGCAGTTTTCGTTTTAAATTAGGAAAAGTTGTGCAGAAAGTTCATAAAAATTCACTGTGACATACGTGCAGTAATTTGACCATAACTCAAGTTCTATAAATCATTTTGACACCAGACCAACGACATTAGAAAACTAACATCCATACCTACAACTTTCGTGTTTACACCTAAACCCAGTTCGGAACTTAAACTTGTCAAACTGAGACAATAAAAACGCATTTTGCACACTGACAGCAAAATCGCAGTTTAGCTGCGATTTCGCCTTGGGAAATCTTTTCGACTCCGTTTTCGATCCAATACTCTCCAAACTTGACCCTAATCTTTACCCTATGATTACCCTATCATTAGAACACTAATTATTCATCAACCCGCTGTATGCAAATTCAAAGGGTTCTCAAATCTATTAACAGCCTATTACAATTCTTAAACCCTAATTCTTAAACTCACCGACATCTCATCCAATTCCATGGTTCTAACCTCAAAACTACATCCAATAATCATCCTATGGATTATCTAAGGTCTGTACACAGTTTCTACATCAATCTAACAACTTTTCATCGGTTAATCCTTAATTATTCACTTAAAACCCTAATTCCTCAATCCTCACAAACTCTTCCTACAACTCGTTAAATCTAATCATTATAATCATATATACACATAATAGTATTGAATGCTAGTCTCACCCTTACCTTAACAATCGATGCAGCCTCTTCTCTCTTCTCTTTGTCTTCTCTTCTCTTCTCTCCTTGTTCTCATTTTTCCAAAAAGCGGTTTAACGTAAAAACTCTTTCTAACCTGAGCTTCCTTATTTATAATACTAAATACTCTTCCTAAATCTGTTTAGGCCCAATAACTCTTTCTACTTTCTATTCTAACCCCAAATCTACTTACTCTAATGATTCTCATATTCTAATAAATAATAGAATAAAGACACTTAATAAAATACCAACACCTCACATATTTAAAATAAATCACATAAATAGACTCTAACTTAATAAAAATAATTAAATATCAAAGTGGGCGTTATATAAGTTAACTCATGCTGAAAGTACCGAGCATGACTTAAGTCACGCATGAGTATTTTCGTCCAATCAGTCGGGAGTGAATGTTTTTTGTTGTGTTGTGAGAGTAGCAATTTTCTTACTCTAAATGTCTTTACACTTCAAACTAAAAGAGACCTCAGGATAATCCTTACTCTAAATATCTTTAGCCAAGTCTAGAGTTTGATAGTTCTGCTTCTTGAACATATAAACTTTTTGAAGGGGAGCTCACCATTAGCATTATGATTCCACGTAGATTATCTTGTTTGTCTTTGGTTGATGAAGTTACTTGTTCAACAAGTTGCTTCAAGTTTGGGAACAACTGCTGCAATTTCAAAGCAATACGCCATTGATTAGAGATCAAGCATGTGAGGTGCTTTACAATATTAGTGTAGCCCCTCCAAAAATATTAAAGTAACATTTATTGTTATTTTTTTATTAATTTTTTTTTTGTCAAGTAGCCTTCAAGTAGCCTAGTGACTAGAGCTCACACAATTTAATTGTCGAGAAGTGGAGTGTCCGGGGTTCGAACCCCGACTCTTGCATTATGCAATATCCCTACCAACTGAGCTAAGCTCACGGGGATTTTCATTAATTTATCTATTGAATTTCATCCCACTTAATTACTTCACTAATTATAATTAATAAAAATGTGTTTCCTCAAAAAATTAATAAGAATGTGTTAGTAAATTACAGTACTAATTTTTTCATTGAAATCAACTTAGTTAATCATTTTCTTTAGAACCGCACACAACGTAAAATTGACTATTAAAATGAGACGAGAAAGTAATAATATCTGGATTTTTTTTTTAAAGATTACAATTTTTTAATTTAAAATCGCTTTTTAACAGAATTTAAAAATACTTAAATAGTGCACACCAATAAAATTTATCAAATCTCCCTAAAAAAATAATTTATCAAATCAAATAGTTATATTATTATTAAAAAAAAAGTTAAATTACCAAAAGCAACGATGCAAGAAAAGTTCTCGTCCGCTGTTGTTTGAGGAATGTACCGCGCCGCCGCCGCCATCCTAAGAATGAGGTACCTTCATATGAAATGTTGTTCCTCTCAATATTTCAATTGAATTGCTTAGCTTTTGTTACTCTATACTCTGAAAACTTAGCAAAATCAAATCTTTAATCAGTTATCTCAAAAGGGTGTTATTTTCTCAGAAGGGTGTTCCGTTCATTGCCTCAACTTTGAGATAAACTTTGGTTTTTGGTTGAACCCTTATGGAGATGGCTATAGTAGAATCATTAAGTAAGATACCATTGCAAGACCCACCTGAGGAAGAGTTTTCTTCTGCTGACTTAACTTGGACCAAGTTTGGGAATGCTGATCACCATGATGAGGTTGCCCTTATTCCCTATGACAGAGTTGATGATTTTATAAACGGCGAGTGCTCGAATGTATTGTGCCCGACTCGGTTTCATATCGATGGACGAACGAAACCACGAAGTGATGAATATCTTGAGTACATAAAGTGAGTAGTTTCTGCCCTGCTTCTTAGTTACCCTATTTTCAAATTCAGAAGATTGTGGCATTTTATTACTTTTTGTAGTTTGTTTATGGTAGATCATTGCAAATTGGTAGTGTGAAAAGATGTCATGATGTTTTCCTTTTAGAATATTTTATCGTTGTTAAGTTCCCTAGAATTACTAATCATCATAAGTTTTAACCATTTTCCTTTTAATGTGCCCTGAATTTGGAATCAATGGCATACTAGCAAACTAATAGTTTGATACTTCATGTGTACGATTAGCATTCCAATAATCATGTTACTATTATTAGTAATAATAGTTAGGAGAATAATATTCTGTTAGTAGTTAGGAATTAACTACGACAACTAACATCAGACACGACACTGATACTCTCAAACCGATAATAATTTAAAAAATTCACATAATTGAATGTAATCACATGCGTGGTGTCGTATCGGTGTCAGACACTGGACACCGGACACACTTTCTATAAGAAGTGTCGATGCTACAGAGGGTCAGTTAGGAATTAGTTTAGAATTAGTTACTCAATTAGTTGGTGCAATTGAGTTAGTTAATCAAAATGACTTCGTATGAGCTTTTGCTTCATGTATACGCTTATGGTATTCTTCGCAGTCATGTTGAATATCTTTTCTCTGTGAAGGTACCAGTGCTCATTTGGCCCAGAAAATTATGGTGAGGGTGGAGAGATACTACCTAGTCGGAGATGTCGGCTTAATACCAGAAATCGTGCGCCCAGACCTCAATCAATGCGGGGTTGTACCTGTCATTTTGTTGTCAAACGTCTTTATGCTCGTCCATCCCTTGCGCTTATTGTATACAATGAGAGGCGTCATGTTAACAAGTCTGGTTTTATCTGCCATGGACCACTTGATAGAGATGCCATCGGCCCAAGGGCCACAAATATTCCATATATATCCAATGAAATTCAGCAGCAAACAATTTCAATGATACATCTTGGCATTCCGGAAGAGAATATCTTGGAGAAACACATTGAAGGAATTGAGCGGTATTGTGGTTCAAATGTAAAATTCAATAGCCTCGCTTCTCAGCATGTTCGCAAGCTAAGCATGATTATCAAAAGGTCTACCCATGAGCTGGACCTCGATGATGAAGTTAGCATCCGCATGTGGGTCGAACGCAATAGAAAGTCTGTGTTTTTTAATCAGGATACTTCAGAGTCAGACCCTTTCATCTTGGGGATCCAAACAGAATGGCAGCTGCAGCAAATGGTTCGTTTTGGTCATCGCAGTGTTGTTGCAGCAGACTCATCCTTTGGTGTGAAGAGACTTAAAGTAATTATTTTTCGTTCACGACTTTTAAGTTACACCTGATCTAAGATAACCATAGTTATATTGTTCACATTCTTGTATATTGTCAATCAACTTAACTTAGTTATCTTTTCCTGTTGGCAGTATCCCTTGTTTACACTACTTGTTTTTGATTCAAGACAACACGCACTTCCTGTGGCATGGATCATTACACGTAGCTTTGCAAAGCCTGATGTGTCTAAGTGGCTGAAAGCTCTAATTGATCGAGCTCGTAGTGTTGAGCCTGGATGGAAAGTCGGTGGATTTTTTATTGACGATGCCGCAGCTGATATTGATCTTTTGAGGCAAGATTTTATTGTCTTTAAAACTAGTTTGGTTCAATGTTCTATAGTTGTGTTTATTTGTCTTACTTCCGTTTTCTTTTACAGAGATATATTTGGTTGTCCTGTCCTATTTTCACTCTGGCGTATTCGTAGATCATGGCTAAGGAATATTGTTAGAAAATGCAATAATATTGAGGTTGAGCGGGAGATGTTTAAGCGTCTCGGGACAATAGTGTACAACATTTGGGGAGGCACTAGTACATCAGTTGCCTTGGAACAATTTATGCTAGATTTTGTTGACCAAACTGATTTCATGGAATATTTTAGAGTCTCCTGGGTGCCCAAGATTGGTTAGATCTTTCTTCTCTTTTCTCTTGCATACACATAAAAATGTACCTGTTTGGATGAATGCATATTTTCATGCATACTTGTAAACCAAATGTTGCAGCTGAAATGTTTTTGTTATTTTGCTTCAGAAGTTCGGTGTGTAGTTTGTTAGTCAGTGACTAATAAGTCCACAATACTACACAAATATGGGATTACGGGAAAATTTATAAAATCATGATACGACACGGCCAACTAATAAGTCCACGATACGACACAAATATGGGGATACAGGAAAATTTATAAAATCATGATACGACACGGCCAAGTATGTCGAGAAAGAGAGAACATAAATGCTCAATGTTTGTAGACAGACATTTACATTGGTAAATTCCCATTAATACATAAAAATATGAATAGTCAATTAATGGTGATCTCAATTTAAATAATATATATTTGTGACCACAACAAGCATGCATAGCTGCATATTTTTCCCTCCCCTATATATAGATCAGTATATATTCTTATACTAAGCATCTGTCACAATAAACATACAATTTTGTGTCTTTAGTTAGTAAGATGCTGCATTAAATATGTACATCACATGACAATTGTGTCTTTAGTTGGTAAGAAGTGCCCAAGATGGATCTGAGAAGTATCTTTAAAAGTTTATCAGATACTTTTTGGTTGTGTATTGATATCGAATACGTATTGGACACCAGTACTATTCCATTTATGAAATATATGGGTTTCAAAGTCATTGATATGTTAACTTTTTGTGTCCTTACCCTTCCTTTTTTCTCTTGCGCAGAAATGTGGCTTTCAACGAGGAGAAATTTTCCACTAGCAAGCCAGGAAGCTTCTGGAGCATTAGAAGCCTACCATGTTAAACTGAAAACCAAACTTTTTGATGATTCACATCTCGGAGCGCTGCAAAGAGTAGATTGGTTAGTCCATAAATTAACAACTGAGTTGCATTCAAGCTACTGGCTTGATCGTTTTGCTGACGAAAGTGATTCTTTCCAGAATGTGAAGGAGGGATATATCACTTCTACGTCATGGCATCGAGCATTTCAAATTCCCGACTCCGCTGTCATCTTGGACAATAAAGACAGTCTCTTTGCCAAAGTTGCGAGCCAGAAAGACAGCAGCGTAACACGTATAGTGTGGAATCCGGGATCTGAATTTTCATTCTGTGATTGTTCTTGGTCATTGCAAGGTAACCTTTGCAAGCATGTTATCAAAGTAAACACGATTTGTGAAAATCTTCAAGGTTATCAACCGTCAATGTCTTTTCGTTCGTTTGAAGAGGTATTGATGGATCTATGGAGAAAACCAGTGGATGATTCGTTTGAGCTGGACGTGTCATCGGCTTGGACGCACCAAATGTTAGATCAAATCCAAAAACTTGTTGAACTGAATAATTCTACTGATATCGGTACAGTAATTAACAATATGCCTCTGAAATGGGTTTCAAAGAAAGGCAGAACCTACAATGGCAAAAGATCTTCAATTTTGGCTACTCCCGTTAACCGTAACACGAAAAGTGTTGTTATGCATAAGAAGAATCGGAAGCGGAAAAGATTGTCACGATTAATATGATTGATTACCGGGAAACTCTGATACATCGATTTAGGTAAGATGGATAAGTAGTTGGTTTTGCTCAAAAGTTGGAAGCCATTAACTAATATTTTTGTCTAATTTCAACGTAGTCATATGCTAGCAATACTATTCATTTATTGAATCTTTTATCCATTTTTCTTATTTGAAGTCCTTTCAAGTGCTTAGTTCACTGAGGAAGATAGATCATTTCCTTTTGTTTTTAGCTTTGATGTTTTTGTTCTTGAATATGCTTGTTATGTACATATAAGAATTACTGGCATATTACTTGAAATAAGGTGCTAATTGTATTGGAGAGAATTATGAGCTTAATTCTTGTGTTATATATATGGATAATCCTCAGAGTAACATAGTGGAAATTAGTGGGGAACAGTATTTGATCAAAAGAACACCTAAAAAAATTTGATCACCTCAATATGATTTGCCACCATTTTTATCAACTTATCCATTGAAAAAACTAATTATTGGTCCTCTGAAAAAACTGATTATTGGTATGAAGAGTTTTACGTCCCCTCAATAAATGATGTATTCTTAACATATATTTGGGAGAAAATTGGAGAGCTGCCAAATTATAAAGAGAGATAACTTAAGCTTCAAAATCGTATAATTGTGATGCTTGAAGGACTAAAAGTATTTTAAGTCATTTGCTTATTCCATTTGAGAGTTTCTTTTCCATCACACTCACTTCTCGCTCGCCCTCCAAAATTTTGCCCCCGTTTGGATTATATATTTTGAACAAAAAAAATACGGTTTGGATTATATATAATCACAAGCATGCCTATGAAATTTTGTCATATAAAATTAACCACACAAAAACAAAGTGAAAAATGACAAAAACTATCAAATAAAATAAAACATTCGCACCTATGAGCCCCTCAAATTTCACACTTTTGTGCAAAATACTTTGAAACTGACAATAATCATGCAAATTGGTCTTGACAAACAATTTTTCTGGCGCTCTCTTATTTCAATTATTCTAAATTGTTCTGTATGCATGATTATACCAAATTGTTCTGAATAAGTGGTATCATTTTGTGGAAAGCATGAAATCAATGTTCATGAGATGAATAGCTTGTACGTTCCTAAAAGAGGCCGAGCTCCTCCAAATATTACTGTTGAACATTTTTATCGAGTTGATTTGTTCATTGCTACACTTGATATACTCAATTTATAGAGCTTAATATATAGTAAATTTTGTGATAATATGATGGAATTTCTTACTTTGAGTACAACTTTAGATCCAAAAGATCATTACAAATCACTCAATGTGGAGAAAATTTGTGAGTTGGCTATGAAGTTTTGTTGCACCTGACACGTTGGTAATATTGATTTGAACGCAAACAACAACCGTAACTTAAATAGCAACTACTTGATGCGTCGGTAATATTGATTTGAACACAAACAACAACTTCACATAACAATAAACCAGATTCTGCAAGACGAACCAGAAAGTAACCCTGCAAAATTGAACACGTTAGTATTAACCTGAGGCGTCATAAGGTTTGTCCTTGAAATTTATCAGCCTCTATGTGCGCAAACCCCCCATGATTCAACAAGTCCTTCACCTAGTTATGGAGGGAAAAAAACAGTAAGAATCACAAATTTACCAGTCACATGTTTATCTAGAAAGTGAAATGGAGGAGAAGAAAACAAATTTTCTTTTTTCTTTGTGAGATATGCTTGTATTTTCTTTTCACGTATCTTGTGTTACTGATTGCAAGAATATATAGCCATGACCATTTATTTTTGTCTTTTCTCTGATTGGAAGGGGTATTTATAGGAATTTACAGTTTTAACGGTTGGTTTTGTCTGTGGACATCAGCCTCATCTCCAAAAACGGAAACCAAATGCAAACAGTTTAACAACAAATTTCCATGGAAGCGGGAACCGCGCTCCGTGTCCACTTCACTCTCCCCCACACTCAAACTCACATTCTTAGTTTCCTTTCGAATCGCACTTCAAAACCAAAAACAGCGTTCACACTTTTTTCTTCATCTTCTTCTAATTCTTCTGCTGTTCATAGTTTCCGAACCCCAAACCCCAAACGCGATTTTCTACCTGATTGGGTCTCTCAAAACGACGACGTTGTACGACCCCTCCCAATCTACGTTGGTGCCGTTTCTCTCTTCGCCGTACTCTTCAATCGAACCATCTCCGGCATTGCTCCCGTTGCCGACGCCGGCAGGTTCTCATTCTCTCTCTCTTCTCTCTTTTCTGCTTTTGATTAATTCAACGACTTTTAGTTTAGTGTTTGAAATTGAAGTTGTTGTGAGTGATTGAGCATTGTACTTGTTGAATTTTGAGTAAAGGCCTTAATTCGCGGCTTATAACAATAATTTAATTGTTTTTGCATAAGCTATAAGCTTTTTCAATATACTATCTTAGTGAACTTATCAAAATAAGCTGAAAACAGCTTATGAACATGTCAGTCTCACAAATGCTTTCGATAATAGATAGGCTCACACAAGCCAATGCAAACAGTTTTAAGTAGGTTCTACATATATTCTTGGATTCCTCTGTAGCATTCTGACAACACTTCAGTGTCCGACATGACTCCGACATGTAATTTTTGTTATGAAACATGGCATCCATGGATAAAGTTGAGAGAAAGCTCAAGAGTTTTGTATTGATAGTAAATGTGAATGTTACAAATGATAAAGACGAGTACAATTTGACTACCTCAACTCTATTTATAGACACTAATTAACTAGTAACCAACACCAACTAATAACTAACCTATTATATCTCCAATAATTTTCTCAAATAATTACCAGTGTCAGTATTTGCGTCGTGTCTAGTGTTTGTGTCAGTGCTTCATTGATACCAACTCAACACCTACACTTGTGATTGATTACATTTAATCACTTCATTTCTTTAATTATTTGTGTCGTGTCCAGTGTTTGTGTCAGTGTTTGTCTCATATGAAGTGTAACATTTAAAATATTTTATTGTCTCAAATTGAAGCTGTGGTTAGGTATTGGGCATTGTTACTGTTGAGTTAAGTATGTAGCACCGATACTTGAGATCGAAGACGTGTTGGGTATTTGCCACGTATCCGTGTCAGACATTGTTATGAGACATATGAATCATGATTATATTTAATCACTTTCATTCTCTCTAATTTACTGGTGTCTACGTGTTCATGTCAATGTCTTATCTATCTAGTGTGGCACTTCATAACGAGTTAATGATTGTTAATTAGGGTGTTTTTTTTTTTTTTGCAGTTCTCAATCGCGAGCAGACCTCTTAACTTTAGGATTGGCTGTCACTAATATTTTGGCTGGCCTCGTTTGGCTTTCCATAAAACCCAAATCTATAAGTGTGGTAAGCCTCATTCCTTTTCACTGTTATTTACTTCTGTCCATTTTCCTTTATCATGAATCTTTTTTTTTTTTTTTTTTTTTTTTTTTTTTTTGAAACGGCAAATTTTATTAACCGACAAGCCCGTGCGAGAAGCACTAAAAGCTCGGGTCCTTTATCATGAATCTGTTTGTTATTTTCGCATCATAGTTTGTTCTTAGTTGTGTCGATGCCTTGGCTTGCTCTGTGTTTGGTTAGAGAAAATACTCTACTTTATATTTTTTTAGTTTAAACTGTTTGCTATAATCTTATATCCTTTGTAGATTTGTTTAAAATTGTCAAGATAGCTTTTGTTATTTTTATTATTTATTTGAATATCGAAAACAATTAAGTAGAAATAGGAAACGAATACGATCAAAAGTAATAAAATAAGATTTTAGTAACTTTACATTGACAGTGCATAAATGTTTTACTCAAAGATCCAATCACATCTAATTAGGATGTCATGTTGTGATATTATTTTCCAAAATATATGCACGGCGAGATATAATTGGACGTCTGTCTAAAACACTTTTACAATGTCTGTGTGTGTAGTTGTTACGTATATTTGAAAACAGAATAATTTGAAAACAATGACAGTTTTGTGTAACCAAAAGTGAAAACAGGAAATCTAACCCTAATCTAATACTTTTCTAGAAGTTGCATAAGAAGAAGCTATTTGTCCAAAATAAGCTGACTTAACGATGCCGATAATAGGCTTGTTTTTGTCCAGGTAAATCCTCAGGGAGTTGAATGCAAGAAGCTGTGCACTGCTCTCCCTGACGTTGCATGTACGGAGCTGCTCTGGTAATGCACTTTATGTCCACTTGTTAGCTTACTTGGCATTTTTCCCCATCCCTTGGCCATGTACTTTCTTGTTCTGTACAAAAGTTAATGATTGAAATTTGAAAATTTGGATCATTAATATGGCTTTCTTTCATGGTTATAAATCATGAAATACTCAAATCTACATTATGCGCAGTAAAAAGAGGGATAAGTTGTGGCTTGGAGGTTTCATATTATTGTTGTCTTGACTGCATGTGTTGTAAATAAATTAGATATGAATGTTGTTAAAAGAAATTGATATCTTATTTTATATCTTTGAGAAAATTCATGTGTCATGATTAGCCAGTAATATGGAAGCTACTGCTTTAAATAGTTAGATTTTTCCGTTTGTTGATAGTAAAAGTATCTTTTATTAACTTTTATCAGGGCGTGGGAATCTCTGTCAGATGTCACCTGCTGCCGATCACTTGTTATTGTTTACGAGAGCAATTGCGTTCTTCAATTTGGTTTTGCTGCAGAATCTTCTCCTGGGAATGGCGAGGCTGTAAGTGTGGACACCGATAAATTGATGCAAGGATCAGTATATCAGGGTGTTATGAAATCTGGAACTCGTAAGTTTCTAACGACATACTGTCCAATATGAATCATTCATCACAACTGCTGCTACTATAGTGCACTCATGTGGTACTTTTTATTGAGGTGTGCTTTAGTATTAATTAAGATGTTTTGAATCTTTTATACATGTTCAGAGAGTTACTTGGCCAATTTATCTCTTTATCCTGGGAAGTCTGAGCTGCCATTTCTGCCTTCAAATACTCAGGTATTGCGTTTCTCTATGTTAAACTCGTTTATATGACTAATGCCATATTTATTTGCTGTTCATCAATACCTTGTACTTTAACAAGTTCTTTTGTTCTATAATTCAAAACTTGTATGAAGCACAAACTGTTGTTAAAAATTAGTGTCACAATGCTTCTAATCTTGGAAGTCCTGGATTTCTCTCAACATTTTGTGGTTGAGACAGATCCTTCTAGACGGGTCAGGGCTTTCTGCAAGGAGGAAGACCAAAAACGTTTCAGAGTCAAACATTATCACAATGACCCCAAAATAGTTAGTGTATGAAAAGAGAATTGATGTGAATAGTTTATGTTTATGCCGCCAAAAATAGTGAAATTATATCCAATGCAAAACAACTTTGCGAGCTTGAAGTTTTGACAGAACAACAGTTATTGAGTGAAGAACAATTTAGATAGGCTTCGAAATTAATCTGAATTTCACTTTGAAAAATACTATAAATCAGGGAATGAAAACAGGGCTGGTGATGCTCTCTCCAAAAGGATGACCTTTACAGCTATCATTGTACTGAAGTACGAAGGACTGGAGCGAGGAAATTGTTAAGGATGAACGATACTATAGAATTATATTGGATTTAGAAGTAGACCATGAGTAAGTTGGTTTTATAAATTGCTTCAGAGTCACCACGAATTCCAACCACATATGTAGAATTCCATAGCTCTCGATTTGGAAATCATACAAGGGTATTTCAAAATCATATCAGGGGTGTGTATTAGGAAGGTATGAAAAGGGACATCTATAAATTTTAGGCTGCGTAAGATGTTTTCCAAACAAATATAAGATACTATCCCCGGATGGTAAGCTTCAGCCTTTGCGTATTCCATGGCTGATCTGATATGTTATCTTGATGGATTTATTGGACGGTTAGAGAAGGCAGAGGGTCTATATACTTTTTTGGTGGTGGTTGATTCGTTAGCCAAATATTCCTATTTCGTAGGCATTAGCCATCATCCTTTCATTGCCAATGACTTAGCTGCGATGTTTCATGTGCATGTTTTCTTTTCATCCATTGTGCCAGAGAGACCAGATTTTTTTTGGGAAATCATGGAACAAGCAGTTTCTGATGGCAGGTACCCGACTGGCGTTCATTATTGCCTACCACTTACAAACTGACAACCATACAGAGGTGGTCAGTCAATACGAACATAACTGAAGGAACCACTATTATTATAAGTACCCAATTACTTTGGGAAATCTCCCTTTAAAGCTAGATATTAAGGGGCAAGAATCAAGTCACTTAAGAACTCCACCGACCATTCCATACTTCTCGAAATGGGACTTAGGTACCTCATGATACCCAAGTCCCTATCATGTTCTGATGTGAACCGAGCATCATAAAGTGCAGAAAGATGAAATTAACAGCAGAAAATGTGAGAAACAGTATGTTATTTATGAAAATCAAAGAAAAATACAATAGAATCCCAATTGAGCTAAGCTCCTCAGAGAACCAATGCTTTCTGCCTCTAACAAACTAGATGATTCCACTTGATACCATATCTATCTACTAATCACCCATATATAACAGAATCCCACTACCATTTGTGCCTTTCTCTCACCCTCTCCTGTAACTAACTATCCCTTCTCTAATTTTCCTCTTTGGACGACTCCAAGTGGGCCTAGGACAATTGGGCTTACACATACATATATGGTACCTAACATGTTCCCTCTAAGGTAGAATAGGCGAACAGGTTGACAGAATATAGGGATGCTCAATTGGACAAACAAAGGAGAATCTATTCAAGGCATAAAGATCATATCAGGGGCCCAAGCTAACAAATGAGATATATTGTAAGCTGCAACCCTACAAACTGAAGTCTTTAGCTAAGCGGTCTAATGTGAACCTGAGTCTCTTTTTTATGGCTGGCATTAAGTGGTTGAGAGACTAGGACAGATAGCCTACTGATTGAAACTTCCATAACATAGCAACAATAATCATGTCTTTCAGGTATCCTTGCTGAAGAAAGATTTAGCTCCTCAAGCATGTCCCCAACGATTCCCTCCTATGTAGCCTGATGAGCGCGAGCTAGTGGTGCAACCTGAGCTGGTGTCGAATCCCCTAGTAGGACCATATGAAAACTTGAAAAATCTGATTAAATGGTTTCATTTGCCAGACTGCAAGAATACTTGGGAACAGAATGCCGACTATAGTTGGTCTCTTTTTCAGTTGGTGAAATGAAAAGTGGAGAGGTTATAGAGGGGGTGGGGGGATGTAGTGTAGTTGAGAAAATCCAATTGGAGGAGAGTTTAGGTCCCTCGTAATCTTGTACACCTGGATATAGTCTCATTTTTTTTCTCTTCTTTGTTCGCTCAAATTGGCACGAGAATTATGGATTAGAGTCAGTATCATTAAAATTCAAATTTTATGTTGATTTCTATTTCTAAATGATCTAGTTCTACCATAAATATAGAAACATAGCATTTGGATTATAAGCGCATCCTTTTTTTAGCAAAACAATAAATGGTAACTATAAGTTGGTGTGTGACGACCTTATGTGATCTCGTATCTATATATATTTTAAATGATGCAATTTTCGTCTTTGGAAGAGAGTTACTAGATTTGGGCAACCCATTCTGAGTTCTGACTGAATCATATGTTTCAGTCCAAAAAAAAGGAGAAACAGTTTTTGGGGTGGGGTTGGGGGATCACCAGATCAGATGAATTTTATGAGGAAAAAGAATAGAGATGGGAAACTGTTTAGAGTAATCAGGATTTTTTGATTCCCTTGTCCCAGACCTCTTGAAACTGCTCTGTTTTCTTCTGATTTATGAAAAAAAAATTGTTATACTATTTTTGATTGTTTATGTAGCCTTCTATTCCTTCCTCGGTTCTTTTTTCTGGGGTGAGGCGGGTTGGTTCTTTTTGGGCAACAGTATCTAGTCTCCATTGTAATCAACAACTTTTGCTGAACATTATGATTTTTACTAACAAATGTTATTGGTACAATTGTTATTTCCTAGGCAGTAATTTTACAACCACTTGGAGATAAAGGAATTGCAATTATTGGTGGTGACACAATTCGAGGTTTCACTACTTCTGATCAGGTACATTTCATTATTCTTTTTTATGATATATCTGAATTTGTCAAAATATTTTAACCTTTCGAGCCTACATGTTATACTAATATATCAACAGAAGACTTGAGTTTTTTTCTCTTGAAAACAAATTATGTTTGTTGTAGAAGCACATAAACTATGTTTACCATGTCAAGTTTCAGTTTAACATTAATACAATTCATTATGTTGGTCCTGCAAATTATTCCTTGTTAAAAACTCAGTAGCATTCATATATTTGTGGATTAGTGGCATAACTATTGAAATGCTTACAGGCATGGATTACCTATATCGGAGAGAAGCTGGATTCTACCCTTTCAAAATATGTGAAACAACATCAGGCTCTTACTTAAGTTTCAAAGATTTGCAAGTAGCCTCTGTCTGATGTTTGTTGATACTTGATGTCAGTGTTAATTGGGAAGCGAAGCACAAATTGATATTATGTATATTTTTATGTTCATTATTTACAGCAGTATTTGAATTGATTCCTGAGCAATCTAATCAATTTCCTTAAAAAAAAAAATCAAATTTTTTTTTCTTGTTAAAAAAAGCTGTTAAACGCCCACCGTGGGGCTCGAACCCACGACCACAAAATTGATTAAAAAAAAAAATCAAATTTTTTTTTCTTGTTAAAAAAAGCTGTTAAACGCCCACCGTGGGGCTCGAACCCACGACCACAAGGTTAAGAGCCTTGCGCTCTACCAACTGAGCTAGACGGGCTAGTTGTGTTTGTAATTGGTATTTGTGCATTAGTAATAGCACTGACTAAAAAAAGTTGGCAATAATATTGGCATATCGTAGACATAACTACATAAGCACGTTGCAAGACAATTTGCCTATTAAAATGTTTATTTTAGAGAAATAATTGGTTTTTTGACAGCTTCATAAGAGAATGTTTTTCTCTTAAGCAATAATCCCAAAGAAACATGCCAGTGCTTCTTCTGTTTGATTTTGCATTTAAAATTCTAAGATTCCCTCTAACACTAAAAAAATCTATTTAATATTGTTTCTTTGAACATGGGTGAACATACAAAGCCAAAGGTCTTCCAACTCTTAGTTCTTGTACTGAAATCCAATTGTAGTATTTTTTAATGTTATTTTTTTTTGGGGTAGAAGCATCTAATAATTTAGTAAAGACTTCTTCCATCTAATAGTGGTATTTCATTTTTTTAAATGTGAAAAATGAATAATTATGTTGTGACTTTTTCCATGAAATTAATTTAGTAAAGACTTTTTCAACATTCTGTCAGTTAATAATTTGGTATTGACTTTCAGTTTACCATATGCTGAAACGTGTTCTTAGACATGTTTGATTGGTTGTTAGTCATAATGAGGTATGACTAGGCGTGATTAAGGCATTTAAATTATGGTGATCCACCACATTTTCTTGGACTAGAAATCTCGGAATGTTTTATTGGTTCAGTCGACATATAAATGCAGGAACCAATTGGAATTAATTAAGTGGATTATGATGTTTATCCATATGTAATCTACATCGAATGAGACCAATGAACCTGAAGTCAATTCTATCAATTCTCGGTACAGGGTTTTTGACGAATAGCGTGTGAATAATTAATTGAGGGGGAATTAGTCACTTTAGTCCCTGAATGGGGAACGATTCGTCAATTTAATCCCTGAATGCAGATAAATTGCAAAATAGTCCCTGAATGTAGACTTTGTTAGTCAATTTAGTCCCTGAATGCAGACTCCGTTAGTCAATTTAGTCCCTGAATGTAGACTTCGTTAGTCACTTTAGTCCCTGAAATTGACCATGCAGGGACTGTTTTGCATATTATCTGCATTCAGGGACTAAATTGACGAATCGTTCCCCATTCAGGGACTAAAGTGACTAATTCCCCTTAATTGAGTTGATACTACATTTTCCTACATTGTTAATTCGGTCAAACCAAGCAACCCATTCTGATTTTAAGTGCAAAAAAATCACTAATCCAAACTAAAATAAACCAATTGATAACCAAAGAAAAACTCAAATAGTTGAAGCTCATTAACAGATGAATTCAATTGATTAGTAATTGATTCAACTTAGGACCAATCGTTTGAGAGTTCATGAGAACTCAAATTTAAGGTTTTTCAAACTCATTTTTCGTGAGAACCGGAGATGAGAGTTAAGGAAAAAAAAATTGAACCAATTGATTTAAATTTCGTAAATTTTTTGATACTCTGAAGCTAGGTGCATCCCATAGACAAAATTTTTAATTAATTTTATTTTAAATAAATTAATACAAAAATTTGAGTCACATTGAATTATTGGATGATGAGTACATATTCAACAAAATTTCAAGGATGCCATTGTGTTCACCTTTAAACCTTTAAATTTTAAGGAATTCTTTGATACCCATTAACAAAATTGGTACCAATTGACTGTGATTGATTTTTTTTTTCTTCCCACTGTGAGCCATGAGTTAAAGAGAACTTGTGTGGTTACCTTTCCTTTTGTAAATTTAAAGAGGTGTAAAACAGCCTAAATTTTTGCAGTAATCTTGGCTTTTCACAGCATGATTATTTAAAGGTAGACATATCCAATACTTACTTTCTAACAAATTTCCATATTACCATGACTCATGTACCTTGTGAATTGGAGGATTAACAAAAAAAAAAAGGGGAATTAGTCACTTTAGTCCCTGAATGGGGAACGATTCGTCAATTTAGTCCCTGAATGCAGATAATATGCAAAACAGTCCCTGCATGGTCAATTTCAGGGACTAAAGTGACTAACGAAGTCTACATTCAGGGACTAAATTGACTAACGGAGTCTGCATTCAGGGACTAAATTGACTAACAAAGTCTACATTCAGGGACTATTTTGCAATTTATCTGCATTCAGGGACTAAATTGACGAATCGTTCCCCATTCAGGGACTAAAGTGACTAATTCCCCAAAAAAAAAAGGGGAATTAGTCACTTTAGTCCCTGAATGGGAGAGGATTCGTCACTTTAGTCCCTGAATGAAGAGAAATTGCAAAACAGTCCATGCATGGTCAATTTCAGGGACTAAAGTGACTAACGGAGTCTACATTCAGGGACTAAATTGACTAACGAAGTTTGCATTCAGAGACTAAATTGACTAACAAAGTCTACATTCAAAGACTATTTTGCAATTTATCTGCATTCAGGGACTAAAGTGACGAATCCCTTCCGATTCAGGGACTAAAGTGACTAATTCCCCAAAAAAAACTTGAACCATTAAATTATGAATGGTTGAATTTTGAAAAAATATTTTCTTTGATACCCATCAACAAATGTGGCACCAATTGATTATGATTGATCTTTTTTCCACTATGAGGAAAGAAAACTTGTGTCGTTATCTATCATTTTCTAAATTTAAAGAGGTGTACACCAACCTAATCTTTTGTAGTAATCAATCTATCTTGGCTTTTCACAGCATGAACATTACATATTATACTAAACTAGTATGAAGTCAAAAAATGGAAGAGGAATTCATTCAAATTGCTGCAAATATACATCCGTATAACCTCTATGAGTTTCTTTCATATGTATAAAATCAATAAAAAACAAAACAAAATCAAAATTTCTGTAACAAATAATAGGCCCCAGAAACAGTGCAAAGAATGAATATATGCCTAACAAGTATATGATTTCCTTCATTTACATGTGTATCCATTCATTATAGAAAAGACTTTTCCCAAGGCATTAACCCTGTTGTAGGATGAGCAAAATAAGACAAAAGATAGTCCTTTAAGCCAGTATCCCAAACCTCACAAAACCTTAACCTCCAATTAGGTGGTTCAATAGCTTCTGTTCCAAGTCCTGGTGCTCTATCCTTTGAACCTTTGTTTTGATCCTCTTGCCAATCAGCAACATAAGTAGCAACTCTTCTGTAAAACTTTTGTTTAAAACTCTCCCAAACTTGATACTTGTAATGGTTCACTATAGCACTACCTTCAGGCATGTTATAGTAATCATATCCCTCCTTGAGTTGAAAATGATGCACCACATTCAGAAGATTCGCGTCAAGCATATCCGGCCGCACAATGGATTTGTGCCGCTCGGGGCTCTGAAGTCTACATGTGTATCCTATAGTAACCCCTTGTTTAGGTTTTGAATTCAAACCAGAAGGTCCAAAACTATGACAAGTTGTTCTTATCTCAGCAATCGTCGTTGAAGACGAGAAATTCGCAACCATTGATCTCAACGATTTCTCACCAGGAACACTGCTACTACTACCTTCCCTAATCCGATTATTACGACGAAACTCATTAGGAAAATAGAAAAACTCATCAACATCAAAGAAACCAACCCATTTACACTCCTCTCTAGCTTTCAAAGCACAATGAGAAAACCCTGCTTCTTGTGTCTTAATCCAAGGCCAAACTTTTCTACTAACATTATACCCTTCAGAATCAAGATCATTAATCACCTTTTCAATATCATCATCACTATTATTATCATAGATAAACCAACGCTCCACACCAAGCCAAGAATGATACATAATCCATTCCCTTAATGCATAACCTTGATTCCAAACCATAGTACAAACACAAAGCTCAAATTTTTCACCATTCTTCTTCCTATAATCACTTCCACCACCAATCCTAGCCACAGAAGGCAAAAGGGTCCTCACTGGATGCCTCAAATTCCCACTCAAATGACTCACCGTAACGCGAACGCCACGGGCTTTTTCGGGCTTATTCATCACACTTTGTGGCAAAACACACCTCACAAGCTCTTGTGCCACAGAAACTGCTTTTGTACTAAGCAAAAAAGCAGCACCAGCACCATCTTTATGAAAACTTCTCAACCCAAAATGGCATCGAAAATTCGTCGGATCGGAGATCTTATGCGGCCTAAGATTCAACCCTTTCACAAAAACAACAACAGTGTCACCATCTAAACTAGCTTCATACGCTACTCTATCCCAAGATTGAGGTGTCTGATTCTTCAAAACAGCAAAACTCCGATGACCCACTTCGCCGGAACGCCGCAAGTCAACAACTTTAACCCCACCGGAGATAGTTGAATTCGTTTGAGGAAATGGGCACCTTGCTATAGATCGAAATTCATCGTAAAAATCCATAGACAAAACCGGTTCAGCATGAACATCAAGAACCGGTTTAGTTGAACCGTTGTTTTCTAGAGTATAATAAACACACTCAAGTGATTCATGGGGTTGGTTTATTTTGTTGAAAATCATGAGGTATTGATTTGGGAAGAGGATTTGGTGTTGAAGAGATAAAGAAAGTGTGGTTTTTGATGTGGTTTTTGTAGAAGGTTGAAGAGGGTCAAAGATGGAATTACTTGCTGAAGAATAGAGAAGTGATAAAGTAGAGGGTTTGTGAGTGAAAAAACCATGATAATTTGATAGGAAAATTAAGAAGATGAAGAATGAAAAACAGAGAAAAAGTGACCTTGATGATATGTGAAGATGTTTTGTTGGTACAACTCTTTTTCTTTTGCGTCTTTGTTCTGTGTCCATTTTTGAATTTTGATGAATCTCTTTGTTTTTGTGTGAGTTTGTGGAAGAATGAATGAAAATAATAAGATTAATAATAAGATTGTGGTGTTGGTGTGTTGGTGATAGGAGCAAAAAGAATTTTTGGTGTATTGAAATTGAGTTGCCAAAGTGGAAAGAAAGAAGAAAGAAGAAAGAAAGAAGGTTCTTTCTCTCTATCTAGACTGGACCAATGGGGGTAGTAGTGGAATAAAAAAATGTTAGAATTGAATTGGGAGAATTACACCGATTAATTGAGGAGATTAATATGTTTCATAACATGACTAATTATTAGGAAGAAATAAGTTTAATTTATGATGGAACAATTTTGGTCAAACTATAAAATTTTAGACTATCAAAATTTTGGTAATAATTATAACACTTTTTGAAATAAATTTATTTATTTTAATACTTTAACCAATGAGTTGAAGACATGAATTAACATTCTCCTTAATAAAAGAGTAAGGGTCATGTTAACTTGTGCCCTTAGAGCACGTGTTAAGTAACCTAAATAAAACAATTTTGCATTGGAAAACACAATATAACAACTCCTTAATAAAAGAGTAAGGATCATGTTAACTTGTGCCCTTAGAGCACGTGTTAAGCAACCTAAATAAAACAATTTTGCATTGGAAAACACAATATAACAACTTTTAAGAAGTTGAATGCACGTCTTTTAATATGTGTATATCTATAATGAGTATCTTAACATGTGCCTTGAGGGCACAAGTTAACCTTAGCCAAAGAGTAAAAAAGATTGAGAGAGGTAAAAAAAAAAAAAATTTCAAAACCAGTGGAGATTCTAGTTCCAGAGAAGAAGCTGTTTAAACTTTAACGGATATTGTGTTCATCATGTCTCGTCATTTACACTCATTTTAGCGCGTGATACTTGCTTTATTTATGGATGCGTGATCCTTGCTGGTTCATGATATTCTATACTCCCTCCGTCCCATATTACTTGATTTAGTTGACTCCGTCACGTATGCCAATGCACAATTTTAAACTTAAATTTCTTTAATAATCTAGTAGAAAAAATTACGAAAATTTGATATTTTGAAAATATTAATCGAGACGAATCTAACAACATTTTATATGCTATATTTTGTTTTTATATGTTAGTAGAAAAATAGAGTCAAAGCATGTTACATGAATAGTGCAAATATTCTAAATAGGTCAAGTAATATGTGACGGAGGGAGTATATAGTAACTAATAAATAATTTTTATATTAAGTAATTAAGTAATATTGACTTTTACCAAATAAATTAAGAAAGTAGATATTTAGTACTCCCTCCGTTTCAAAATGAGTGTCGCTTTAGCCAAAAAAATTTGTTTCAAAATGAATGTCGCTTTCGGTTTTCAATGCAATAATAACTTTTTCTTTTCAATTGTACCCTTCAATTAATACTATGTTACACTACTTTCAAAGTATTATTTTTTCTTTAATGAAAAACAAACCAATAGTTGATTAGGATAATTTGGTAAAATTGCTATGACATTTGACTACTTTATTCCATTCCTTAATTTGTGTGCAATTGGCTAAAGCGACACTCATTTTGAAACGGAGGGAGTAGTATATTAAATTTGTTAGTATAATTGATATTACTATTTTAAATTTATTTAAGTTTATCTATCCTACAAAAAAATGTTTATATATTAGAGAATATTTTTTGTTATAATATTTGTTGGTTTGTGCATAAAAACATAAAATATTTTTTTTTCCTTCAACCCTACGGTTCTCAATCGAAGGGATCTTGATAATGTGGAGTACGATTCATCAGGTAATAACGTGTAGGAATTGTTATACTCATGAATCATCAAACTCAAGTTCTCTTAATGATTTGTTATTTGATGAAACCCATTAAACACTGGAGTTGAATCACTTGATTATAAAATGAGTTTTTCTATCGTGTGTAAATTTTGCACATGTTAAACAATTTAAAATGGTAAACTTGTTTTGCAATTTGTGCATTTTATATTAAAAATATGACTTTTCAATAAATAATTTGTGTTTTTCAATAAAAAGTTATTACTTTTAGTTATTTTAACAAGTGCAATATTGCAAATTGGTTATTTTGATAAAAGGTAATTATTGTAGTTAAAAATTTAAAGAATATTGTTTCAATGTTTTTCAAAAGAATATTCTATAGAAAGGAAGAATATTTTTCATCCAAGGGAGTCTTATTTAAAAGAAAGAGATAGGATGACCACACTACCTAAGGTAAAAGAAAAAATAGCACTCCAAAGAGAGTAAATGAAAAAAAAGAGAGTAGTAAATGGTGATGCACCATAAAAAGAAGGGAAATGTTTGATATAACGGTGTGTATGTTAGAATCACGTAGACCATTTTTTTGCTCTTGTGCTCCTCTGTTTTCTTTCTTGGGGAGCATAGTGATCAACATTGTTCTTTTCCATCTTAGTATCAGATCAAGTCTTTCATATATCTTTTCAAGATCCCGTCTAGATCAAGTCCCTATCTCATTTGGCTGGTATTCATCTGGGTTGTGATAGTTCACCTGATAGAAAGCGCCCTAGCTGACATTATTTGTACTCCAGATCAACGTCTAGGAAAGTTATGCACGATGCATCAATACAATTGTTAACTGAGCGCCTACCCTCAAATGTGGACGAGCCATTTGTAACACCCTATTTTCCGACGATAATTATTAGATAATAAAAATAAATTTAATATTTAGGATGTTGCAAAACTTCACATGATATCATATATTAGTATAAATTTTCATTTTAAATAATAATTTCAACAGCGCAAAACAATCCTCTAATGTCATTAAAAAATTTCTTTTGTCGTTCTACATCGAAATAGAAATAACAACAGTTCTCAAGATTTAAACTCAAAGATAACAACGTCAACTCCAGCCCTAGTGTTACAATAGAGAAATTCTTAGGTGAGCTATAACCCAACACATCAGTTTTACATCCATCCAATTAAAACACAACACGTCATTAAAATAAAAAATTAAAAACTTAAAATCAGATATTTTTTCATTAGTTTTAATCTTCTCTCTCCACTTTTCTTAAACTGCACCACCATCCCAATTTTTCTTGAGAAATTTTCCATTTTTATGGAATTCTCTTATTTTCTTGAATTTTTTTTTCTTCAGATTTTTGGTATGTGTTGTGAAACACTTCAACAAACAAGTTTTGCTTTGGGTTTATTTCTTTATCAATTTTTACTGAAATTTATAAATAAGATCAAATTGTGAAACAAAATTCACTTTACAATTCAATTTTCTCAGTTGGGTTAGAAATTCAACGATCAAGCAAAATATTAAATGAAAATTAATATTTAAAAGTGATAAGAGGAACAAGAAGAGGAGTAGGGACTATGTTTTGCCATTGTTAGATAGAAAAGAAAGAGAAACCATGGCTGACGACAGAATATGTTATCTCCCGTTTCCATTTTCTGATTTAATTAAATTAAATCATTTTTTAAGCTTAATAACACATGTCATATGTTAATTGGATGGGTGTAAGAATGATGTGTTGGGTTAGAGTTCACCTAAGAATTTCTCGTTACAATATCAGAGCTTGTAGTGACTACAGTGACTACATGCTTATTCAACTACCAAATAACAGAACTAAACGGAGGGCATCCCCTCGTCCACACCTTCTAAAACGTCTCACCGCTACTCCTCGTCAACCTGAGTATCTGTACTAAAAGTACAACCACCATACATAAAACAACACAACAAAATAGGGGGTGAGAAATCCTGCCATAACATAATAATAGGGAAAAACATGTACATTAGATAAATTTTATAGGAATACAATCTCTACTATCGCATCACTCTCAACAGTTATTATGTATAATCTCTTCTTTTTACAAATCACGACATCACATCATTTTCACACATAAACAATTAGCATAAACGTCAACAATTACACATCATTCACGACGTCACCAAATTACAAAATATCATCATGTATATGCGAAGATGCAACTCTTTCCTAACACTTATATGCATGTCGGTACCGGTCTCTACTCATCAAAATTGTATGTCAGAGTTATGTTACTGAACATACACGTCACCAGAATCGTCACCAGAATCCTAATCATGATATGATGCATGAAAAAACTCACCAAATATAACACCATATAACTTATATATTTACTCACTAATAACGTCACCAAAATTTATATAATTACCCACCAACAACGTCACCAGAATTATATAATTACTCACCAACAACGTCACCAGAATTTATGTAATTACTCACCAAAAACGTCACCAAAATTTATATAATTACTCACTAATAACATCACCAGATCAATTTATATGTTTACTCACCAATATCATCATCATTAATCATATATCGTCTCCTCTCTATACAACTAGGTTCTCCCCACCATCGTCATTAACTCTTCATACTTATTCTTTCCATTAAAGCGACTTTATATCTTATTACCTCGTTCTCAGATTCGTCGTCATCTATACATCGATCATTCTCTTAACCTTAACTTCGTTCTATTTTAAAGTTACTTCCTCATCTTATAGTTACTTTCGACTTAAGCAACTTTCCTCACTAAAACTTCATTATAATTTAAGGGGTTATTCTCTCGATACCGGTCATTATTATTATCGTCAAACATTATAACTATTACCTCATTCACTCTTATCATCCTTCATTCATTCTAACTTAGGTCATTATATCTCTAGTGATTCGTTATCTTGCCTCATCGCTAATATCACCCCTACATTATTCATTAATTAACACACAACTTTCTATTTCAATTCTATTTCGTCTTATCAATTCTCTCAACATCATCTATCCTCTTAAATCGACCACACTTATTTCATTTTAATCTAAGGTCGTTACTTCACCAATATCATTCTTCCTAACATTATCCCCTACGTTAACTTACACCTTTATATTTCCAATTACCTTTGTCTTATCCCTTCACCTAGCAACTTCATATATTGACTTATCTTCTCCACCGTCTACTGCCTTAGGCTACTAACATCATATGCTTATTTTACTTAGTTTTTGTACTCTTTAATTTTAACTTATGTTATTAGACTTAACCTTTATTTCTATGTTCTTTTATTACCTCAACCTCCTGTCTATGAACTATGCCTAATACAATCCCCTTTTCTTCATTAAGTGTCTAGTTCGACCTCGCTATTTACACCGTTATGATCTTGTCCAATTATTCATGAGTAACTTGACATTCATCCTTACTGCGACTGACACCCTTCACCATATCCCTTTATTCAACGTACTCCCCTCTATCATCGGTTACCTACACCTCATCATATCTTTATCATTACCATTTACCTTGACTCTTCTTCTCTTCAACCTAACAACTTTCTTACATTCTCGCTCTTCATATATACTCGTTGCTGCATTTATCTTTTACTCTAATTAACTATTATTTTCATCTTTATTAGTTCGTGAATTAACCTCTTACAACTCTCTCTACTTTACCTTCAAGTCTTTCATAAGCATCATTTATTACGTCGTTCATTGTTCATCGTCGTCATATAACATTTATACTATCATCGACTTTATATCATCATCATCATCATAATCATCATCATCATCATCATCATTATTCTCCCCTCCACTTATCACAATTTAATCCATCCTCCCTCACTTTTTTATTACTTCTATTCCTCACCTCCCATCTCTATTATTTATTATTTTACCATCTCTCCACTCTTCATTTAAATTTCTATGTAGTCATAATAACTATCAGAACACTATTTTTCTCAACAATACTATAAAACATCAAGCAAATTGCATTTTCATCGTAATAATAATTACGACTCTACTTATTTTCTTTATTAGATTAAATAAATAAAATTCGGGGTGTTACACATTCTACCTTACTTGGTGGGAGCATCAAGGCATAATGCCTCATCAAGGCACTTTTCAGAATCCACAACAAGAATATCATAACTTGAAAGAAGTTCTCGCCTAGTTCATAAAAGTGTCACAAGACAGCATCAAGTCCTTGATCGAAAGAAAATAAGCTCCCCAAAAACAAGAGCATGACTTAGAATAAATTCTTGCTCAGTTCATGAATGTGTCGCAAGAAAACATCGAGGCCTTGGCTAAAAGTCAAGAAGCTGCCAACGAGAATAGTGAGGCACCTTTCAATAGCTTAGCAAAATATCTTGGATGACTCTCCAAAGAACCCGATAACATGTCTAATAATTGCTTTGTAGGCAAAGAAAATCACAAAATATATGAGTTTGAGAAGAAATTGATTGGTATGGAGATTGAGTGTCATGCCATTATGGTAGAAGAAGAAGGAAATTGGAAAAATTAAAATAAAAGCAAAGAAGAAAAGTCACAAGTTAGACATGTCGATCTCTATACAAAACTTGAGACTCAACCATTGGAGAGTCAGAGGAAGATGCATTTGCACCAAGAGTTTCAGTTCAATAAGAAATGAGAGCACAAATTCCAAAAGCTTACTGATTGGAGCATACGAACATTTGCTTCTCTATGATAAATTCATGGAATTCCTACTAAACAAGAGGAAAAAGAAGGCTAACTTTCTTTCATATAAGTCACCCTAACAGTGGTTAAGGCGTCACTCTAATGACGTTAAATAAATGCTACATGAGACACAACTCATGGGTTCTTTTAGCATTTCTTTTTACAATTCAGTCAATTTTTATTTTCCATATAGTCTTAGGTATACAACTAATTAGGACTTGATGTTTGATAATTTTTAATGTTGCATGTATTTATTTGCATAAGCATCATATTCTTTACAAATCAAATGAAAAAAATTGGTTTGCTCAGAAAATTGCTCTTGACACCAAGGCGAAAGGCTAGTTTATTTCCGAAAGTTCCAAAATTATTTTGATAGAGGGGGATGCAGCGGAAGATACATTCATCAAATCACCATATTTTTTCTTTATAACATAACCGGTGAGATTTTGAGCCAAATATATACCACTTTTTAACTTGTTTCTTTTGCATATGAGCGTTCATGTTTGAATGTTTATTTTTGAGAATTTGCAATGCTTCTCTACAATCTATTGGTCATATTTATATACAGATGAGACATGTTATTTGGTACTATAAACCTTTTCAAGCCACCCTAATTATATTTTATCCTTTTCTAATCCAGTTTGAGTCTCCATGCAATCTATTTGTTTCAACGACGAACCATATTACATGTTTTTGAACCTAAAATGTTTACATCTGTTTGACTTCTTTGGAGTTGTAAAGAAGTACTATAATGTTATTTAGTATTGGTTTGAAACTAAGTTTGGAGTTTGTTTTTGGAATTTACAAAATCTTAAATTTGGGCGTGGAGTACTAGTAGAAATAGGTTACTATCAAAAAGAAAAGAATTAAAAGAAAATGTAGACCAAACCATTCAAAAAATTGTCTACACACACAAAAAAAAAGTTCAAGAAATCAAAATTTGGTCTCTTAAAAAAAATAAAAATAATTCAATAAGTAGTTCTACTAACACACATGTTGTTGTGGCAAAAATGTGGAAGGCGGAGTCATGTTTAATGTATAAGGATCAGTAGAAGATATATAACCCCATTTCTTTTGTTTAGTCTACTTTTTCAAAATATATCTCACCTTAACCTAAGCCATTTTATAGCATAGAAAGACCTTTAATTATGTACGTTGATACTTGACTTTGAATGGTTGTTTAGAATATCTTCAAGTTTACAGTAATATGACATCAACATGTTGATGTAGCAGATTTTCCAGCACTACTTGCTATGAGTCGAGGAAGTGAATAGGGAATTGAGTGTAGTTTAAAGCATGGACCATATTCTCCAAGTCCACCCGATTGAATTCATGGAGAATGGAATCAATAAGTTAGTCGGAAGTCGTAGGTGGGACGAAATGAGGATCTGATCACCCTGTCAAAAAGGTATGGAACTTAAGTAATTGTAATTTTGAATGTATAGGTATTTTGTTACTTGATGAGAAGTGGGATTTTAATTTTGGTTTTATGATGACTCCCCATCATATAATGTTTTTTGTGTGTTTTGTCGAGTCTTTTTCAACTTATTTGAGGCATTTTTAGAGGTTCTATAGTGAGTTACTCATGATTTGGGAAACGTTTGGTAATATTTTATGGGTAGTGTTAACTTGTGCCCTTAGGGCACATGTTAAGAACCCAAAAAAAAGAAATATTGTCTAAAATTGTGTGCATTCAACTCATTAAAAAGTTAAGAATTAAATATAATGCACATCTTCCTATAAACAATTTCCATATTTGATTCATTAACTTGTGCCTTAAGAGCACAAGTTAACATTTCCCTATTTTATTTTGAGTCATTGTATTTCTCTTTCATTTCTATCGAGACAACTCTATGGGTGTTATTATTATTATTTTTATTTTTTTATAGATCATGGATATCAGCCAACCAAGACATCTAATGGAAGTTATGGAAGTTAGTAGATCAAGTACAATGCAGATGATGAAGACCAAATAAATTGGAGTAATTCTATCCCAAGCACGTCCAGAGATCAGGAATTCACCTTTTATGACTTAGCCTAACACACTTTAAGGCTTGCGAGAATTTAAGTCCGGTAGTAACCCTTGGGAGGAATTTTCACCAAGGGGCTTTGAGCCATAACTAGGATAAGTCTTACTTTTTTAGGCATCGTAAGTATAAACCTCAAATAGTAATTGGACTAGAAACATGTTCTACTAAATGAGAGCACTATGAGAGATGCGAGGAGCAAATAATATGCATGTGATTAGATACATATTTGGGGCATATCAAGTGAGGACACTCTTAAAGATGAGAGAAGTAAAATAACCCTTTAATTAAAATCAACCATTCTAATGGACTTCTATTTTCACACTCAACATGATTATATTAATTCTCATCCATGCCCTTGTTGCCCAACAATTGTGAAAATGGATCCTAAATTAATAAATGGTGAAACTTAAGTGCATTTGCATTAGTGTTTTTTTTTATTTTTTTTATTTATGGTTTTTTAACTAAAATACAGTTTTTGTGGTTATAACAAACTTTGAAAAAAATTATAGATTTGAGGAAATGATTTGTTGAGTTTATTTAAGCATTATAGAAAAACACAAAATCACCTAAATTTTATCCATAAGCCAATTGGGATTTAAAGGATCATGAATGGAATTGTGATTATGATTGTGATTGTACTCATCCCATGGTCAAGTTTTGAAGTGTGCTAAGCTGACTACAAATTATAGCAGCCTTCGCCATCGAAATGCATTTTTATATAGTAAATGAAGGATTTTTTTTTTTTTTTTTATCATTTTTGTTGAAATGCTGTCGTAAATCAATTGAGAGTTTTTTTTTTACATAATGCGTGTTAATTTAATCTTGATTAATATTTGGAATTCAAATTGATTGAGACTGCTGTATCGTGCAAAGCCTCATTTCTCTACCCATTGTTTCTTAATAATTTTTGGTAGAACGCATTTATATAAGTCAAACAAAATTAAACTTTAATTATCATAATTCGGATATTTGCTTCTATTCCCTTCTTGATGAAATGTTAATAGATATGGACCAGTTCTCTTTTTTTTAAAAAAAGATAAGGACCCGTTCTAATATTATTATATTATAGAATAATTCAAACGGAACATTTGGGGTCTTCTTCTTACATGCAAATAAAATAAGATAAAATAAAAATCAGTATATGGACAACTTGTTCCAACAAATACCTAAAGACAGTGGGTTTATATGTCCTTTCCACCAATTATTACCAAGTTATAATCTTATATACATGTATATGATAATGATAATGATAATGCAAGTTTTTGGCAATACAACAAAATTAAGGGACAACAAACAAGAACAAAATTGGCTTTATACCTTGCTAGGTATGATGTCCACATGAATACAAGATAGTTTCTTTTTCCTTTTTCTACTTCTTGTTAATTATTTAGTTATGACATAGTTGTCAGAAATGGATGAAGACACTGATAAAATTCTTTACCTTATCCTAAAGCAATGCCGAACTTTTTCTTACTTAAGTAGTAGAAACATTTCTTGTCATAAAAAAGTGACAAAATTGAACTATCAATCTCAATTTTCATTGTTGTTAACAAACACTACTTTATATTTGTTGGCAATATATTATTCGGTAATTTTGTACTTTCCACCTCTTAGTGTGTTTAACACGCTATTTTTTTAGTTTGGCATTTGAAATATTATATTTTAAATGAATTTCTTTAATCAAATTGATCAAACAATCCCATTATTTGTAAAACAAGCTACCTTGCCAATCTTGCAGAAACATGCAAAGTCCAAATAAGTGAGTTGGATTGCATTAAAATTGGTCCAAGTCCCTTATAGGTTTTTGTCCATTATTGATCAAATTAATATTTTTATTTTGACCACAAAAGAATTGTTTTTTTAGTTACAAAATAAAATTATTGTTTAAATGATTTTACTCTTTCCATTTTCTTTTCTTTATTTTTTTAATGATAATTTTCACTTTTCTATTGTTTTACATATTGAATTGAATAGGGAATAGTATAAACGTAAAGAGATAATTTATATGCACAAAGATTGTAAATTTATTTGAATTTAGTTAATATTACACATGCATCAAATAATATGTTGTCACATAATTAGATACATGTGTAAAATAATTTTACATTATCAATGTACACTAATTAATCTCAGTTTATTTTACACATGCGTCCAATCAAATTACATTACAAAGCTATATTTTTATAGGTTAATTCGTAAAATATCTCATTCTTTAATTGAATATATATGTAATATTTTTTTTTACACTATTCAAAAGAAAATAGGGAATGTCCGTTTTTTCTGTTTATTTATTCAGAAGCGCTTTCTATTTACGTGACCATGTTCTCTTTCTCTACGTTTCACGCGCACACACATATAACATGATTTGCATTGCCTCTTTCCAGCTATTTTCTTTTTGAACGGATCAATTTATTGGAGAGGAGAATTCATTTGAGAAAATAGAGTCCACTGCACTAGCAAGGACAATACTTTCATAACATATAGTCCACAAAGCTCCAACTGATCGAGTCATAAGCTTTCTCAAAATCAACTTTAAAAATGAGATAATCCTTCTCAAACATCCTAACTAAATCCACAACGTCATTCACCATCACTACTCCATCCACCAACTGTCTACCCTTGATGAAATCCGTTTGATTAGGAAAAATAAGTTTATCCAACACAGAAGCCGACCTCTTCGTCAGATTTTTCCAATCAACTTATAAAGGGACCCAAGGAGCGAGATGGGGTGGAAATATCCAAGACTTTAAAGAGTGTCCACCTTTGGAATTAAAGCCACGCAATAAGAGGCGAAACTCCTTGGGAGAGAAACACTAGAGTAAAACTGTTGAAAAAACACCCACACCTCTTCTTGGAGGAGGGTGCATCAATTTCTTGAAGAAAGTAATATTAAACTCATCTAGCCATTGCCTTTTATTACCATCACTAAGTGCAACCGCTGCTTCAATCTCTTCAAGTGAAAAAGGAGCAGTCAAAAAGGAACTCTCCTTCAAAGATATACCCAGAAATTCAAAACCCTCAATTAAAGGCCCATGATGACTATGATCAGAAAAATAATATGAGAAAAACCTAACCACCTCTCCCCTAACCCCAGTTACATCCTCTACCCAAGAATCCCCCACACTCATAGTCAAAATGGAATTTCTTCTACAACGTTGCCTTGCACATGAATGATAGTACCCCGTGTTAGCGTCACCTTCCTTCAACCAACTAACTCTTGATATTTGAAATAGCTAGGTCTCCTTAACTTTCACAAACTCCCGTAGGCCACACTAGAGGTGTTCAAATCCAAACCGATCCAAAATAAAACTGCAAACCGATCCAAAACAACTGCACACCGTAAAAAACTGAATATTTTTGTATGCATTTGGATGTTTTGTAAAAACCGCTAAGATCGGATCGGATTTCGGATCACTTTCTCATAACCGAACCAAACCGAACCGAAAAAAAGTAAATGTTAATACATATTTATTCTTTTATTAGTAATATACTGCAATATTCGGATGTTATCTCTTGGTTATAGGTGGAAAATCGGTGATGGTAATGATATTAATGTATGGAAAGACCCATGGATCCGCACTCGTCAGAATTTGCGGCCTACCACATTACCGGCAAGCAATCTCATCAATCTGACTGTCTCTCAACTTTTCAATCCAACAACCAACACTTGGAATCGTGACTTTATTGCTTCTATAATGAACACAAAAGACACATCTGATATTTGTAAGTTGCCTTTGCATTCTCGAACTCACTCTGATACCATAATATGGAATGCATCACCTAATGGATCATACACGGTTAAATCTGCGTATAAGATGTGCGTGAGTATTTCAGACCAGCGGTCAAATTATCATGTCTCAGGGGATTGGAAGTTGATATGGTCATTGTGTGTCCCGCCAAAAATCAAACATTTTTGCTGGAGATTGCTTCGCGGTTGTTTACCTACATGGTCTAATTTTCAAAGTCGTGGAGTTCATTGCCAGTCAACTTGTGTGGTCTGCAGTCGCGACCTGGAAGATGAAATGCACATGTTTATGCATTGTAAATTTTCTACAGATTGCTGGAAAGCATCGAATCTTTGGGGTAAGATAGCATCGTATATGACGTCAAACAGTAGTTTTTCCTCTATTATGTTTGTCATCCTTAGATCGCTTGAAGTGGAAAATCGTGCTGAATTTGTAGCTATATTATGGAGTATTTGGCGTGCGCGTAATGCTTCCTTATGGGAACAAAAACCAGTCAATGCACACACAGCTTGTGTTCTAGCATTGGATACTGTTCGAGATTTCATGTGGTGCAACCGCCCCAATGATACTATGCAGTCAGCTACTCCAGGATGGACTAAACCGCAAGTAGATTGGATAAAGTGTAATGTTGATTGTGCCCTTTTCGAAGCCGAAGGAAAACTTGGTGTTGATATCTGTTTTCGAGACAACCTTGGACATCTTATCCAAGCTCACTCAATGGTTTTTCCCTCTATTTCAACCGCAGCTGAGGGTGAAGCTACTGCTCTACAACAAGCTCTCCAAATTGCTCTCGATCTTGGTCTCAATCGCATTGTTTTTGAAACTGATTGTCAGCTTGTTGTGAATGATGTTCTTAGTAATAGCCCATATGTTAATGAGCTAGGAAGTTTACTCTCTAACTGTAGGACATTGCTTTTTTCTAATGCTACTTATGTTTTAGCTTATGTTAGGAGACAAGCTAATAGAGTCGCTCATAATCTTGCTCGAGCGTCTATATTACATGCTAGTCCCAGTATTTTCAATCATCCTCCCTATTGTATTGACTCTATTATTTTAGATGAAATGAAATGAGCTGTCTTTCCTTCAAAAAAAAAAAGTAATATATTGCATTATTATGTTGCTAGTTGTTTTTTAATCTTGTATATTACACTAATTTAATTTTATATATTAGTATTATATATGTTTAAAAAATAATTGATAATTTTCGTACAATAATTATAATTTTTAACTATGTTTTGCATCAAACCTATTATTTTACCTCGTTTGTGTAATATTAATAAAAAAATTATATTCATTAAAAAAAGTAAATAAAAAATATATAATTTGCATTTGGGATATAAAAAAAATGATCCAAACTAAACCGCATATATTTGGATTGGATCGGTTCGGATTTTTTTTAAAATAGTCATCCAAACCAAACCGAACCGCATGTGATTTTTATTTTGGATCGGATGACATTTTGCCTCAAAACCGATCCAAACTGTAGCACGAACACCCCTAGGCCACACAAGCCTTCACTCGAGTCTCACTATTAGGAATGGAAGGAGCTCCTTCCTCATCTCTAATGTTTAATTTGCTCGATCAATTGAGAAATCTGAAACTCCAAGTTTCGAAAGACTTCAATGTTGCATCTTTTAAGAGTCTCTTTGAGAGCATTGGTTTATCTTTTATCTTGAAAGTAATCAACCAAGAGCTACCACTTTCTTCAAAAAACTATTAACCACATCAAAGAAATCGGGGTGGTTAAACTAGAAATTATTAAACCTAAAAGGCTTAGGGCTCCATATCTGAGAAGAATACCTCAACATCACCTGACATCAATCTGAGATGTCTCTAGGTAAATCCCAGACACTAGCCACCCCTAACAGACCCCATCAATAATTTGAGAGAAGAATGTGATCAAGCCAGCTCATAGCCTCTTTACTAGGTCTCTCCCACGTAAACTGCCTCCCCAACAAGGAGGGGCCAAAAAGACCCATATGGGAAATGAAAGTACCAAAATCATGAACCTCCATTGAATCCCTTACTAAATACGCTGAATCACCAAGGGACCCTCTCAAGCGAATCAAGTGATTCCACGTTCTCCTTTTATCCGCTAGGGAACACTAGGCATAAACTTAACTATAAAACAACGGGATCCAAACACACCCCAAGAAAG
Source organism: Medicago sativa (assembly GCF_051527215.1). NCBI lineage: Eukaryota > Viridiplantae > Streptophyta > Magnoliopsida > Fabales > Fabaceae > Medicago > Medicago sativa. The sequence continues at coordinate 24,923,059 of NC_140753.1, read as the reverse complement.
ACAGACACCCACAAACCTGACTCCTGAAAAAGAAAACGGATACTTCCCTTTAGTACAACACCAGATAGATAAGATACCTCCACTATTATCCATCGAAGGGGAGACACTCCACTAACAGTAGAATTCCGCCCAAAGCATGTGCACAAACTTTCATCCATTACTTCTAAAATCATGAATCTCACACTCTAGACACCCTATGTGCACTACTATCCTTGATCTCCAACTTAACAAACTCAGCAACTTCTAAAGCATCATACATATAAAAAGGACACCTTAGTCTTTTACTAATCATAAGAACTATCATTTCAACAGAGTTGTTGTGTGAAGCAATGGGTCCGTCAACTGTCTATCACCATATTTGAGTGGTCGTAGTGCCATATTAATATTTTAGAGAACTTAAAGTTTGAATGGTGGTTACACCATATTTGAGTGGTCTCAACACCATAACAGAGTGGTAACAATGCTATATTAAAGTGGTTTCAGTAGTAAAGAGTGGTCTCAGTACCATATTTGAGAGTGTAAATCTCGAACTGTTTTCTACAGTGCAGTAGTTAACCGCACAGTTGTAGTTGTGATTGTTTTATCCTAGAGGCGGTCTGGTTGATAGTTTGGCTTGAACAACTTTGAACAGTGACACGAAACATCTTAAAGAGAGCGATCTGGTCGTGACTCAACCGAGTAACAACTTCGGTAAATATTTTTGAAAAAGAAAGGAAAATTTGGAAATTCAAATACAATAGTTTGGAAATCCAAAAACAACAAGACCACAAATGTGTTGGATGCTTTTAGGAAGACATGCCAATCTGGGACAACTGTAAATATTTATTTCGTGAAGCAAGGTAAGGTTTCCGATGCATTCAGGCAAATATTCTAGTTTGGAAGATCAGACAATGTTATGGTTTTCAGAGTAGTCATATTTTGTAGAGCCTCATGGAAACCTTCCACTTCCGAGCAACTTCCAATGGCCAATGTCTCAAGACAAGTTAGATACTAAAAATCGGATGACAATTTAAACTTATCGCACCCGACAATATCCAACTCCTTAAGAGAATGTAGTCTTTGCATTACTTCATTTGGCAATTCCTCGATGTTTTGCAGTCGTTAATATACAGTTGTTGGAAAGCATGAATGTGAATCATTTCAGTTGGAAGCATCTTAAGTTTAGATTGTCTATGAAAACCAAGTATCTTTAAAGGAGAAGCAAGGTTTCTTAGGATTCCATCTGGAAAGTAAATCAACTCTTCATTATCACAGAAATGTAGGGATTCAAGATTGCCTAGTTTTTGAATTAAACTTGGTAATTGTTGATTGCCTTCCCCTTGGAAGACAGGGCAAAGGCCAACAAATCAGGACATTCAGTGATTTCAAGTGCTTTAAGATACGGAAACATTCCTCTTTCTTCCCTTGATAAGCCTATAAGGTTTGGCAACTTCTCCAAGAAAAGAGTTTACAAAGCCAATAAACCTCATGGGAAAGGTAACATAAATCATGTTGGATATTTTTAGATACTTTAGAGAAGGAAGTTTCCACAACTCCGGAAGGTTTAAACAACTCTTGCAATCCACAATCTCTAAAGAACTTAAATCGTTTAGAGAAGGGCTAGCTAGATATCCATTGTGGGAAATATGCACCTTTATATCCTCCCACACCAAATGAATTGACGGGCATAAGGTTGAAGTGCTTCCAAAATTTGCTCAACATTTTCTTGTAGTTGGGAGACTTCATTTCTTTCCCACGACAGCCACAATTGGTTCAGTTTCTTCTTTGACATATTGGCTTTTTTGGCATCTGTTACACTTTTTACTCTCTCTAGGTTCTTGATGTGTAACTGTCCTTTGAGGATAAGCTGTCCCAATTCTGCCAAAAGGAACCCTCTTTCATTGCCAACAATGTATTTGCTTAAAGTCTTGCATACAATTAATCTACTAATAACTACTACCTCCGTCCCTAATTATAGGACCCTTTTGAAAAAATAACGGGAATTAAGATAGTGGATATTTGTATTAAATATGTTTGTAATTACTATTGTTTTTACAATTTTATCCTTTAAGAGAGAGAGTTGGTTTATGTTTTCAACATGTTATTTATTGCTGATTGAAGAAAAAGATGTATAATAAATAGGGGCATGTATGTAAAGAAATAATTAATGTAGTTGGAAATAGCAAAGGGGTCTTATAAAAAGGGACAAAAAAAATTCTCAAAAGGGTCTTATAATTAGGGACGGAGGTAGTACTAATTAATATAATATACTAGCAATGTTACTAATCTAACCTTTTTTAAAGTTAATTTTTAAAGTTAATTCCATGGCTTTATTCTTTCATTAAGGGTCTTTGTTGTAATTAAATAAATACAATCAAGTTATTGAACTCTCACTAAAATAACCATCGATTACAATTATGAGTTACAGATTACCGTTACCGAGAAGAGAAGAGGTTTTTTCCACAATTTCAATTGCAACACAACGTTTTTTCTTTTCTTCAATTTTCTTATTTCACGTTTTAGGTTTCCTCCTCTTCTCCGTGCGTTTTCATCCTTTCTCTTCTTTTTTCTATTGATTTCAGTTTCAATAAATAATATCATTTTTTGTTTCTATTATATACATCAATTTAATCTTCAATTCTTATATACTTTGTTTCTATAAGACCAGGTTCTCGATTTCATGTTTGGCTGTGCTGATTTTTTTTCTTAGCACTTCAATGCTTATAAGTGATTTCCATATTTCGATATTTATTTTCAATGGTTATTTCCATGCATGATGCATCATAGTTTTGATATGAAATTGAATAGATATTCTTTGTGTATGTGTGAGTTGTCAATAGGTGATTTCCTTCAGAGATGGAGAGTGACCAAATGACGGTCAAAGAGGATGAATTTGAAACGGAGAAAGGTAGGTTGATACCGAAGAGGAAGAGAATGCGACAACCTTCTAAACGGAAAACATGCAAGTGGCAAGACTATGGCAAATTTTGATGGAAAGGTAATAACTTTGAATGTATCATCTATTGTAAGTATTGTTATTCTAAGGCATAGCAGCAAGAAAAGAAATATATTACATGAACAAAATTCAGTACGTTGAAAAGAATTCTTTTTTTATATGTTGTGCGTTCTCTGTTTCTTTTTTATTTCAATTCCAAAGCATTTTCTCTAGGTTTTTTGACTCAATCTAAAACTAAAGTTGATGAATGGAAAAGTAAGATTAAAATTGAAAATAAGAGAAAAGAGAGGTTGAGAACAGAAAGTTAAATAACATTTACATGACTTTCCTAATTAATAACAACAACAAAACAAGGTGCATCATTCCTTTATCTATTTGTAATTGACTAATTTTATCATCTCTCACATTTGTCTATCTCTTTTTCCTTTCATTTTAATAGAAACCCATATCATTATTATTTACCAATCTTTATATGTTTTTATGTACAATTGGAATACTTCATAGGTCAGTCTCTAAACGAAGATAGCATATGTTGTGTACAAAATGGATACAGCGTGAGAACATGCAAGTGACAACAACGATGGTGAATTTTTTAAGGTATCCTATTACTTTCAAAATTATAGTCCTGGTTTTGGTATGTTTCTCTGTTTAGCATCACACTGATTGCTTGTGAGGATAACTCAATCGTTTATGATCATGATTTAGAAAGTTAAATTGTTTAGGGACTATATTGGGACGGTGAAAAACTGAAACGTTTCCTGCAATCACATTTGTAAGTGATTTTGCCATAGGCATTTGTGATCTATAGGGTCTCCTAACTTTAACATCAAGATTATCTGAAAAGAAAAAAACTTATATCTAATCTACCTAGGCATGGCAACGGGGCGGGTTTGAGTACGACCGCCCCCACTTCCATGCACCGACCCCCGTCCCCAAACCATATCGGGGGTAAAAATTGAACACTCAACCCCGCCCCAACCCCCACCCGCAAAAACTCTATTTTTTATAAAATATTTTAAAAAATGCATATTTTTTTTATTTTTTCATAGTAACATAAAACAATAATTATATTAATAATTAAAGATCTAATAAACATTTTTCAAAAGAGCAAAATAAGTCTAATAAACATGTTTCTAAAGAGTAATAATATATTAAAATAGGTTGGTTCTTATTTGACAGAAAATAGAAATAAGATTATAAAATTTAATAAGGTAAATTTCAAAAAGTGGGTGCGGGTATAAGCATCCCCCGCCCCGCCCCCATACTAGAAACCCATATTTCTCCTGCACCCGCACCCAGTTAAATAGACTTTTTCCTGTTATATTCGGGGCAGGGCGACCGGGTCTGGATGGGGGCGGATTTTGTTGCCATGTCTAAATTTACTAATCAATTCTCGCGAGAAGCACATGGGGACACAATCAGTAGTAAAATAAATTGCAACTAGTCCAAATTTTCTAACGTACATGATAGAACAGTAAGATACGAAATGAACACCCGGTCACGACTAAACTTTAGGAATGATCCAATATCCTTTCAAAGGGAATGGAAGCCTTTATTTACTGGCTTCCTATACAAGGGATAAAAGGGATATGATCAATAACCTTGCCACTATGTGCTATCACCATTTCAATCAACACTTTCAAGTAGTTATTCCCGTTGATTATCAAGGATTTTCTCCCTCACCTTACCCTAACATGAATCCGTATCCATTTTCCTATGGCTTTCGACAACCTTTCTACCAAAACAGATATGGTTAAAGCTTCAAGGTGACCCTGCCCTGTGTACTAGGCCAGCTTCATGGAAGGTCATGGTTAAAGCTTTGACAGATGATGGGTTGGGATTTTTCCTACAAACCATGGAGATCAACAAAGCTGAAGAGGGTCCTAACTTCCAAGCTAGCTGAATGGGATGGCATACTAGATCAGTTTGAAGAAATGTGCCACTTACCAACCAAATAATAAGATGACGGGGGGGGGGGGGATTGATAGTTATAGTAGAGTGTATAAGAGGATACGTAAGAAGAGAGAGGTAGGAGGTAAATCCGCTCACAACTAAGTTTGTTATGAGCACATGGGTAGTGCCAGGCGACATAGTGGAGAGAGAATATAGATCTGAGCAATATATGCAGGAGAATGTTCATTTTATCGGTATGCATGATTTGAGTTTGCAATTCCATATGATATAAGGCCTCTCGAAGAGTTTATACCTTTTTTCCCTAATTTTCCTTTCCATTTTCAGTATTATTCTCTGTACTTGTGCTAGATCCCATATGAACTCTAGGTTTATTTCGTCAATAATATACTATATTTCCCATATCGGTTACTGTTACATTACTATTTCCTTTAGATTTTCAGATTGAACCTATCACTACCTCACAACCACCACAACAAATGCCTTACCAACAAGCTCTCTTAACCTCGGTTATACAATCTTAAATTAAGAAATAATTAACAAGAACAAAAAACAGAAAAGGAAAGTAGTCAATATAATGAAACTCACACTGTTTTCTGTCTGTTCTTGCATAAAATTTAATATTTCACCCTCAGTCGGTTTATTCTTGGTGTCATATGATGGGGGTCCACAAATTGCTCTCAGCCATCTGCGCCTAAGTGGAACTTTTGTTGCCTTACACTTGAGTTTATGTTTCTTATAGCATAAACTAACAAGTTCTGGCATCCTAAAAAATGCAAATATCTAAAAAAAAAATGGAGACCAATTTTAAAAGTAAAATAAATAAATAAATAAATATCGCATAAATATTAAAAAATTTGGAAAAAATATATGTTGAAAAAGAGGCAGATGCAGCACCATCTTCGACAAAGAGGCTGTCAAAAGCATTGAAGATTTTCGACCTCTGTCGAAGAGAAAAGAGAAATGGGCTGACAGTAGGCCTAAGTTCAGTTTCAATCAGAGAGGTGTTCCTTATAAAGTTACACCTTCAGATAGGTATCCAAAGAAAGGCCAGGTGAAAACTTTTACCCCATGCTCAAAATCTCCTGCTAAAAAATGGCTGTTCCTTGGTGGAAAGAAGTCTGGATATGCTGCCCCGCCTGCAAAATGGGTCAAAAGAGGTACTGGTATTGTTAACCAAATTGAAGAACCCTATGACTAATTGAAGAACCTTTAACAACCTGCAAATTGAAGAACCCTATGGGTCAAAACGCCTACAATAATAACTATAAAGGGAAGAACCTTATGACTAAAACCCAATGGTGCAGATTCTAGTGCCAGAAAACGGCTGAAGCCGTAAAAAAATGTGGGAAATTTTGACAAGGGTAAAGGCAAACAAATAACAACTGTCAAAATGGCTAGAAAGCCAGCCACTGAAAGGATATTTCTCCCTTTTTCGGTTGTTAAGGAAGGTCTTACCCTAGAAGATGAAGAAATGACTTCAAATTTCTCGAAATTTGAGTCCGACTTCGACGTTATTTGCAATATTGTATCGATCCTTCCAGTCGAAGACGACATGATGTCGGAGGTAAATGAAGACGAAGAGGATTTTCTGACGAGATGGCTATCCACAAGTCAATATGCTATTATATTATGAATAATGGTTGTGTCGAAGAACATCAAGCCATGTTTGAAAGACCTGATTTAAAAATGAAAAGTCATCTCAAACCATTGTTTATCGAAGCAAAAGTTAACAATATTGGGATAAATTTCTAGTAGATGGTGGTGCTACTGTGAACCTGTTGCCACAATCCCTCTTCAAAAAGATTGGCAAATTAGAATATGATCTAAAGCCACACAAATGTTGTGCTTTCTAACTATGAAGGCAAATCTGGCAATTCGTTTGGAGCCATTGAAGTTGACTTGGGGTTGGGAAGTGTCAAAAAGATCAACATTGTTCTTAGTGGTCCCATCCAGGGAAAATTATAATCTACTGTTGGGAAGGGAATGGATTCACGGTATTGGAGTAGTTCCTTCGACTATGCATCAGAGACTTTCCCTTTGGAGGGAAGATGGTTTGCTGGAAAATGTCGAGGCTGATCCAAGTTATTTCATTGCTGAAGTCAACAACATCACTAAGAAGAACTTCGACAAACAGTTGGCGAACATTGTGCCATGCACCTCCTTTGATCTTGGTCATGAGAACCAAGAAAATGTGTTTTGTTCCATGAAACTTCACCCAACACATGGTTTCATTTGGGAGTGGGAAATTGTGGACGAGGAAAATTTACTCAGGACAAGGGCTTTGCTTACCCAAAGCCAACGAATGAAGGGTGCTCTGAGGATGCTATTCCACTAATTGGGTGGGATGATATTCATAATTAATCATGTTTGAGCCCAATGTTTGGGACAAGATTACAACCTATGTGGCCGAAAATAAACAAAAAGAGGCGTTAGAAGCCGAAATACAACAAAAAGAGACTGTGGAGAATATCACCGACAATCTTAGCAATGATTTGATTGAAAACCAAAGGTTGTATTGTATTTATGATGATGAGCCTTTGGGTTTCAAAAAAGATCCAATGCAGTTTATCAAGAAAATTCAGGCTTGCATCTCTCCATGCATACAATTTGATTTTATCTACGTCCTTGAGAAAGGAGAGATGTCTAGTGTGAATCTTACTCTTCCTAATTCCTTGCATAATAGTGCAAGATATGCCAAGAAGAGCTATTGCGCGACATGCTTTCTTCACTTTTCGATCAATGGATGTATCCTTAATCCTTTGGATTTTTTCTATCAAATCCCTATTATCGACTAGATTACCATTGTATGGAGTTATCCCAATATGTTCATAGCATTCCTCGCTGGTGATGAGGCTCTGTAACTGGTTCACCATCAATGGGTAAACCAGTTATCATCAACACATCTTCTAGGCCAAAATAGATTTTTGTTTGGCTTAGGTTGAATGTGTTGTCTTCACGGTCAAAACATTTGTGAAGTGCACCCATAAGAGGACGATAATGTTTGACTGATTAAAGCCTACCGCACTTAAGAAAGTATTAAAATAACTCATCGAAACCCGATCCTATTAAAAGTGATTTTATTTTGTTGTGCATGGGAAAATTTAGACTGAACATCATGTTCTCTCTATAATTTGTCATTTGAAAATATTTTAATATGCAAACGTTGAAAATGAAAAAAAGAAATTGAAATTAAAAAGATAGAAAAGTGAAAAAACATGAGTCCAACATAATTTTATTCTATAAGTGCATGTATGTCTATCAATAGATGATCAAAGTTCTTTTTAATTGTATTCGTGACCAAATTATAAATACAAATTCTCATTATAAACCAATGGCCTTGCTACATGAGCCATAACTTCATTGATTTATGTCTTTTGATTTTCTCTTCTGTCTTGTGATTCTATGAATGTGATAGTGTGATATGTATTGTGACCTGAGGTTTTTGGGTTTTGTTTGATTTGTTTTTGTGTTTCCCTTTTGGGTTTTGTATTGTGATCCGAGGTTTTTGGGTTTTGTTTGATTTTCTCTTTTGTCTTCTATAAATGCAGGAAATGACAAAAGGGTGTAATAAACTACCAACCTTGTCCACCCTCTTGAAAGACCTAGACCCAGATTTTAAAAATAGAATTGACCAAATAATTAATTGTAATGGTAGGGGTAGCTCTTTATTAAGACTACTAAACCTTGTTCCATTGGTCAAAGTGGAGTTTCCACCTCCTTTGTTGATGGCGTTCATGAACTATTATAGCCGTGATCTCATCAACAATAGTTATAGTTTTGACATTTGTGGCTGTCAAATAATGAACGTAACTTTGGAGGACGTTCTATATTTGACCAACCTGCACATTGTTGGCCGAGCAGTTGTCCCCAACAATAATAAGGACAAAGAATCTTTCCAACAAGTTTTTTCGATTCGTGAAGGTAAAAATACGATTACCCTAGCCGATTTGAAACTTTTATGCTTAGATAAGGATAGAACCGAGGATGAAAGGATCAAGACTGTACTCCTCATGATTGTGACATGTACGATAGCACCAAATGAGAATGGACATATTTGCATAACTTCTTATCTTAAATTTATTGAAAATTTAGACGAGTTGGACTCTTATGCTTGGGGTGCGGCAATGTTGTCATACCTATATCAAGGCATGAAGCTAAATATGGAGGAGGGGAAGTTGTTTGATGGCTTTCCATGGCTCATAATAGTAAAGATCAATATTTTTTTTCTCTTATATCTTTTTATCCTTATCTTTTATTTTTGATAACTTTTTAACCAAATGTTTTTTTTTGTAGGGATTCTTATTTCATCATTTCAAAGGTCTTCTTGAGATCTTCCAAATAAGTGAGGAGCAAGTGACGATGCCTCAGGCGCCAATGCTTTTATCTTTGGTAAATGCATTGGCTCCAATCGGCGCTAACCATCACTAGAAGAGCCAGAACTTCCTAGATGTAAAATTGGCCTTGCTACATGAGCACCTGAGAACAAAGGAGGTACTCATGTTCCCGGGTGCTCATGTAGCAAGGCTCCTCTATTCCTAGGTGCTCATGTAGCAAGGTCAATTTTACATCTAGGAAGTTTTGGCTCTTCTAGTGGTGGTTAGCGCCGATTGGAGCCAATGCATTTACCAAAGATAAAAGCATTGGTGCCTGAGGCATCATCACTTGCTCCACATTTATTTGGAAGATCTCAAGAAGACCTTTGAAATGATTAAATAAGAATCCCTTTGAAAAAAAAACATTTGATTAAAAAGTTATCAAAAACAAAAGATAAGGAAAAAAAGATATAAGAGAAAAAATTGATCTTACTATTATGAGCCATGGAAAGCCATCAAACAACTTCCCCTCCTCCATATTTAGCTTCATGCCTTGATATAGGTATGACAACATTGCCGCACCCCAGGCATAGAGTCCACCTTGTCCAAATTTTTAATAAATTTGACATAAAAAGTTCTGCAAATATGTCCATTCCCATATGGAGCTATCAGACATGTCACAATCATGAGGAGTACATCCTTGATCCTCTCATCCTCGATTCTATCCCCTATCTAAGCATAAAATTTTCAAATCGGCTAGTGTAATCGTATTTTTACCTTCACGAATCAAAAAAACTCGTTGGAAAGATTCTTTGTCCTTATTATTGTTTGGGACTACTGCTCGGTCAACAATGGGCAGGTTGGTCAAATATAGAACGTCCTCCAATGTTACGTTCATTCTTTGACCACCACAAATGTCAAAACTATAACTATTGTTGATGGGATCACGGCTATAATAGTTCATGAACGCCATCAACAATGGAGGTGGAAACTCCACTTTGACCAATGGAACAAGGTTTAGTAGTCTTAATAAAGAGCTACCCGTACCATTACAATTAATTATTTGGTCAATTCTATTTTTAAAATCTGGATCTAGGTCTTCCAAGAGGGTGGACAAGGTTTGTAGTTTATTACACCCTTTTTTCATTTCCTGCATTTATAGAAGACATAAGAGAAAATAAAACAAAACCCAAAAACCTTAGATCACAATACAAAACCCAAAAGGGAAAAGCAAAAGGGAAACACAAAAACAAATCAAACAAAACCCAAAAACCTCATATCACAATACAAGTCACACTATCACATTCATAGAATCACAAGACAGAAGAGAAAATCAAAAGACAGAAATCAATGAAGAATCAATGAACAATGTGTTAATTGAGATACAAAGAGAAAGGGAAAACAAAGGAGGCTAGGGTTTTACTAATATCAATTGCATTATATAAAAGATAGTTACAAAAGCATATTTAACAATACTTAGTGAAGTATAAACCTAAAAGGCCTAATATCATTTGCCTAATATCATGATGCAACAACAAGAAGCATCACAAGTGTGTCAAATAAAAAACGAAAAATACATACTTTACATTATAAACTCAAAATATCTTATCCTAATAGTACCCCTCAAGCTAAAGCTTACTAAGCTTCAACTTATTACAAAAATTAACCATGTATAACCAAACCAACTAATAGCATTGCTGAAGCATCAACAAGCAACCGTAACAGATAAACCATCAGAGATATGAGAATCAAAATCAAACCAATCTAATTCAAACCAACGGAAACCGAACCAAACAAACAAATCCAAACTAAACCAAACCAAATTGTACCAATCCAAACTGAACCAAGTCAAACAAAACCAATTCAATCCAAACCAACAAATAGAAGAGAAGAATCAATCGGAGGAGAAGACCCCAATCAGAAGAAATCAACATGGAGAAGAACGAACATAAGAATCAATCAAACATAAGAATCAACAGAGAGGAGAAGCCATCAAACAAAAGAAATCAGTAGAGAGAAGCAATCAGACAAAAGAAAATCAACAGACAGAAACAATCAGACAAAAGAAAATTAAATGGAACCAAATCAAACCAAACGGAACTGAATCAAAAGAAAGGAGAAGAACCAAACCAAACAAAATCAAATCAAACAAATTCTAACAAAGAAACAAACAGAGAGAAGAACAATCAAAGAGATAATTTTTTCTCCTTATCCAAGAATTACTACTTTCATCCATCTTAATTTACTCCAAAAAGCTTCAGAACAAAACTTTCAAACATGTCTAAAACTGGAAGCGCTTGTGCTTCATCAGCTTTAGGGAGTTTTATTTTGTTTTTTCCCCTACCGTGTACATGATTACAAGGCATGTGTTTTTTTTTCTCCCTTGCCTTGATCCTTCTCTCCTTGAGAGGATTTGTTTGGCTTTAATATAATTTAGTTGTTCAAATAAAAAATATGTGAAAATTAATGGAGAAGGATCAATATGTGTGAAAATTAACGGAAAAGTAACGGTGTAATCAAGTAGGGGATGTGTCTGTCTATTTCATGAGAACTCAAGGGAGGTTAGTGTATGTTTCAAAACTAGAGGGGGTATAAACCTTAAGGGAGGTGAATGTAATTTCCTCTATATGAAAACATGAAAGGTTTTATAACAGTTTAAAATATTTAAGCCTGGATTTTTTTCATGGTTTTTTGTCCGATCCGAAAAAACCCGTTTAAAATACGGGCTATATAAAGTGTCAAACCAATGACTTTAAAATGACAATTTCATCGGTTCCTATGGTTTTAAAAGTAGACTTTTTCTTATATTTAGGATCATTGCTATTGGTTTATAATGGGAATTTGAATTTATGATTTTGTCAAGAATACAATTAACAAGAAATTTGATCATCTATTGATAGACATACATGCACTTATAGAATAAGATTATGTTGGACTCATTTTTTTTCACTATTTCTAGCTTTTTAATTTCAGTTTCTTTTTTTCATTTTCAACGTTTGCAGATTAAAATATTTTCAAATGACAAATTATAGAGAGAATATAATGTTCAGTCTAAATTTGCCTATACACAACAAAATAAAATCACTTTTGAAAGGATCGGGTTTAAATGAGATTTTTGAATACTTTCTTACGTACCGTAGGCTTCAATTGGTCAAACATTATCGTCCTCATTGACGGGAAGCCGATATTAATTGGTCATTGTCCAACCAATGAGGCCTTCGATCGAGTATATGGTGAGATCCCCAAATCTGATATTACTGTACATAAGTTAACTGAGATTGCATGCGACACTTTGTAGACTACACAAATACAATTTCAGCCTACCCTCTTCAAGTGCTTTCTGCACCAAATCCTTAAAAAGGACAGAATGAGATGTATTATGGCCTAAGAAACCAAGAAATTTACAAAATCCCCTTCTTACGTTGTTCCAATGGAGACATTTTTAGGCCCTTAGGTACTATTATTATACCATCAGTGACCAAGAGGTCGGATGTTTCATCACATTTGGTAACAACAAATGTATAAGTCTTATGTGTATATTTTTCATTCTTAGGCTCTTCAAGATTTTTACCATTAGATGGCCTCAACATTTTACATGTGTAAGGATGACCAGGTTTTCATTCTGCGAGATTAATTTCACTTTCTTCGACAACATCTAATTCGTCATCGACGTAAGCAACTTTTTTCTTTTTTTATTGAATCTACTAGTCATAGCTTTGTCAGCCTTAAGTCTCGACTTGTCGGACTCTATAAGCCAATTGTGCCATATCCCTTAAGTATTGGGTATCTAACTTTTTTCGAATATAATAGTCCAGGGCACCAGCAGCCATTTCGACTAATTCATGTTCATGCACTTGGGTAAAACATCTTGCTTTGAGTCTGAATCTATTCAAATAGTCATCAATAGATTCCGCCATTTTACGTCTGACACAAGCCAATTCTTTAAGACTAATCTTAGACTGGCCCATATAGAATTGTTCATGAAAGGCTTTCTCCAATTTATTCCAATTGAAAATGGAATGTGGGGGTAAGGGTTTGAACAAAGTGAAAGCAGTTTTAGTTAGAGAATTTGGAAAATATTTCATCCTTAAATTCTCATCGTGTGCTATATCTCCAACCTCATCTAAATAACGGGAAACAAGTTCGACAGTTGATTAGCTTCCCTAACAAACTTTGTAAACTTAGGGGTTTTCCATCCCCTGGGCAATATTCCGAAACCCAAATGGTGACACAATGGTGACACAAAGTTAGGCCTATGTAAACCCAAATTAAAGCCATTTTGGGCCAGAATGGCTTCGGCCACATTTGCTATATTGTTTTGACCCTCAAGATTGTTTTGTTGGGCTTGAATGACCACTTGGTCGGCATTTTGGGTCTTGTGAACCAATATTGGAATTCTTTCTCCTTCCTTTGGGACTGGCTGTTCGACAACGAGTTGTTGCACTAGGTTTACAGGAATTCCATTATTGGGCCTTTCTACATGGATTTCGACAGGCCTGCCATTTTGATTCTAAGGCGCTGGCGTATTTTGCACAGGCGGAGCGCCAAAGAAATTAGCAATTCTCTCCATTTTTATGGACAATGCTTGGTAACTATTATTGGTATCTTGGATTAATGGATTAAACACCGTATCAATTTGTTGAGTTAGCATATTGACCATATCATGGTTACTTTCTTCCATTGGTTGCCTTAATGCCAACAAGGAAGATGAGGTCAAAGATGGTTGAGCATTTTGACCAGTAACACTCTGTGCAGAACCACGAAGAGGAGGAAATGTAGCATTTTCATTATCTGAAAAAGTAGACGTATTCGCCCGAAGGCCTACCATATAAGATTCTTGCATACCATATGGATAATTTCTATGATTCACTGAGGTGTTAGGGATTGAAAACCCCTGGCGTGAAGGCATCGTAGGAATCATACTAAACTGCGTAGTCGCAACGGTAGTCAAAGCTATCGCAAGCGTAATCGTCAAAGATAGTATAGTCGTTGTTGCTCCTACTGTCTCCGAAGAATTTGTGCTATTGACTGGCATTTCTTGTGAGACTTGCTGGGAACTCTGTTCATTAGACATCGCATTCGACGCATTTGCTGCAGAAGCAGCATTCAATGCGAAAGCAGCATTTGATGCTGAAGAAGCATTATGATTTGGACGTACCATTTCTGGAAGTTGTCTATTACTTCTTAAGCACATACAAAACATAGATCATAAGATTTAAAAGAACAAATTTCAAAGAAAATAATTTAAACAAAAGCACAAAATGTCCCATTGGGCGTTCCAGTTTGTTCACCGTGATTTTTGGTAAACAACCGCTGGTTTTAAACTTAGTTACTTGCAAGATCAACCAGTAAATCATAGGACATATTGTGTTTGTTATTTTCCAGAATTTGATGAATTTTCTTGATTTCTTATTAAAAAGATGAAAGTACCTGTCGAATTTAACAAAGTTAAATTCGTCGAAGTTATTTCCAATTGAAATTAATAGAAAATACTTAATGAAACAAGTAAATTGCAAAAGAATTTAAGAAAACAAACTTAAATTAAGCTGATTGAAAATAGATTTCTACACAGATTCATACATTGTGACTGGTTTCTCTCCAAATGCGGATAGTTTGAATGTAAGTTTTTTGTATGAATGTATTGTGGTTTTTTCTACATTACCTTCTCTTGTTTAGGGGGTATTTACCCCTTCAAGATATCAACCAATCAAAATGTAATTTACAAATGTAACATTAAATGTCAAATAAATGAGTCAATTTTTTCTATAAAAAAATGAATTTTATTAAGGTAACTTTTAATTTTTATTTAATTGTATTTAGATATACAATCTTAATTAATTTACACTATAGGGCTTGTAACAATTAAAATTTCACATCAAATTCAACCCATCATGGCTGTGTTTGGTAACACGAATAAGCTAGCTTATAGTTTGTTGGACTAGCTTATAAGTTTGTTTTGATATAATAAGATGTGTTGAGTAAAAAGCTTTTTCCACTGTTTATAGCGTTTTTTGAGAAGCTATTTCAAGTAGCTTTTGAGCTTATAGCTGGTAGTTTTTTATATTTTCTTCCAATTTTAACCCTCTTAATTTAATTTAATTATTTTTTAAGAGGAGTGTTATTTGAACAACCATTTGATGGACAACTTATAGGACAACCATAATTTACAAAGAAAAAGTAGGTATTTGCACGAAAGTCAAAGCAATAGAGTGATAAAGTAAAAAATAATGTGAGTATGAGAGAGAAAGTTGTCACAAAAATTGCCAAAAAATGGATGTTTAAATATCATTTCTCATTTTTTAATAAAACAACATGTTCATGGCCTAAAAAATAATGACCAAGTTCATAGCTTATTTTTCAATAAAACAACTGTCACGTTTTCTCCTTTGAAAAAAAAAACTGCCATGCTTTATTTTATTTTTTAACTAGTAATAGACTCGTGCGATTACGCACGGGTCACGTAACATTGTGGTAATCATATAAAAAATAATTACTTTGTTAGTACTATCAAATGTTTTTTTTTCTTCATATATTATATATAAAAAAATGTTAAATATTTGAATCGCGTATGTTGTGGATTTTTTTTTTTGAGAAAAAGTAATTTTTTTTTGACCAAAGCAAAGTTAACTATTATCATTAATCAACCAGTGTTCAATACAAAAAGGATAAGAATCAAAAATACGGCGACTAGCCCAAGAACAGGCCGCCCTAGCTAAGCTATGAGCAACCATGTTCGCTTGTCTCCTAACAAACATCACCTCGAAGTTGGAATGTAAAGATAATTGAAAAATAATACTAGAAACAATAGCATAAAATTCTGAATCACCATGGCCCGGAGACGATAGCGCTTGCATTAGAGTAGCTGAGTCAGACTCGAAGACAACCCGATCCCATCTGTTCCCAACAGCAAAGTGAATGGCATCGAGTAAGGCAACCGCCTCCCCCTCCAAAACTGTCATATTTGCTCGTTGCCATTTCGTTTGAGCCTGAATGAATTGCCCACGGGAGTCTCTAACACAACACGCGAAAGATGTAATATGTTGACGGTCATGAAACGCGGCATCCACATTGCACTTCAACCACGTCTCACGCGGTTTCTCCTAAACTGAGTTGTTAGCTTGCACTCTATTCTGCTCGTGTTGCACAACCGATGATGAGGGTTGTTTATGAACCTCCTGTCATTGCTGCCATGCATCCAGTGATGTCCTCCCAATGCTTGTTGAAGTGTGATGAGCGTCATTCCAAATGACATCATTACGTGTAGCCCAAATTTGCCAAAGAAGTAAAGCCACCCGACCAGCATTGCTCGATTTTTGGAACAACATATGTCAAAAATAAAATCTGCCAAACTACTTGCAATGCCAACTTGTGAATGCAGCACAGTCGAAAGCCCTGCCCAATACCAACTCTCACGTGCCACCGTACAACCCACAAAAGCATGCCAATCATCCTCAACAACCGTATCACACCACGGACATAACACCTCACATTGTACATGTCGTGATTGTAGTCGGAGACGCGTCGGAACACATCCCCTGCAGATCCTCCATAACAAATTACGTGCTTTATGAGGGGAGTTCACCTTCCAGATTCTATGCCATTCTCCATCAACATGAAACCGATCAGTATGTAACAACTCCATCAAGCCAGTTTATAACCAGTCTTAACAGTATACCTCCCACTACGTTCCATCATCCACGCTATTCTATCATTATAAACTTCCGCAAATAGTGGCGTGTCGAGAATAGCTTGCACCATATCATCTTGAAACAAAGATTCAAGCTTATCAATATCCCAAACCCGTTCCTCGCCAACTATCAAATCAGACACACACAAACTATGGACACCTTGACTTTGTGGGGATTGAATCCCGTTTCCATGAGTACCTCGAACCCATGGATCATTCATCACGCTGACCTGTTGACCATTTCCAATTGTCCATCTACATCCATATAAAAGTAACTGACGCGAATTCCAAATACTCATCCAAGCAAAGCTCGGGTTATATCCGAGTTTAGCACCCAAAAAAGAAGAATGGGGAAAGTATCTCGATTTAAAGACTCTAGTAACTAGCGATTCAGGTTTAGACAGAAAGCTCCATCCTTGCTTAGCTACCATAGCGAGATTAAATGCTTTGAAATTCCGAAACCCCATTCCACCAAATTCTTTGGGGCATGCCATGCGTTCCCATGCCATCCATTTAATCCCTCGGTTGTTACTCCTTCCTCCCCACCAAAATGCATTGATCATCTTCTCAATATCATCTAGAATTGAATTCAGCAGAAGATAAATACTCATTATGTAAGAAGGAATAGATTGTAACACAGATTTGATCATAACTTCCTTGCCCGCCTTCGATAATGCTCATCCCCTCCATGCATTTATTCGTTTCCGAATACGATCCTTG
The DNA here is from genome assembly GCF_051527215.1 of Medicago sativa. NCBI lineage: Eukaryota > Viridiplantae > Streptophyta > Magnoliopsida > Fabales > Fabaceae > Medicago > Medicago sativa. Next base: position 24,905,490 of record NC_140753.1, on the reverse strand, counting down.
ATAAAAGAAAAAACGGACCTCTTATCTCGACCAATCATTGAAGGTAAACCCAAATACTTTCCGGTACCCATCACATGTCGGACACCAATAATGCGTGACAAATCCTCCTGCGCCGCCCCACTCATATTACGACTGAAAAACACTTTAGACTTAGATAAGTTAATTTCTTGTCCAGAAGCTATCTCATAAGTATTAAGAATAACGAGTAAATGTTGTGCTTCCACCACATTGGCCCTGCAAAATAAGAAACAATCGTCTACAAACAATAGATGGGACATCGTCTGCTTCTACCACACATCATCATCCACTGGATCCATTTCTCACTGAACCCCATTCGCATAAGCACACCACGAAGAAACCCCTAATCCACTCTATCATAAGCCTTGCTAATATCAATCTTGAGACCCAATTCCCCTCTCCATCCCTTTGTCTTCCTCTTCATTGAGTGAATTATCTCAGTAGCTATTAACGTGTTGTCCAATATAGAGCGGCCCTCGACAAACGCTGACTGCTCCTCTGACACGCATTTATCCAAACATCGTTTCAGTCGATTAGCGAGCAACTTTGACACCATCTTATACAACACATTACAAAGAGATATAGGTCTAAGATCCTTCATATTATCCGGGTCGTCGCACTTCGGGATCAAACAAATATTTGTTTCTGTAAGGTTTGAAGGAAAGTAACCATGATCCAACCAAGAAACCACTGCCTGAAAAATATCATCACCACACACATGCCAGAATCTCTGATAAAATGTCGGGTTAAAACCATCTGGACCTGGGAGTTGTCCGGTTGCATCTAAAAAAGGGCATGACGCAATTCTTCCTTTGTAATAGGTGTTGTAAGCATTATATTGTCATCCATCGAAACACACTGGCTCATCAAATCCAGCATCGGTTGATGGACTCCCGCATTCGCGGAAAATAATTGCTCAAAATAACCTTGAGCCACGTTACACATATCCTCTTGCGACGTAGCCGTTCTCCCATTATCCATGCGGAGCTTACTAACCTTCTTCACTTTCCCGCGCGCTATTGCTGATGTATGAAAGAACTTAGTATTCATATCCCTTTCCTTTAACCAGTGCATTTTCGCTCTTTGCTTCCAAAAGGCCTCCTCCTGTACAAGTAGTCGAGCATGCTTCTCGCGCATTGCAACGTATTGCGTATGCATCATACCATTCGGTTGGGCACGAAGATCCTCTAAAATACGAACACATTGTTTAATTTCTTCTTTAAACCGAACTCTCTTCCTCCTACCCCAGCTTTGCAATTTTGTAGAGCAATTCACAACTCTATCACCGAGCTCCAACCCCATAGTCCCACCCCAGCCATCCACCACCACCTCCTCAATATCTTCCTCTAAGAGCCAATTGTTTTCAAATTTAAAAGAATAATTATACCTCTGATGAACCGTAGGGACAATATCAAGAAGTATTGGAATGTGATCTGAGTGAGAAGTAAGCAAGTTTGTAAGTTTGACTTCTGGAAAACGTTGCAGCCATTCATAGTTTCCCATAGCCATATCCAATCTTTCTTCTAGCACTCGATTAGTACCCAGACTCTTGATCCACGTAAATGGGTGACCATGCAATTAGGATAAGGCACAATCATCAACCGCCTCACGGAAACCCATACACAACCAATTAGGATGAGGATGAATACCAGCCTTGTCTTGTTGAGACAACAAGTCATTAAAGTCCCCAATGATACACCACGGAAGAGATGACATATCCCGCAACTCCCGAAGTAAATCCCAAGCATCACGACGACGAGCACGTTCAGGAAAGCCATAATAACAAGTTAATCTTCAATCACCAGCTTCTTTATCCTCCACAATCATATTAATGAAATTTCGAGAGTAATTTAACACACGACAATTAGAAACATCTTTCCAAAACACTGCCAGCCAACCGCTCCTGCTTTCCACATCAACTCCTAAACATGAGTCATATCCCAACATGACACGAATATTTTCCATGCTTCGCGTATTAGCCAACCTTTCAGAGAGGAAAAGAATGTCTGGTTTGTGTCCCCGGGCCAGGTTTCGTAGATTTGGTACTGCACTCGGGCTGCCCAATCCCCGGCAGTTCCAACTCAAAATAATCATTGGTCCTGGCAGTCCTGGCTGCCAGGACGTGCCGATAAAAAATGATGGTTTGTCTGATTTGTGGAATCCTTGACATGTTGTTTATCCTCTCGCATACGTTTTCTCTGAAACTGATATTCCATGTCTGCACTATTTTCCTTCTCACTAGTATTGTGCACCTGATTTTGGTTATCAATAGTTGAGGAAATGACTGAAGATGTACCCGAGCTTATATCTTTAGTAAAAGTCAATAAAGGAGCATTTGCATGCCTTAACTCCTTCACACCAATGATGGCCCTACCTGACATAAGCGTAGAACCAGTTTGCTTACCCGCCAGAACCTGACACGTGGTCACTCTCTCCACAGAAGTCGGAGATGCCTGCTGCCTACTGGACTAAGACTGTCCATCTGTTTCGGCTCTCCTCCCTCCCTCTTTTACCACATCAGCCTTAGAACCCCCATCTTCCCGCAACCACTGTGATGACGTCTTCCCCCTGGCTTCCATGGATTTGCCCTAATAGCGTTTGACCACCGTTTTGGAATCGTAACATCTGGATGAGAGAACCTAACCTCACACTTATTCTCACTATGTCCTAACCCAGAGATTCAAATAATTCAATTGTATATCCTTCAACGACACTCCTATTCGCAGCTTTTCCAAAACCAATGAGTGACTATCATATGTCCACGAACCTCCCTTAAGTACCTCCTCCATATCCAATTTGTGAAAGAATTGGAACAAGAATAGCCCTGGTTGCGCTTCCTTCACCGCCACCCCCTTCACCGGTCGCCACACCTCAGACATCCGTATTTTCATCTCTTTAAGTCGAACGGAACGGTTAACAAGAAAACGACCAACCAAACATAGACGAGGATCATGTTCAGCATTCTCTTCCTCCTAGATATCGAAACTCAGTCCCTCGTTGTCACTCAGTGATAAGTCATCCAAATGCACCTCTGTCATCGTACCCACACTCAAGAAAACCAGAACCACAAACTCTTACGAGAAGAGAAACACAAAAACTTTCACAACAACGGAGAGAAAACCTTCAACAAATGGAAAGCCCTAGCAGATTGATTGCCTTATGTTTATCAGAACAAATACGATCACGTTGCTGTTTGAAACAAAATTGAAAAAGAAGGGAATAACACCTTTGTATTGTTTATCGCACTATTGCTCCTGTACAAGGTGAATCGCAGTCGCAGAAGATGTTTGCAACATAATGAATCGCAATAGCAGAATTATGAAAAAGGAATTCAATTGAATCGCGATCGCAATTGCAAATTAAGAAAACGATGTCATGATATATTTAATCGCAACGCAAAGTGTACAATCGCAAAGAGAGAGACGGTGAGTTGATGCGAGAGATATGAAAACTTTCTAACCTATTTGGGCTGATCGTAAATCGCAAATCGCATACGGTGACTCTCTCACTTTGAAAAGATGATAAAAGATTTGCTGATCGTAAATCGCAACCGCAAAGTGTACAAACCGCTTAATTTTAAATCTTAAAATAATTTTATATGTACACGAAAACTAAATTTTATATACACATATAGGAAAGTCAATAAAATAATTTTTTTTTTATATTTTATATTTTTTTATTTTTCCTTCAAAAAAAATATACACATATAAGAAAGTCAATAAAATAATTTTTTAAAACTCATGATTATTTTCAAAATATCAACATCAATGTAGTATTTCTATTAAATAACTTTTTATTTTATATACAAAACACCGTTCAATGTTTTCACCGTACCAATTGTAGATTTTATGTGATTTATCTGCAGAAATAATTTTTTATGTTAATATATGAGAAAGTTGAAATGATAAAATCGTAGAAAATCATTAATATTGTCAAAATATAAACATTAATATAGTGTTTCTATTGAATAACTTTTTTATTTTATATGCAAAACACTGTTCAATATTTGCACCACTCCCGTTGCAGATTTTATGTGTTTATATATGCATAAATAAATTTTTATATACATATATGAGAATTGCACCACTCCCGTTGCAGATTTTATGTGTTTATATATGCATAAATAAATTTTTATATACATATATGAGAAAATCGATATGATAAAATTTTGAAAACTCGTGACTATTTTCAAAATATCAACATCGATGCAATGTTTCTATTTAATAACTTTTTATTTTATATTTAAAACACCGATAAATATTTTCACCGCACTCGTTGAAGATTTTATATACTTATATATGCAGAAGAAGTTTTTTTTTTAACAATATGTAATAGTCAATATGATAAAATTTAGAAAACTCGTGACTATTTTTAAAATATCAACATCACTATATATTTCTCCAAAATACCGTTAAATATTTACACCGCACTCATTGCAGACTTTATGTGCTTATATCTCCAAAATCAAATTTTATGTATACCGAAGTTGATATGCTTAAAATTTGAAAACTAATGATTATTCTAAAAAACTTAACATTATTGTATCGTATCTATTAAATTTTTAAATATGCAAATTATTAAGATTAAGAGATTAAATTAGATGAGAATAAAATGACGATATAGAGAATTAGTTAGGCTTGGAAGTGATAAATCTGAAAAATGAAGATACATAGAGAATTAGTTGGGCTAGAAAGATAAACAAAAATATATATAATAATTTTTTCAAAATGAATAAATTTGTATTTTATTTTGTAAAATGACGATTAAACCCATAAAATTAAGAAGATTGTGAGGATAATTATGAAATTTTACTCGAGTAAGATTTTCTAATTTTCTTATTATAGTATTAGTAGTAGTAGATTAGTAGTAAAAGTAGATGTTTAAATTTGTTGTGTGGAATTGAAGAAATAGTTGTCCGTAATTATCATGATAATATATTGGCTTTTAAGAAGGACAATTATGAAATTTTGTTGAATTTTTATTTTGATATATTTTTTTAATAATATTTTTATATAATGTTAGTAGATTAGAAAAACAAATAATATTTAAAATTTTAAAGTATTCCAAAGATTTATTAATTTTGCAACAAAAATACAAATATTGGTGGAAATTTGTTATATCAACTTATCCGTGGAAGTACAAATTAGGACCAATTTTTTTTTTTTTTTGTAGAGAAAAAATGGCTACACCTTTTTGTTTTTAATTAAAAAACAAATAATGTGTTAAAAGCATTCCAAAACGTTATTAATTTTGCATCCTAAAAAATAAATATTTATGGGTTGAATTTGAAGTGAAATTTTAATTGTTACAAGCCCTATAGTGTAAATTAATTAAGATTGTATACCTAAATATAATTAAATAAAAATTAAAAGTTACCTTATTAAAATTGATTTTTTTATAGAAAAATTGACTCGTTTATTTAACATTTAATGTTACATTTGTATATTACATTTTGATTGGTTGATATCTTAAAAGGGTACCCCTTAAACAAGAGAGGGTAATCTAGACCTCACCATGTATTGTGACCATTTTTTCCTATGAGAAACTGTTATTTATACTAATAAAAACTGTATTGTGACCATTTTTTCCTATGAGAAACTGTTATTTATACTAATAAAAACTACCTACACATAGATATTTGAAACTATAACTGCCACTAACGGCCTACAAAAGTTCTTTCAATTTGAATTTCAAAAGCATGCCTTAGTGATGTCGGTTACTTGATCTTATCTGAAAACAATCTTTCGAAGTCTCCAATCTTGTCAAACAATAATCTTCTTAACGCCATATTTTTGCAAAGTCCATAATCCACCAACAGTTCTATTATAGTAGTTTGAACAAAGCTATTTAACTTGAACATAACCAAAAACTGACAACTTATAAAAAACAATGAACCTTTTTTTTTTCTTTCATACGCAATGAACCCCAATGAATAACCAAGAGATATAATCAAATTGACCTGTTATAATTGTTTATAATTATACAAATTGGATGCTGCAGAAATTATCTGAATGGTGTGGTGAGGCTGTCAATGGTAAAATGATGCATCAATTTCATAGTTTAAATGTTGAGAGTATTATAAATGGTGGAATGACTTTTTTGATATAATTTTAGCATTCCTTTTGATGAATCAATTCCCACCCTGGTGTTGATGGAGGTTGAAAACATGATGGATTTCATGCAGTATGCTTACTTGAAATTATTTGAATTGATTACTATGGAGCTTACAAGTTGATGCCTGCATAAGCCTATCATATTCATCATTCATGTATCAATATAATTAAGAGATCAATTTTCATGAGTAAGATTTCAGCTTGATGGTTATTATTTAAATCATTCCAATATGATTTGAACTTTTTTCCAAATTTAGTTTAGCTATTGTATTATTCTTTTTATTTATTGTGCATAAGATCCAGGTTCTACAATTTTTGAGCTAAATCATATCTTAATATACACACTTTTGTATTTATGACAATTTACATGGAGATTAACTCAAGGTGCGTGAAGTCGGGAACAACTTCAACTCATGTAGATTTTGGAGTTATGTTTTGAGGCCTATTGTTTTATTTATGATTAGTGATGTAATTGGTATTTTTCATTCGCTATACATGTGAAATAGATGCATGGCTAAACACTATATGAATTAGTGATAGAGAGATATATATAATAAAGGACCACATTCACAATATGAAAACACAGAGTAAATAGGGCAACTGAAATAAGGGAGGCAGAGATAAAAATGTACTCTAGATAAATGTAATCCTATTGTTAAAATTGAATGTTATACCACATTTTAAAAAAATTATTAGATATGGGTGTGCTTGATATATGAACGAGTCTACGCAGGTGAAAGGAAAGGACTTGATGCATTTTGCAAGTTGTGGAATGGAGTTTTTATAGATACATGCACAAGAAGTTTATTTACCGATATAAATCTACGGTGTCTTGGTTTCGTCCCTAAAGAACTGCAGATCGATGACAGACTCGTTACTCTACAAGTTTACATTATGGGTCATTATTAGTATTTCCATATTCTTTTTTATTATTAAGTGTAAGAATTTTATCACGTAGATTGTGTATATTTCAATGTTTTATGTGTCTGGATTGTAGATATGGGACACTGAAGGGCGAAAGAGATTTCAAAGTTATGATGTCGCTACGTTTTATTAAGGGGCGGATTATTGTGTTCTGGTCTATGATATTAATGCCATAGAATCATTTGATATGCTTGATAACTGGCACAAGGAGTTTCTCGCAAACCTTTGTGAGAAACTTCTTGTGTCAGTTATCAAGCATTTCAAATGATACCATGACATGAATGTTATAGACCATAACACAACAATATGCTTATTTATAAAATGCAACAACATCGTCAATTTGAAATCTCTCTCGTCTTTCACTGTCCCATATCTACAATCTAGAGACATAAAGCATTTAAATATACACAATCTACAAAATAAATTACCTAAACTTTATACAAAATGAATACTAAAATACGAATGACCAGGAAAATCAACTTGTAGAATAACAAGTGTGTCATCGATCTGCAGTTCTCTAGGGACAAACCAAACACCAATTGTAGCTTTATATCAGTGATTATACTTTGTTTCACATATGTATTCAAACTCCATCAACAATATATTCTTCTAGCAACTTGCAAAATGCATCAAGGTCTTTCCTTTCACCTAGGTGGACTCGTTCATATATCATGCAATCCCATTAAAATGAATACAAAAACAAAATTTGTTTTGAAAAATAAATCATATTTATATACCAATGTTCTACCTTCTGTATGCTTTTATTTCCCCTCTTCCTCCATCTCCAAGACATGAATTTAGTTTTGCCAAAATTAATATCAGCACAGAGACCCCTCGTACATGACTAGTAAAGGTAAAGCTCAAGCATAACATCTCAAATTTAATCAATCAACTCCACATGAATTATAAAAATGCATTCATAAAAAGTGATAAGCACCGGCCAAAACTACTTAAATAACTACAATTCCCTCACATATTGAAAGGTTAAAGAAAAGAAATGAATAATTACAGAAATATGAAGTTTAGAATACTTACAGTCGAAACGTCAACTATTGGCGAGGACGATTATTACTCTTCAATGAATCTATGACGAACCTAATCAAGGAATAGGTTCAGAACAATGAAGAGTCATCGTTAGTGGCGATGATAATGTTCAAGGGGTCGCGGTTGTGAGGGATTGAGATCTGCATAACAAGAACACATAATCAGAAATTAGAATTGGGTATTTAAAAACATGAACAAGAGAAAATTATATAAAATAAATCATAGTTTGTGGAGATTCACTCTCTCTGAAGTCACTCTTACTTTTGATGGGGCTATTTCACCGAAGACACTTTTTCATGGGAACAAGAAGAAAGAAAGAGGGAGTGGTTCCTTGACAAGAAGTCAAGCAGAAAAAATGGATAGGTTGCTTAGTTTTGTTGTGTAAAAATGTTACCCAAGCATCCTTTATATAATGTGAAAAAAAAAAGAGGATGGAAAATATCATAAAATTTATTACATACTTCCTCCGTCCCAATTTATAAGCAAAAAAACACAAATTCACACTTATTAAGAAAACAAAAACATAATAGTTTGAGATATAATTTTTTGTGTTTTTCTTGGAACAAGTTTCATGGAAAGATGTAAAAACAATTCTTATTGATTAATAATTGTGGAGAGAATAGAAAGGAGGGCAAATTGAACGTGATTTTCATTTAATTTTACTTTGGAAAAGATGATTTTTTTAAAATAACACAATAGTTGGTCTTTTTTGCTTATATTTTGGGACAAAGAAAATGAGATTTTTTTGCTTACAATTTGGGACGGAGGGAATATATTATCAAGATTAAAATTAAATAAATTAAAATATGAAATCTATTTTGCAAAATTTCAAATTTGGAAATATATTTAGTTATTATATTCATAAGATTCCACATGTGCAACTCATTATTAAAAAAAAAAAAAATTAAAATACACACACTAAAAGGTACAAATACACCATATTTAAAGGTATAAATAATATTACACCAAAAAAAAAAAAGGTATAAATAATGGAAAATGTTAACTTGTGCCCTCAAGGTATAAATTGATGATTCAAATATAGAAAAAACTTATTGGAATTTGTGCATTGCATTCAATATTTAACTTTTTAATCATTTAAATGCACAAAATTTTAGAGAATCTTTCTTCTTTTAGGTTTCTTAACATGTGCCCTACGGGCACAAGTTAACACTACCCATAAATAATATTTTGGAAAATGGCTAATAAGATAGTAATATAGACTACATTAAAATGCATTTAATGTCTTTGAAAATCGGTCAAAGTTTGATTATTTTTTTATTGGGGCACATTAAAAGTCTTAGAAAATGGGTCAAAATTTGATTTCTATTTGTTGGTCAAGATCAAAATTTGAATTTCAAATAAAAAAATTGTCTAATTGAAAAATGTCTAAATGAGATATTCCCTCCGTTTCATAATACTTGTCCATTTTGAAGAATAAGTTTGTTTCACAATACTTGCCACTTTCAAGTTTCAATGCAACTATTAATTTTTGTCTTGTCAATAATATCCTTAAATATTTATTGTAGAGAGAGAAAAAATAGAATGAAATAATAAATGGTTAAGGGTATTATAGAAAACACACACATAATTTCATCAAAAATAACAAAATTTATTTGGTTTTTTGATTACTGCAATTTCTCCAAAATGGACATGTATTTTAAAACGGAGGGAATAGTAAATAAAAACAAACTTATAAAATTAATAACAAAGCATTTTTAAGATTCAAAATTTAAAATCATGGTCACTTTATCACTAGCACCTCTTAGTGGGATGACTTGCCACTATTTGTTTGAGATGACTTCTTTTAGGGACGACATATATATGGAGGGCCGAGGCGAGTTCTAAAACGAGCCTTTCTTTGGTAAAAAGAATATTGCATTTATACTTAAAAATTATATTTGTCAATCGTAATGCAAAATCCCTTATTAAATTATTGTATTTCATTTCATTTAACATTATTCTGTAGGCAACATCGCATTTGGAAAAGAGTCGAGCTTTTATTTTTATATAATATAAGTAAATTTCGTTATGAATTTACAATGATATGTGTGAACTTGAATTCAATTATAAAAATGCTAAAGAAAATGAAAAATTCTCTAATGCCTATAATTTTTTTTTTTTGACAAAATATGTATCAATGTTTTTTGTGGAGACTTACTTTCTCACATTTATTACCGAAACAAACAATGGAGAAAATCATAACAAAGAAGATTTATAACATAAAAAACTACTTTCACGACTTTGATTTGATCATGTAAGGACTAGGAATGGTTATATGTGAATTGACTTTTATCTTCTCACTAGTTACCTAATTAAGAAGAAAAAAAGTTTAAAAGGAGTAAAGGTGCCACCAAAAAGAGATAATCAATTGCAGATAAAGATTAATGTCACTTTTTGAAAAGAATGAAGTTGATATTAATGCATCTGATCTCCCTTACATATCATCATAATCAACTCAATTAAAAGTACAAATGTCTTAAAATATGTCATATGAATTTGTGATAGATAGATATACTCCCTCCGTCCTTATATGTAAACCCCCTTTGCTTTGATGTGTTTAACATTACCCTTTAGAGTTTTGATGATAACAAGGTATTAAAAAAATTGTCAATTGGATATGCTAATATTTGTTCAAGTGTACAAGACCATAGACAAAAATTTGGTATCGTTATTAGGTCCTGGAAGAACAAATGAAAGCAATGGAATCAACAAAAATGAAGCTTGAAGCATCTGAAGAAAAGTGCTCCTGAAGTCAAAGTGCTTCTGAAGTGATGACGTCATCAGAAGCAACCTCATCAGAAGCACCTCATCAGAAGCAATATCACCAGAAGCTGAAGTTCATCAGAAGATGAGAGACTTAAAGCTTCAAAGGCTGTTCAAAGGATTTAATCACGTGTAGCATTGCAGAAGACCAGGAAAGTGAAGCAACAACTATTTTGAAAGGATTTGAAAGCATTGGATGCTTGTTCTTTGAAGAGCGTTGAAAAAGGACAATTGTACGAAGTGTACAACCACTATCTCCACTACTCTGTTTTGTCTCTGCTACAGGACAAGAATAACAGCTATGCCTGCAACAATGTTCCTTCATACTTGGAATGGATTTGAAATTGATCCTTCATAGGACAATAACCAAATCAGGCGAAAGATCATTGGTGATTGATCAAAGCTTCAAACAACTCTTTTTTGATGTGCTGGCAATTTCACAACGTGCCTTTCACACCTCTATATAAAGAAGTGAAGACTTAGAGAATGGAAGACTAAACAACAATTTACAAGCGCCAAAACTCAGCTGAAATTGTTCTGCAACAAAAGTTCACTTATAATTTCTTATCAAAGTTCATATCTTAGAAATTCTAGAGTCTTAAGAGTCTGTATCTGATTTGTATTGTGAACATTACTGATTGTATATCAAGTGTTCAACCTCAAACTTTGTAATTCTGTTTGAATAGAAGTCTCTTGCAGTTGTGCTTGAGCATATGAAGTCTCTTGATTGTGTTCAGGAGCATAGGAAATCTCTTGCAGTTGTGCTTGAGTAGTCGGAAGTCTCTTGCTAGTTTTAGCAGTGAGCAGTTGTAATCAGATATTACATTTTAGTGAACTCTCCTTGGAAGTGCAAGGGGGACAAGACTACTTCTGGTTTGTGGAAGACACCTGTATAATTGCTTTGTGTCATTCTTCTTCTCTCTCTCTCTCTCTCTCGCTCTCTCGCTCTCTCTCTCTCTCTCTCTCTCTCTCTCTCTCTCTCTCTCTCTCTCTCTGTTTTATCTGCTGCAATTAGATTCTGAACATCACTTCAGAAGTGAAACTCTATCTGCTTCTAATCAGTGTTTTCAGCTTAGGAGAAAACGAAGAAAAAGCAAACACAATTCAACCCCCCCCCCTTCTTGTGTTTTTTCTCACCTTCAAATGTGTCTACTTTATGTGTTAATATTACCAAAGCGTCCTTTGTATCTATGTGTATTAAATTTGACTTTTCATATTTCAAGATAAGTTAGTAGTATTAATTAGGGGTATGTTTAAGAAAAAAATAATAAATGCATCTAAGAATTTGAAAAGGGGTTTGCATTTAAGTACAAATTTTTAGTCAAATAGGTGTTTACATATAATGACGGATGGAGTATAATGTAGGACCACATTTACAATATGAAAACACAGTAATTACAGTAAATGTAATCATATTGTGAAATTGAATTTTTATCACATATTTTAAAAACAATTATTAGATATGGGTGTGTTTATATATGAACAAGTCCACCGAATGAAAAGAAAGAACTTGATGCATTTTTCAAGTTGCTGAAAGAATATATTGTTGATGGAGTTTTTATAGATATGTGCACAAGAAGTTTAGTCACCATTAAGAAGCTACAATCGGTGCTGGTTCTGTCCCTAGAGAACTACAGATCAATAACAGACTCGTTACTCTATAAGTGGGCTTTCTAGGTCATTAATATTTCAATATTCCCTTTTTTTTTTATTAAGTTTAGGTATTTTATAATGTAAATTGTGTATATTTTAATTCTTTATATGTTTGGATTGTAGATATGGGATAGTGAAGGGCGAGAGAGATTTCAAAGTGATGATGTTGATGCAATTTATAAAGAGGCGGATTGTTGTGTTCTAGTCTATGGTGTTAATGTCATGGAATCATTTGATATGCTTGATAACTCACAAGGAGTTTCTCGCCAACCTTTGTGACAAACTTCATGTGCCAGTTATCAAACATATCAAATAATTTCATGACATTAATATCGACTAGAACACAACAATTCGCCTCTTTATAAAATGTAATTTCTTCATCAATTTGAAATCTCTTTCGCCATTCAGTATCTGATATCTATATACACATAAAGCATTGAAATATACACCATCTACATTATAAAATACCTAAACTTAATAAAAAAATTGAAATACTAATGACCTAGAAATTAAAGCCCACTTCTAGAGTAATGAGTTTGTCATCGTTCTGCAGTTGACAGAACCAACACCGATTGTAGATTTATATCGGTGACTAAACTTCTTGAGCACATATCAATAAAAATTTCATCAACAATATATTATTCAAGAAACATGCAAAATGCATCAAGGTATTTCCTATCACCTTGGTGGACTCGTTCATATATCATGCACACCCATTAAAATGAATGCAGAAAAAAGAATTAACTTTTCTTCAATAAATTAAAAATGTCTATCATTTCCAATCTACAATCAATCAACCCAAATTCACAAATCAAAATCTAATCTAACATATTACATTCATAAATCATAGATCCAATAAATGTAATTTATTAGCATAATCTATTTTGATTTTGAAATTGGATTATGTTAAATTAGGGTGCCAAGAAAATACAATGGTAGAAAAACTCACAAAAGTGATGGTGGAGCAGGTCCATGCATGGAGGCGCGTAACGACATGCATCACTATTGTTCGACAATTTTTTGGCTACAATGAAAATATCATTAGTTTTGCATATTTGATAGTATAAAGGATATACTCTCTATTCAAAATTCAGATTCATATTTGATATAACAACACACCTGATTTTCAATTGATGACAAATCAAGCCTCATATACCAAGGCTTGACATTTATACAAACCAAGATGATGAAAATAAGACGCGCTTAATCAAAAACATATTTTCCTGCTTCGAAGATTGATTGGATGGGAAATGATTTTATGAGTAAAGTAGATAAATGAAGATGACATGTCTAATGTTATGAGTAAATTTTATTTTTCACATTAGTTTACGGACTAAAATATGGTAGTGAGGTCACTCTAACTTTTGAAGGGGTAATTTAACCAAAGAGGATTTTTACATAGTGACAAAAAGAAAGAAAGAGGAAGAGGTGACTTGAAAAATAAGTTGAGCAGAAAGAAAGAAAGAAAAGAGAAAAAATTGATAGGTTGCATAGTTTTGGTGTGTGTAAGAATGTGACCCAAGCATCCTATATATAATCCAAAAACTGTATTTTAAAGGTATAACTCATTATTAAAATATAATTTAAAATACACACTAAAGGTATAAATACACCATATATAAATGTAGTGTAAATAATCTTTAAAAAAAAGGTATAATAAGACGATAATATAGACTACATTAAAATGCATTAAATGTCTTTGAAAATTGGTCAATTTTTTTTCTTTTGCTGGTGTACATTAAATGTCTTTGAAAATGGGTCAAAATTAGAATTCTTTTTGTTGTTGAAGGTCAAAGTTTGAATTTCACATTAAAAAAATGACTATTTTAAAAATGTTTAAATGAGATAGTAAATAATTTTTTTTATAGAATTAATAACAAAACATTTTCAAGATTCAAAATTTAAAATCATGGCCACTATTATTGGTACCTCTTAGTGGAATGACTTGCCACTGTTTGTTTGAGACGAATTCTTTTAGAGTCGGCCCAACATATACCGAGGCCCAAGGGGAGTTCTAAAACTAGCCTTTTTTGGCAAAAAAAAATATTATATTTATAATTCAAAATTTATTTTGTAATCATATTGCAAAATCTCTTATTAAATTATTGTATTTCCATGTCATTTAATATTATTTTTGTAAGCAACATATGCATTTGAAAAAGACAATAAAACAAAGGGGTAAATTATACTTGGAATCCTTTAAGTTTGAAGTATGTAATATATTAGTCCTTTAAGTTATTTTGATCACACATAAGTCCTTTAAGTTTGTAAAAGATTGATCTTTTAAGTTATTTTGGTCACACATAAGTTCTTTAAATTTGTAAACGTTTTCGATTTAGTTCTTCTGCCACATCATAGTCTTTGTAATGTTTTGTTAACAGAAGGACAAAATTGAAAACATTTACAAACTTAAAGGACTTGTGTGTAACCAAATTAACTTAAAGGACCAATATGTTCGAAACCTCAAACTTAAAGGACTTATGTGTCACCAAAATAACTTAAATGGTCAGTTTGTTACAAACCTTAAACTTAAAGACCTGCATTGTTTTCTCTTTATATATTGTTGTAGATTATATTATACCAATATTGTTGTAGATAAGAAATTATTTAAGATATTACACCAATATTTTTATAGGATTTGTTTATGCGTTATTTTATTTAAATCATGGTGTTGGACATAAAATAATGATCTCCACGGCCACGTGACATTTCTCTAAAAAAATGTGTAACGAATAAAAGGAAAAGGTTGATAATATACCAATTCCAGAACTTAGGGAGTAGAATCCAAAGAATAATCTCACATCCAACAACACCAGAAAAGTGGAATACGATTCTAGTAGTTGGGAAGGTCCACATGTTAGTACACAAAAATGAGGATGATATGTCCTTTTGAGGGTTGACCGTACAACTGCATGTTGGATAATGATTTTAGTGTTTATAGTCACAGATCCAATGTGATCCTAAGCTAAGACGCTAAAATCTTATAGATCATACACACTTTATTCAATGCCAGAACCCATGTGACATGGACATTGGAGCATGGCCACCCTTGTTTGGTGTGAAGTTATACCAAGTCACTCATAAGTTGAATAAACCTAATCTGCTTAATGATTTTTTTAAAAGGGCTAATTAGCTTAGGGATGACATTATATTTTTTTTACAAGAGTGATGACATTATTTTGTTAGTATCATTATGTTTTGATATATCTTATAAGAAATATTTCTTTTGAACTTAAATATAAGTAAAAAAAAATACATGTCTTATTCGCATTTAAACAAAATACGTGTACTAGTAAAACAAAACAAAACATCATTTGGCATGCAACCAGCTCCTACATCCCACCCCTGGCATATTGATATTAGGGTTTTAAATCATAGTAGGATCCACCACCATCTACATTGTAGATAATTACGGTTTAATACAGTTGATATGATTTCAATCAAGGTTGTGTTGCGATCGTAGAAACATCAAAAACCTTGATACCACGGTTTAAAGTGCCGTCAAATTTACCTTAAATAGCAAGGCTTTAAATATATATTTTTGACGCAACAAGATTTTAAATATTAATTGGTCAAACTTTGGTACATTCAATCATGGTCAAATGCGAAGGATGCAACTTTTAAACAAAGTTTTGTAGCGGTCGAAGAAACATCAAAAACCAATTAACAAACTTCACTCAAACTCTACTCTCTTTCTAACATCTAACACAGACAAAACTAAGCAATTAACAAACTGTTGTCCTCTTTGTTATTTTTCCTTTTCAAATGTTGGTTAGCATGTTTTTGTGTATCAAATTAATTAGTAATCCAAATGGTCCAATTGATTACATATGGTGGTGGACCACGCTGTCAATGTCTTGTAGGTTTATATAAACTGGTCTGCAAAACTCATGTGTGTCTCTTTTACCACACAAAGCCAAATAAGAAGTTAAGAACATCATTAACGAATACCCCATCACAAACTTCAATTGAATTTAGCGCCAAAATATAGTGAATTAATTTAATTATTATTAATAAATTAAACAAAACCAGATATAACGAAGAACATTTAAACTAGACTAGATGAAAGGGTGATGACACTCTAGTTTGTTCAATTTCATGTCTTTTTAATGAGCTCTAGAGAATTTTGCATTGTTTAGATGCTAAAGTAGGTTAAGACCGGTCAGAAGTGAAGTATTGTCACTTGTCTATATAATATGGTCATTTTGTCACCAGTGGCGGAGCCAGACCAAAATTTTTGGGGTGGCCGCTAACAAATGAAGAAATTATATCTTTGTCAACTCTTTCAATGTCATCGGCCTTCCTATTAAAGAATGAATCGATTTTTTGACTTTTCATCTTAACCTTTCATGTTGAAATTCAAAATCAACATAATTTCAAAATCAAATAAAAGAAGAGGTAAAAATCAAATTACAATACATGAATTCAAAAGCTGAGCCAGGTTCGGTAGATCTTTTCTGATGGCTACTTTTCACGACAGGTTGCTAGAACATGATTATAATTATAGCACATGATTAGGGTTATAGAAAAATTGAAATTGAAAAACAAATCAAAAACCAAATACATCAACAAACAATAGGAAATAGCAGTATCATTACCAAACAAAAAAATAATTTACACACTCAGTTAGGGTTTGTGGGAGAGATGGAGACAAATGAAGAAAATCAGTATCGTTCCATGTTTTTTTAGATCTAACGTATACTTTTAAAAGTAGTATATGTTGGAACAAAATGTGTTTAACAATGAACCTTAAAGAGTTTTGATGATAACAAGGTATTAAAAATTGTAAATTGGACTAGCTAATATTTGTTCAAGTGTACAGGACCATAATTATAAAGTTACATCATCATTGGTTCTGAATGAGCAAATAAAGAGCAAAAGAAAATGAAGCTTAGATGATTCTGAAGGCAAAGCGCTCCTGAAGTCAAGCTGCTCCTGAAGAAATAACGCTCCTGAAGTAAGCTGCTCCTGAAGAATAGTGCTTCTGAAGACAAGAGGTCCAGAAGCCACATCATCAGAAGCTGCGTCATCAGAAGCTGCAGAAGTCATATCATCAGAAGCTGCATCATCAGAAGCTGCCTCATCAGAAGCTATTTCACCAGAAGCTGAATCTCAACTGGATTTGCAAAAGATTCAAGAATTGAAGAATTATCAATGCAAAAGCTGTCCATTGGATTCGAAAACACAAACAAAGGATTAGTGGAATTTTGCAACGGTCATTTCAAAGGTGTTTGAAGGCTTGTGCTTGCATTTTGGACGAAAGCGTTGACATTGTACTTTGTACGAATTGTACAACCACGTTCTCCACTACTCTGTTTTGTGTCCACGCTTCAAGACAAGAAAACAGCTCCAGAATACGGTCTCGCCTGCATATATGTTCCTTTGGATAAGGAATGGATTTCAAATTGATTCTTCATAGGACAACAACCAAATCAGGCAAAAGATCATTGGTGAAAGATCAAGCTTCAATAACGACTCTTTGGTGTGCTGGCAATTTCACAACGTCTCTTTCACACCTCTATATAAAGGAGTGAAGACCTAGAGATTTGGTAATGCAAGAACGCTGAACGAAAGACTCACAAGATTTTCACAAGTACCAAACCTCTGCTGAAATTGTTCTGCATTCACTTAGAATTTCTGTGTCTCAAAGTCATATCTTAGAAATTCTTAAGTCCATTGAGTCTGTATCTGATTTGTATTGTGAGCACCTCTGATTGTATATCAAGTGTTCAACCTTAAACAATTTTCTGTGTAATTTTGTTTAGTTAGGAAGTCTCTTGCAGTTGTGCTTGAGCAGGAAGTCTCTTGATTGTGTTCTTGAGCAAAGGAAGTCTCTTGCTTGTGTGCTTGAGCATTGGAAGTCTCTTGCTTGTGTGCTTGAGCATTTGTAATCAGATATTACTCATAGTGAAATCTCCTTGGAAGTGCAAGGGGGACTGGACTACTTCCGGATTGTGGAAGGAACCAGTATAATTGCTTTGTGTCGTTCTTCTTCTCTCTTTCTGTTTTATTCCGCTGCATTTAGATTCTGATTATCACTTCAGAAGCTGTCTCACCTAGCTTCTGATCAGTGTGTTCAGTTTTTAGGAGAAACGAAGAATTTTTCAAAACACAATTCAACCCCCCTTCTTGTGTTTTTCTCACCTTCAATTGGTATCTAGAGCCTTGGTCTGTTGTGTAACACTTAACCGTGCAACAGTCAAAGATCTGAGAAAAACATGTCTACTCCTCCTCCTACTGGTTCTGGTGAAACTAGCTATAAACATGTCTCACATGATTATAGTGACAGTAAGAAAACCAGTGTTGGAAAAGTTCCAAAGTTCAATGGAGATGCTGAAGAGTTCTCTTGGTGGAAGACCAACTTTTACAGTTACATCATGAGCCTAGATGAAGAATTATGGGATATTCTGGAAGATGGTGTTGGTGATTTAGTCCTTGATGAAGAAGGAGCTGCTGTGGATAGAAAGAAACATACTCCAGAACTGAGGAAACTTTACAAGAAGCATCATATTATCAGAGGAGCTCTTGTCACTGCCATACCCAAAGCAGAGTATATGAAGATGAGTGACAAATCCACTGCTAAAGCTATGTTTGCTTCTCTCTGTTCAAATTATGAAGGGAGCAAGAAGGTCAAAGAAGCAAAGGCTCTCCTGCTTGTACATCAGTATGAGTTATTCAAGATGAAGGATGATGAAACTATTGAGGAGATGTACTCAAGGTTTCAAACCTTAGTTTCTGGGCTACAGATTCTAAAGAAGAGCTATGTTGCTTCTGATCATGTAAGCAAGATACTCAGAAGCTTACCTGCCAGATGGAGACCAAAGGTGACTGCCATTGAGGAAGCTAAAGATTTAAACACTTTAAGTGTCGAAGATCTTGTTAGTTCTCTCAAAGTTCATGAGTTAAGTCTTAATGAACATGAGTCTACTAAAAAGAGTAAATCAATAGCTCTTCCATCCAAAGGCAAGTCATCAAAAGCTCTCAAAGTAGTTGAATCTGAAGAGGAAGAACAGTCAAGTTCAGATTCTGAACCAGATGCTGCTGAAATGGCCATGCTCTCAAACAGACTTCAATATCTGGCCAAGAAGAACAGAAAGTTTCTCTCCAGAAGGGGTAACTCCAGAAGCTCAAAGAAAGAAGATCAGAAGGGATGCTTCAACTGTAAGAAGCCTGGACACTTCATTGCTGAATGCCCTGATCTTCAAAGAGAAAAGTCAAAGGACAAGTCAAAGAGGTCTACATTCAAACCAAGCAAACTCAAGAAGCAGATTAAGCAGAGTTTAATGGCAACCTGGGATGATTTGGGTAGTGAATCTGGATCTGATAAAGAGGAAGCTGATGAAGATGCAAAGGTAGCTGTTGGGTTGGTAGCAACAGCAACTTCAGAAGCTGGATCAGATTCAGACTCAGAAGATGAAAACGAGGTATATTCCAAAATTCCCAGAGATGAACTTGTTGAGTCACTTAAAGAACTTCTTACACATTTTGAAGTAAGAACCAATGAGTTGAAGGATTTAAAAGAAAAATATGCTGATTTGGTACAACAGCAAAAATCAACTCTATTGGATCTGAAAGCTTCTGAACAAGGACTTAGGGGCTTTGACTTCATGTGTAAAACATATGAAGATCAGCTCAGGTTCTTATGTCAGCAGCTACAAGAAAAGTGTAATGAAAAACCTTTAAGTAACCATGAAATTGCTCTTGAAGATTTTATTATATCTGGCATTGACAGAAGCAGAGTAGCTTCTATGATTTATAGCATTTACAAGGACCCATAGAACAATGGGTACCTAAATCAAAAAATGTCAATGATGCAGGTATGTCTAAGAGCAGTGCCAAAGCAAAGATCATGGTACCTAGACAGCGGTTGCTCAAGACACATGACAGGAGACAAGTCCATGTTCCTCAGCCTAACAATGAAAGAGGGAGGAAATGTGAAATTTGGAGGCAACCAGTCAGGCAAGATCATAGGTACAGGAACTATTGGTAATTCCTCTACCTCAATTAATAATGTATGGTTGGTAGATGGTCTTGAACATAACCTTTTGAGCATTAGTCAATTTTGTGATAATGGTTATGATGTGCTTTTTGAAAAACCCAACTGTACAGTAATCAACAAGGAAGACAAATCCATTGTGTTCAAGGGAAAGAGAGTTGACAATGTCTATAAAATCAATTTTTCTGAACTGGCTGATCAGAAGGTGGTTTGCCTACTATCAGTGAATGATAAGAAATGGATGTGGCACAGAAGGTTGGGACATGCTAACTGGAGGTTAATCTCTAAGCTTAGTAAGTTACAACTTGTGAAAGGGCTACCAGACATTGACTATCATTCAGATGCACTCTGTGGTGCATGTCAGAGAGGGAAAATTGTGAAATCATCTTTCAAAACCAAAGACATTGTTTCAACCTCAAGACCTTTAGAATTACTCCATATTGATTTATTTGGACCAGTGAGTACTGCATCCTTATATGGAAGTAGATATGGATTAGTCATTGTTGATGATTACAGCAGATGGACTTGGGTGAAATTCATAAAGAGTAAAGATGTTGCGTGTGATGTATTCAGTAGCTTCTGCACTCAAATTCAATCTGAAAAAGAATCAAAAATTTTGAAAATCAGAAGTGATCATGGTAGAGAATTTGAAAATGAGCCATTTGAAGCTTTTTGTGAAAAACATGGAATTTTCCATGAATTCTCTTCTCCTAGAACACCACAACAAAATGGAGTTGTAGAGAGAAAGAATAGAACTTTACAAGAAATGGCCAGAACCATGATTCATGAAAACAATTTACCAAAACATTTTTGGGCAGAAGCAGTGAATACAGCATGCTATGTTCAAAACAGGATCTATATTAGACCTATTTTGGAGAAAACAGCATATGAACTCTTTAAAGGAAGAAAACCCAAAATATCTCTTATTTTCATCAATTTGGATGTACATGTTACATTCTGAACAACAAGCTCTACCTAAAGAAATTTGATGCCAAGGCCCAAAGAGGAATCTTTTTAGGTTACTCTGAAAGGTCAAAGGCATACAGAGTGTATAATTCAGAAACACTCTGTGTTGAAGAATCTATGCACGTTAAATTTGATGACAAGGAGCTTGAAGATAAAACTTCAAAGCAAGGTGAAAGTTTTGCAGAGATACAGGTTCCTGAAGCTACTCCAGAACCTGATCAGATAGCTGAGTCTGAAGATAGTCCAGAAGCTGAACCCACATCAGAAGCACAAGATGAAGCTGCTTCTGATGAAGCACAAGATGGCTCACATCAAGCAGATCCTCCCAGAAACACATTCAAACACAAGTCTTCATATCCTGAGGAGCTAATCATTGGAAACAAAGATAGTCCAAGAAGAACAAGATCACATTTCAGACAAGAGGAGTCAATGATTGGACTAATCTCAATGATTGAACCTACAACAGTTGATGAAGCACTTTCAGATGATGGATGGATCCTAGCTATGCAAGAAGAGTTGAATCAATTTCAAAGAAATGATGTGTGGGATCTGGTACCCAAACCTCAGCACAAGAACATTATTGGAACAAAATGGGTATTCAGAAACAAGCTGAATGAGCAAGGTGAAGTAACAAGAAACAAAGCCAGGCTTGTTGCACAAGGGTATAGTCAACAAGAAGGCATTGATTACACTGAAACGTTTGCTCCAGTTGCAAGATTGGAAGCAATCAGGTTACTTCTTTCCTATGCAGTTAATCATGGCATAATATTATATCAGATGGATGTCAAGAGTGCATTTCTCAATGGTGTCATAGAAGAAGAAGTGTATGTCAAGCAACCTCCTGGATTTGAGGATATTAAATATCCTGACCTGTTTTATCTTGGTTTTCGGGTGTCAAACATTGATTACGTTTGAACCTTTTAAACCGGTGATATCTTATTTTTTCCTTGGGAAGGGAAAAAGTAAGCAAAACCCTTGAGAATCGAGGTCCGGGAGTTGTTTTCGCTACGGGAAGGTGTTAGGCACCCATAACGACTATAGTAACCTATAGGAACCGTCTTTAATTTCTACGCGCGCGCTTTATTTTTAAATGCTATTTGAAGATGTTTATTAAACCTAAGAATGTTCTAAGTAAAGAATTGGAGGAAGAAGAATGTTTTTGGAGTTTTATTTTAGTTGAATTGAAGGAATTTTGTTCCTTGCCTACGTACCCGTTTAAGGGATCAAATCCACCGTAGTTCTCTCTCAAAAAATGCTTTTGTTTTTGTTGGTTGATTTTAAGTTTGAAAATGGGATTTTGAAGAATAGAAAGAGGCCTCAAGGGCATGAGATTAGGAAATTGTGGGGTTGGATTAATGATTTGCAAAAGAAGTCAAAGTTTGATTATTTTCATTGAAATTTGATTAAGAAAATGGAAAAGAAAATACAATGGGATATTGGATCCCAAGGTTTATTTGGAAAAGGTTTGAGTGAAGTTGTTCACATTTGTTTGGAAAATTGGATTTTTCTAAGTAAGAGTCTTAGGCATTCATCTAAACATACAATCCTAAGCATACATCTAAACATGCATATTCTAGCTATATAGTGATGTGTGTGCATGTGTCGGTGCTTGTGTCGGTGTACATCATTAGAGTCCATTGTCCTTTACATCATACCCTAGATACATTCTATGGCCTCTTTGCCAAGAAAATTAAAAGTGCATAAAGGAAAAATATTACAAAATTTCCTAAGTGTTTACATTCTAACTTTGGTACAAATTTAAAGTGCAAGAAATTAAAGTGGAGAAAGAGATGGGATATGGAATGCTTATGATGTATGAAACATGAAACAAAAAAAAGTTAGTAGCACAAGATATAAAGCAAGTCAAAGCTATCATAACCAAAAGTAAGAAAATTAACATAAGAAAAACAAGCAAAAACAAATGTGAAATAGGCCTAAAAAAATCATCACCAATGCAAGGCTTGAATATGACCTATAATCCTCATACTTCAAAGGGTTTCCAAAGAATTTCAATTCAATTTTCACAAAGAGGATTAAAGGAATATACACTACCAAGCATTTAAGACAAAAATTAGTCAAATTTCACATTATTTATTCACAAACAAAACTTGGAACACAAGGCATTAATGACATATTCACAAACAGCACCAATTTCATGGATTCAAAGTCACAATTTTCATAAAATTCATATAACAAGGTTCCACATCAAATACTCAAGATTAAGGGCCAAGATCATGCAAAATTTTCACAAGAAATTATCAAAAAGTAACATAAAATCACAAGAAAACTCCACATATATTTTTATCAATTTTAACATGCAACAATTATCACAAAAATACCACAAAACTATCAAGAAATATGTATGAATTTTTTTGGAATTTTTTAGAGAATTTTTAGACACAAACACATGTAAAATTTCACAATTTTCAACAAAAAATGGTAAACTTTTAACAAGAAAATACTACATATTTTTTTACCAAGATTTAACACATAAAAACACCAAAAAAATGTCAAGAAAATGATCAAGAATACATGAAAATTTTTTAGGAATTTTATCATGGCAAATTCATACACAGGGGGGTGAAAATAGCAAAAAGATCAGTAAAACACGCAGGGAAGGGGGGGGGGCGCATAACAATACTGAAAAGAAGCCTGCAGAAAGGTTACTGGGCCTTAAGAGGCCACTGGAGCGGGTTGCTCCATGGGTCATGGGTTATGGATCCACATAAAGGAGGCTTGCTGTTGAAAACAAAAGACAAATCAATTGTCTTCTTCCCTCTCTCACGCATTCCCTCTCTCTCACGTACCCCTCCTCCTTCAACAACAACTTTCCGGCGGCGGTTGGCCGGCCAGAAGTGGCGGCGCCGCCGCCTGGACTTCTCCCTTCTTGTGTTATTTTTTGCTCTTTCTACCCCTTTCTCCATCTTATACATGATTCTACTCCCTAAACTCCCAAATCCTAACCTTAATACACTGGATCTATGAATTTCCAAGAGATTCTTTCGCAAACAGATTTTCGCAACAATACAAAATACATCACACAGAATTAACAAACGTGCAAAACGCTACCTCAGACCAATCGGAGATAATAGGATTGCGACGAAGAGCTTGACTTGGATCGTCCTTGCACTCGCTGCGTTCCTTCGTTCTTCACTGATTCTTCTTCAATCCGATCGATTCCGTTGCCCGCAGCTTCGCCGTTTCTTCTCCGATCAAGATTCAACTCAGTTTCGGATTCGATTCCGTTTGTTCACTCTTCTCTGTTCACACGTTCTGTTTTTGATTTTGTTGAGGCATGGGGGCCGATTGGAGTGGATTTTGTTGTTGAAATCTGAATTTGCAGGTGTTGATTGCAACTGTATCTGTGATTCTTGCGGTGGTCTTGTGATCGGAGATGATGAATTAGCGTTGAATGTGACGGTGGAGTGATGATGATGATTGGTTGTTGTTGTGGTGGCTTGGTGGTGGATGTTGTTGATGATGATGGTAGAAGAAGAAGGTTATGGTGGTGGCTTGGTGGTTAGAGTTTGTTGAGTGGTGGTTGAAGGTGGTTGGAGTTGGTTAGGGATGGAGGAAGAGTTAGTTATGGTGGTTGAAGGTGGAGGAAAAAAGTGGTTATGGAGGAGAAGAAATAGAACACGTGAGAGAAAGAAAGGGAAAAGAATAAAATGGATTTTTTTGTGACTTTTTTGTAAAATGATTGAATTGTGAAATTTTGACCATAGTTTGACTTATATAGGTGATGTAGTAGACCTTGGACCAATGAGGAAATGCCACATGGACTTGACCTTGTAACAAACTTTTAAAGACCAATAACATTTGGACACATGGCACTTGGACTCTAACAAACTTAAAAGGGATTAAAATGTAAATAACGAAAGTGCGCGGACTAAAATGAAAATTAAAACTAAAATTGAATTGAAAAAGTAAATTGAAAATTAACGTAAAATGAGACGATTAAAAACAACAAAGCAGATTAAAACGAATCAGAGATATTATGTGAAATGACCAAAACGCCCCTAGGGACTAAAACGACTAAAAATGACTCAGATGAAATTTTAAAATGGATTTTTAACAAGGAATGAAACAAAGACTTATATAAGCAAAATTAAAAGACTCAGAGACAATTTTTAGGATTTAAACAGTGACTCGACACTTGAAATGACCAAAATGCCCCTAGGGGCAAAACTGACTCAAAATGACTCCAAATGCAATTTTAGAATGGATTTTAACATAGAATGAAACAAAGACTTATTCAACCTACTTGAAAGGACTCAAACAAAGTTTTGAAAGACTGAGAGAAATTTGACATAGGAAATGACTAAAATACCCTTGCATGTAACTTTTGCAAATAACATTGAAACAAAATGCAGAGAAAGACACAATTGATCAGAGATAGTTCAAATGACTTATAATGCAAGAAAAAAGGAATTGAGTTAGTATTTTTAGGTCCAAAATTAGGGTATAACAGCTGCCCCTATTTAAGTTTCTTTGTCCGGAGAGTCAAGAGACGAAGTCTCAGAGTTGACGGGACGAAGATACTTAAATATTAACATTTGCACTGCTTTTGGACGTAAAAATACGCTTTCAGATTTTCAAAAACATGAATGTTATGCAATACTTAGATTATGAATGCAAGACAGACAATTGGGGTCTATGGAACCTGTGATGTCACTGGGGATTCAGGTGGACATTGACAGGGTAGACAAACCAGGGAGTAGAATAATAAGGTGCAAGTTGTTCTTTGGGTCGAACTAGTCACTTGACCGAGAAATACAAAACAAGAGATAGGTGCAAGCTGTTCTTGGGACTGAACTTGGCACTTGACCGGAAACATAGACACATAGGCAGATACGAGCTGTTCTTTGGATCGAACTTGACACTTGGTTGAAAATACAAACAGATAGACAGACACAAACTGTTCTTTTTGGATTGAACTGGCCGTTTGGCTGGAGACATAGACAAAAGGGTTGATACAAGCCGTTTCTTTGGATCGAACTTGCTTGTTGGATTATCACCACATCATGTGGGAGAGTGCAGACTGTTCTCTTAGAACGAACTTACCGTTTGACCGATAACAAAGCATAAGCTGGGTACAAACTGTTCTTCAGATTGAACTTGCTGTCTGACTGATAACAAAGCATAAGCTGGGTACAAACTGTTCTTCAAATCGAACTCGCCGTTTGTCCGGAAGCATAGGTATATAAGCAAGTACAAGTGGTTCTTTTTTGGATCGAACCTGGCGCTTGATCAGTAACAAGATACAAATTGAGAGTCTGGTTTAACAAGATACCAATTGAGGGTAAATTGTCATTGACTTGATTTGGAAATAGACATGACCATTTTTGTTGGCCCAAGAGTAAATTGAGAGTAAATTGACATTGATTTGAGTTGAAAATTGACATCGAAAGTTGAGATTGAAAGTTGAGATTGGAAATTGGAATTGGATTGAGACATAGACATTGACATTGGATTGGAGAATTGCAATTGACATTGAAATTGGATTGAAATTGGATTGAAAATTGACATTGACATTGGATATTGACGTTGACATTGACATTGGATTTGGAATTGGAAATTGACATTGGAATTGGATTGAGATTGGAATTTTGACATTGGGATTGGATTGAAATTGGAAATTGACATTGAAATTGACATTGGAATTGGAAATTGGCATTGGAATTGGAATTAGAGATTAGCATTGGAATTGGAATTGGAGATTGACATTGACATTGTCACTGGATGTCAACATTGACATTGTTATTGGAGTTGAGATTGCTTCGAATTCGACATTTGACATGGTTTGGAATTGAGATTGGAAGGTTGAGATTGCATCGAATTTGACAATTGACATTGAGTTGAATTTGACAGTTTGACATTGAAATTGAGGTTAGGATTGACATTGGAGATTGGAAATTGCTTTGAATTTGACAGTCGACATGATTGGAATTGAAGTTGGAGAGTGGAA
Organism: Medicago sativa; assembly: GCF_051527215.1. Lineage (NCBI taxonomy): Eukaryota > Viridiplantae > Streptophyta > Magnoliopsida > Fabales > Fabaceae > Medicago > Medicago sativa. The sequence goes on along the minus strand of NC_140753.1, from coordinate 24,878,045 downwards.
AATTGCATTGAATTTGGCAGTTGAAAGTTGGATATGCAACATGTATGTATGGTATAGCAAAATTATTGGATGTATGAGCACATAAAATGCATGATTATGCATGTATGAATGCTTGGAATGCATGATTGATTGGCAGTTTGACAGAGAAGTTTCGCAAAGGCAGATGAGACATTGGAAGATTGGGCACGTAGTGGCTCGTGTTGCAACATATTCACAGGGGAAAACCTCTTTGGAGAGACCGTCGTTGAGAGACGTATCAAAACCATGGCTGAGGGCAATAAAACTTGAAAAGGAGGACCCTTGGAAGGTTCTTGGATACAGGTCGCCGCTGCTAGGCGTGTCAGTGCTGGGTAAACATTGGATGTTCGCATCTGTGGTCAATGCTTTTCAATTTTTCATTCTTTCATTTTTCATTTTCAAACCCCATTTTTGCCTGAACCGCCCTTTCGGGTTTTCGATTCACCGGGGAGTAAAGATTCTTTTCATTGCCCCATTTTTGCCTGAATTGCCTTCATAGGTTGTCAATCAGCGGGGTGCTCATTTTTGCCTAAGCCGCCCTTTCGGGTTTTCAACTTAGCGAGCTTTTCATTTTCATTTTCATTTTTTTTTATTTTTTCATTTTCATTCTGTTTTTCTTGCCATTGACCACAGATCATCCTGGGGAGTAACCTGCTTGTAACGTGTATTGAAATAGACATTGACATTCATTCATTCATGCATGTTTCATTGAAATGTACCCTGTTGCTCAGGTTTGCTTTCAAAAATAGACAGGAAAAGATTTTTCAATTTTCAAAGATGTTTGTTTCAGACATTGACATTATCAAATAGAAAGAAAATATTCTGTATAAAGCATTGATAGTAGAAAGAAGATAGAATTCCAAACAGTAGAAAGGCTCCAATTGATGTATAAGAGTGAAAGTCAGCCAAAGGCACGGCTTCACGGATTTACAAAACTTGGAAAATGGTAATTTTATTGGTTGGTGATACATTGAACACGATGACCGCTACATTTCATAGAAATTTTGAATTCACAAATACAGAAGCCTCTGATGAAGACGATCGTTGACAGTTGCAGATGCCCCAAGGGGTGATGGTGATTTGCCAGATATAGTTACTTGTCTTTTATTGTCAACCTCATTTTTGCATGAACCGCCCTTTCGGGTTTTCGGCTCATCGAGGCGCTCATTCTTGCCTGAGCTGCGTACAATCTCAGCGAGCTTTTTCATATATTTGTTTTTTTTTGTCCCTAACTTTTGCCTGGATCGCCCTTTCGGGTTTTCGATCCACCGGGAAGCGCATTTTTGCCTAGGCCGCCCTTTCGGGTTTTCGACCTACCACGCTGTTCTTTTCTTTCTAGACAAAGTATTTCTTGACTATATCGGCATTAACAGGATTTGGGAGTTCAACACCATCCATGTGTGTAAGAATCAAAGCACCACCAGAGAAAGCCTTCTTGACAACATAAGGACCTTCATAGTTAGGTGTCCACTTGCCCCTTGGGTCGGGTTGCTGACTTATTCTTCTTTTCAATACAAGTTCGCCTTCCTTGAATTCTCGAGGTCGGACTTTCTTGTCAAAAGCATTCTTCATTCGCACTTGATACAACTGTCCATGAGTCATAGCATCCAAACGTTTCTCTTCAATCAGATTCAATTGATCATACCGACTTTGACACCATTCAGCCTCAGTTAACTTTGCTTCCATGATCACTCGAAGAGATGGAATCTCCACTTCCAGAGGGAGAACTGCTTCCATACCATACACAAGAGAGAAAGGGGTTGCCCCGGTTAAACTGCGCACTGTAGTACGGTAACCATGCAAGGCAAAAGGTAGCATTTCGTGCCAGTCTTTGTAAGTAGTGACCATCTTCTGAACAATCTTCTTGATGTTCTTGTTAGCGGCCTCAACTGCACCATTCATCTGAGGTCTGTAAGGAGAAGAGTTGTGATGTTCAATTTTGAATTCTTCACATAAAGCTTGCATCATACTATTGTTCAGATTGGAACCATTGTCAGTGATGATCTTGTTAGGAACACCATATCGACAGATGATATTATTCTTGATAAACTTGACAACCACTTGCTTGGTCACATTTGCATAGGAGGCAGCCTCAACCCACTTGGTGAAATAATCAATTGCCACTAGAATGAAACGATGTCCATTGGAAGCCTTTGGTTCGATCCTTCCAATCATGTCAATGCCCCACATAGAGAAAGGCCATGGGGAAGATATAACATTGAGAGCGTGTGGAGGCACATGAATCTTGTCAGCATAGATTTGACATTTGTGGCATCTCTTGGCATGTTTGTGGCAGTCACGCTCCATAGTTATCCAGTAATAGCCGGCTCTTAACAGTTTCCTTGACATGGTGTGACCCGAAGCATGGGTCCCAAAGGTACCATCATGTACATCATGCATCAACTTCTCAGCTTCTTGTTTGTCAACACATCTCAACAAGACCATATCATAGTTCCTCTTGTATAGGATTTCTCCGTCCAGAAAGAATCTGCTAGCCCATCGTCTCAAAGTCTTTTTATCCCTGTTGGAAGCACCAGGTGGATATTCACGATTCTGCAAGAATTGTTTGATGTTGTAATACCAAGGCTTTTTATCATTCACATCTCTATCAGCTTGATCTGGCATATTTTCAATAGTAAACACATGAGCGGGTCTATCAAGACGCTGCACTTTGATTACGGGCACATCATTCCAGTGATTGACACGAAACATGGAAGACAGAGTAGCAAGAGCGTCAGCCATTTGATTTTCATCCCGAGGGATGTGGTGCAGCTCAACCTTGGTAAAGTATGTCAACAGACGTCTTGCATAGTCACGGTAAGGGATCAGCTTCTCATGATGAGTCTCCCATTCACCTTTTATCTGATTAATAACAAGTGCAGAATCTCCATAGATGTCAAGGTGCTTAATTCTCAGATCGAGGGCTTCTTCAATGCCCAAGATGCATGCTTCATATTCAGCTATGTTGTTTGTGCATTCAAAAGTTATTCGAGCAGTGAAAGGAATGTGGTGCCCCTGCGGGGTTACAATGATGACTCCAATTCCTTTACCATAAACATTAACAGCTCCATCAAACACCAATCCCCATTTGCTATTGGGATCTGGCCCTTCATTGATCAGTGGCTCTTCACAGTCTTTTGCCTTCAGATACATAACTTCCTCATCAGGGAAATCAAACTTAATCGGCTGGTAATCATCAAGAGGTTGACAAGCAAGGTGCTCAGCAAGGACACTTCCTTTGATTGCTTTCTGAGCTTTGTACACAATATCATATTCGGACAATAACATTTGCCAACGTGCGATCTTTCCAGTAACAGCAGGCTTTTCAAAGATGTACTTGATTGGATCCATTCGGGATATCAACCAAGTGATATGATTCACCATATAATGACGCAGGCGTTTGGCAGCCCAAGCTAAGGCACAACAAGTCTTTTCAAGCATTGTATACCGAGTCTCACAGTCGGTAAACTTCTTGCTCAGATAGTAGATAGCATGCTCTTTCTTACCAGTCTCATCTTGCTGACCGAGAACACAACCCACAGAATCATCTAACACTGACAGATACATAATCAAAGGCCTTCCTTCCACTGGCGGGACAAGGATAGGTGGTTCCATCAGGTATTCTTTGATGCTATCAAAAGCTTTCTGGCATTCATTATTCCATACAACAGGCTGATTCTTTCTGAGCAATTTGAAAATTGGACCACAAGTAGTAGTCATGTGAGATATGAATCTTGAAATGTAATTCAGACGTCCGAGGAAACCTCTGACTTGCTTCTCAGTTTGAGGGGCCGGCATCTCTCTGATGGCTCGGACTTTGTCAGGATCAACTTCAATGCCTCTCTGGCTGACAATGAAGCCTAGCAACTTTCCGGATCTTACACCAAATGTGCACTTGTTAAGATTCAGCCGCAGCTTGTACTTTCTCAATCTTTCAAACATCTTTTTCAAATACACAACATGCTGCTCTTCATCACTTGACTTCACAATCATATCATCGACATATACCTCAATCTCTTTGTGAATCATATCATGAAACAGAGTTGTCATACCTCTTTGATAGGTAGCACCAGCATTTATCAAGCTGAACGGCATTACTTTATAACAGAACGTTCCCCATGGAGTGATGAAGGACGTCTCTATCTTCAGGAGACATTCGTATTTGATTATAACCAGAGAAACCATCCATAAAGGAGAACACTTTGGATTGAGCAGTACTGTCAACAAGCACATCAATATGAGGTAGTGGGAAGTTATCTTTTGGACTGGCTTTGTTCAGATCTCTGTAATCAACACACATTCGAACTTTCCCATCTTTCTTTGGTACTGGTACGATGTTGGCAATCCACTCAGGATATTCAGCTGTCATGAGGAAACCCGCATCAATTTGCTTCTGCACCTCGGCCTTGATCTTAAGAGCCATGTCTGGACGAGACCTTCTCAATTTCTGTTTGACAGGAGGACATTCAGGTCTTGTCGGTATCCGATGTTCCACAATCTTGGGATCTAGACCCAGCATATCTTCATAGGACCATGCAAAGACATCTGGATAATCATGGAGAAGCTGAGTGATCTTCTTTTTCCCTTCTGGCTCAGGTGCAACACCGATCTTGATTTCTCGCTTGTTCTCTTCAGTACCCAGGTTGATGAGCTCAATCTCTTTCTGGTGAGGCTGAATGGCTCTTCTTTCTTGCTCAAGTAGTCGAGTGATCTCATACGGTATCTCTTCATCATCATCCCCATCTTCAGCTTCATATACAGGGAATTCAAAATTTGGAGGAACCATAGGGTCACTGTGTTCAACGGGTTTATTATGGTTCAATCTGCATAATATGATTGGGATGATTTTAGAAAAATGTTTTTCACGCAGATTTTTGAAATTAATAAGAAAATACAGATGTTTTGGTTTTTTCTGGCATTACCATTATTTCCAAGAAAAAGGCACTAAAAAAGTAAAAAACAAAGAGTCGTGAGAAAGACGACAACTTTTATTGATAACGGCAATGCCGAAACAAACACGCCCTTACAATGATATCACTTTCGCCTTGGGCAGAGCGAAAGGATTGTTATTTTGAAAACAAAAAACATGAGCAACAAAACACATTACATGGAAGCATGCATGACTAAAGGAACATCAATGGCTTCCCAATTTCTCACAGTGCCTCCTGGTACAACAAATGTAGGCACATGACCTCTTTCAGCAGCATCTTCAGCAATAGCATTGATGAACCCAGCACTGTAGAAGGTTCCCTTTGAAACAGCAGATGTCGGGGAGAATCCAAGGCCCTCTTTACGCTTGTTTTCCAAGATCTGAATCACCCTGCCCCAGCCTGCAGCTTACCCTGCTTGAACAGCCTTCTGGGCATCTTTCAGTGAAGCCATGCTAGCACCAGCCCTCCGGGGTTCTGCACCCTCGACAGTCGAGCCTTGAAACGACGTCCCTTCAGCGGACCCTGCTTCAACACAAGAGAAAGATGATACTTGGCTAACCAGAAATGCCTCTTCACCATGCACAGTGACAATCTTACCATTCCTCATGAACTTGAGCTTCTGATGCAAAGTAGAAGTGACTGCTCCAGCGTCGTGGATCCACGGTCTTCCGAGGAGACAACTGTAGGAAGCATTGATGTCCATGACTTGGAAAGTAATTTGGAATGTCTCAGGACCAATGGTAATTGGCAAGTCTACTTCCCCAAGAACATCTTTGTGGGATCCATCGAAAGCCTTAACCAGATAGCTGCTACCCCTCAGGGAAATTCCATGATGACTTAATTGCCTTAGTGTGGACTCAGGCATTACGTTTAAGGATGATCCAGTGTCCACCAACACATTGGATATCATGTCAGACTTGCAGTGTACCGAGATGTGCAGAGCCAAGTTGTGGTGTTTCCCTGCTTCGGCGAGTTCATCGTCACCAAACCCCAAGTTATTGCGAGCAGTGATGTTACCCACTATTCCATCAAACTGATCCACAGGGACTTCATGATCAACATAAGCTTGTTCCAGTACTTTCATCAACACTTTCCTGTGAGCCTCAGAGCTCATAAACAGAGACAAAATGGATATCTTTGATGGAGTTTGCAGCAGCTGGTCAACAATCTTATAGCCACTCTTTTTGATAAGCCTCAGAATTTCGTCCAGATTAGACTCTTCAATGGGCTGGCCCGAGGGGCTGGCATTCTTTTCCTCAAGGTTAGCCATGTTTCTTCTCTTGTACAATCTTGTCTGATGAACTCTATCTGGTTGGTGAATCTTGCGAGCACGAGCCACTTTTCAGACTGCGGCAGAAGAACCAGGAGACAATGAGCACGGGAAGCCATTTGTGACCGATGAATGATGCATATGATGCATGATATGCAAATGCAAAAAGACTCCTTTTTTGTCAGAAGACTTGTCAAAGTGGTTGTGAACATCACGGAGAAACACGGTTTTATTTGAAGATCTTGAGCAAAACTAGAAGTTTAGTTGAGATGGTATCACTTGGTGTTCACATCCGTGATGTTCAAAAGATGACTTGTCTAAGTCCTCCGATAAATGCATGGAAAAAAAGTTTATGCATGTATGCATGTATGCATGATCACATTCAAGTTCGGAGAAAACATGGTGGGTTGAAGTTCAAAGTCGAGGAGTCATGGGTGGACACGGTGTCCGGTGAAACTAGGGCTTTAGGAAATAGTAACCGGGTTCTAAAAAGGTTCCCAAGTTGCAACCTCTCCGACGTATATCACGGTGTCACGAGACAACACTCGCTCCATGATTATACGTGGAAGGTCTAACTTGAGTGTAGTATCGCGTGACGACTAAAATTCGAGACGACACTCGGTTTAGCCTCCGCACTACGTCCTAGAAAATGGCCATGGATGGGTTTGGTTATCTACGATTCATAGCGTCATAGAACAATTAGAAGTAAAGTGCCTAAACGCGACAACACGCGCCGACAACATCACCCCCAAAATGCCTCAGCTATGTGGGACTGATCGCATAATCCAAAACACGAGGCAACCCCCGGAATGAACTGTCGATTATATCCCTCCTAAATCCTAAGTTCACTCAGCCCGGGTGCAGGACTTTTGATATTCTCACCCCACACGTTTGCAAGAAATTAAACATTTATTCACATAGGAAAGCAAGTAAAAGGAACAAGTAAAAATACAAGCGCAAGCGTGGAAATAAAGACTAGGCGTAACTCTCGAATCTCCCCAGTGAAGTCGCCAGCTGTTTTATCTTGGTTTTCGGGTGTCAAACATTGATTACGTTTGAACCTTTTAAACCGGTGATATCTTATTTTTTCCTTGGGAAGGGAAAAAGTAAGCAAAACCCTTGAGAATCGAGGTCCGGGAGTTGTTTTCGCTACGGGAAGGTGTTAGGCACCCATAACGACTATAGTAACCTATAGGAACCGTCTTTAATTTCTACGCGCGCGCTTTATTTTTAAATGCTATTTGAAGATGTTTATTAAACCTAAGAATGTTCTAAGTAAAGAATTGGAGGAAGAAGAATGTTTTTGGAGTTTTATTTTAGTTGAATTGAAGGAATTTTGTTCCTTGCCTACGTACCCGTTTAAGGGATCAAATCCACCGTAGTTCTCTCTCAAAAAATGCTTTTGTTTTTGTTGGTTGATTTTAAGTTTGAAAATGGGATTTTGAAGAATAGAAAGAGGCCTCAAGGGCATGAGATTAGGAAATTGTGGGGTTGGATTAATGATTTGCAAAAGAAGTCAAAGTTTGATTATTTTCATTGAAATTTGATTAAGAAAATGGAAAAGAAAATACAATGGGATATTGGATCCCAAGGTTTATTTGGAAAAGGTTTGAGTGAAGTTGTTCACATTTGTTTGGAAAATTGGATTTTTCTAAGTAAGAGTCTTAGGCATTCATCTAAACATACAATCCTAAGCATACATCTAAACATGCATATTCTAGCTATATAGTGATGTGTGTGCATGTGTCGGTGCTTGTGTCGGTGTACATCATTAGAGTCCATTGTCCTTTACATCATACCCTAGATACATTCTATGGCCTCTTTGCCAAGAAAATTAAAAGTGCATAAAGGAAAAATATTACAAAATTTCCTAAGTGTTTACATTCTAACTTTGGTACAAATTTAAAGTGCAAGAAATTAAAGTGGAGAAAGAGATGGGATATGGAATGCTTATGATGTATGAAACATGAAACAAAAAAAAGTTAGTAGCACAAGATATAAAGCAAGTCAAAGCTATCATAACCAAAAGTAAGAAAATTAACATAAGAAAAACAAGCAAAAACAAATGTGAAATAGGCCTAAAAAAATCATCACCAATGCAAGGCTTGAATATGACCTATAATCCTCATACTTCAAAGGGTTTCCAAAGAATTTCAATTCAATTTTCACAAAGAGGATTAAAGGAATATACACTACCAAGCATTTAAGACAAAAATTAGTCAAATTTCACATTATTTATTCACAAACAAAACTTGGAACACAAGGCATTAATGACATATTCACAAACAGCACCAATTTCATGGATTCAAAGTCACAATTTTCATAAAATTCATATAACAAGGTTCCACATCAAATACTCAAGATTAAGGGCCAAGATCATGCAAAATTTTCACAAGAAATTATCAAAAAGTAACATAAAATCACAAGAAAACTCCACATATATTTTTATCAATTTTAACATGCAACAATTATCACAAAAATACCACAAAACTATCAAGAAATATGTATGAATTTTTTTGGAATTTTTTTAGAGAATTTTTAGACACAAACACATGTAAAATTTCACAATTTTCAACAAAAAATGGTAAACTTTTAACAAGAAAATACTACATATTTTTTTACCAAGATTTAACACATAAAAACACCAAAAAAATGTCAAGAAAATGATCAAGAATACATGAAAATTTTTTAGGAATTTTATCATGGCAAATTCATACACAGGGGGGTGAAAATAGCAAAAAGATCAGTAAAACACGCAGGGAAGGGGGGGGGGCGCATAACAATACTGAAAAGAAGCCTGCAGAAAGGTTACTGGGCCTTAAGAGGCCACTGGAGCGGGTTGCTCCATGGGTCATGGGTTATGGATCCACATAAAGGAGGCTTGCTGTTGAAAACAAAAGACAAATCAATTGTCTTCTTCCCTCTCTCACGCATTCCCTCTCTCTCACGTACCCCTCCTCCTTCAACAACAACTTTCCGGCGGCGGTTGGCCGGCCAGAAGTGGCGGCGCCGCCGCCTGGACTTCTCCCTTCTTGTGTTATTTTTTGCTCTTTCTACCCCTTTCTCCATCTTATACATGATTCTACTCCCTAAACTCCCAAATCCTAACCTTAATACACTGGATCTATGAATTTCCAAGAGATTCTTTCGCAAACAGATTTTCGCAACAATACAAAATACATCACACAGAATTAACAAACGTGCAAAACGCTACCTCAGACCAATCGGAGATAATAGGATTGCGACGAAGAGCTTGACTTGGATCGTCCTTGCACTCGCTGCGTTCCTTCGTTCTTCACTGATTCTTCTTCAATCCGATCGATTCCGTTGCCCGCAGCTTCGCCGTTTCTTCTCCGATCAAGATTCAACTCAGTTTCGGATTCGATTCCGTTTGTTCACTCTTCTCTGTTCACACGTTCTGTTTTTGATTTTGTTGAGGCATGGGGGCCGATTGGAGTGGATTTTGTTGTTGAAATCTGAATTTGCAGGTGTTGATTGCAACTGTATCTGTGATTCTTGCGGTGGTCTTGTGATCGGAGATGATGAATTAGCGTTGAATGTGACGGTGGAGTGATGATGATGATTGGTTGTTGTTGTGGTGGCTTGGTGGTGGATGTTGTTGATGATGATGGTAGAAGAAGAGGGTTATGGTGGTGGCTTGGTGGTTAGAGTTTGTTGAGTGGTGGTTGAAGGTGGTTGGAGTTGGTTAGGGATGGAGGAAGAGTTAGTTATGGTGGTTGAAGGTGGAGGAAAAAAGTGGTTATGGAGGAGAAGAAATAGAACACGTGAGAGAAAGAAAGGGAAAAGAATAAAATGGATTTTTTTGTGACTTTTTTGTAAAATGATTGAATTGTGAAATTTTGACCATAGTTTGACTTATATAGGTGATGTAGTAGACCTTGGACCAATGAGGAAATGCCACATGGACTTGACCTTGTAACAAACTTTTAAAGACCAATAACATTTGGACACATGGCACTTGGACTCTAACAAACTTAAAAGGGATTAAAATGTAAATAACGAAAGTGCGCGGACTAAAATGAAAATTAAAACTAAAATTGAATTGAAAAAGTAAATTGAAAATTAACGTAAAATGAGACGATTAAAAACAACAAAGCAGATTAAAACGAATCAGAGATATTATGTGAAATGACCAAAACGCCCCTAGGGACTAAAACGACTAAAAATGACTCAGATGAAATTTTAAAATGGATTTTTAACAGGGAATGAAACAAAGACTTATATAAGCAAAATTAAAAGACTCAGAGACAATTTTTAGGATTTAAACAGTGACTCGACACTTGAAATGACCAAAATGCCCCTAGGGGCAAAACTGACTCAAAATGACTCCAAATGCAATTTTAGAATGGATTTTAACATAGAATGAAACAAAGACTTATTCAACCTACTTGAAAGGACTCAAACAAAGTTTTGAAAGACTGAGAGAAATTTGACATAGGAAATGACTAAAATACCCTTGCATGTAACTTTTGCAAATAACATTGAAACAAAATGCAGAGAAAGACACAATTGATCAGAGATAGTTCAATTGACTTATAATGCAAGAAAAAAGGAATTGAGTTAGTATTTTTAGGTCCAAAATTAGGGTATAACATGACCATGTTTTTAAACTGAAGAAATCACTATATGGCTTGAAACAAGCTCCCAGAGCTTGGTATGATAGACTAAGTAATTTCTTAATCAAAAATGACTTTAAAAGAGGACAGGTTGATACTACACTCTTCAGAAGGACCCTTGGGAAAGATATTCTTGTTGTGCAAATATATGTTGATGATATAATATTTGGTTCTACTAATGCATCTCTTTGCAAGGAATTTTCTGAGTTGATGCAGGATGAATTTGAAATGAGCATGATGGGAGAGCTGAAGTTCTTCCTTGGCATTCAAATCAATCAATGCAAAGATGGAGTCTATGTTCATCAATCAAAGTACACAAAGGAGCTTCTGAAGAAGTTCAAACTTGAAGATTGTAAAGTGATGAACACTCCAATGTACCCCACGTGCAACTTAAGCAAAGAAGATGAAGGAGCTAAAGTAGATCAGAAGCTGTATAGAGGTATGATTGGTTCTTTGTTATACCTCACTGCATCTAGGCCAGATATTTTATTCAGTGTATGCTTGTGTGCAAGATTCCAATCAGATCCTAGAGAATCTCATATGACTGCTGTCAAGAGAATCTTCAGGTATTTGAAGGGAACAACTAATCTTGGACTCCTTATAGGAAATCCTTAGATTATAAGCTAATTGGATTCTGTGATGCTGATTATGCTGGTGATAGGATTGAAAGAAAGTCAACCAGTGGCAACTGTCAATTTCTGGGTGATAATCTTATATCCTGGGCTAGCAAAAGACAAACAACTATTGCTATGTCTACAGCAGAAGCAGAATACATTTCAGCTGCAAGTTGTTGTACACAACTACTCTGGATGAAACATCAGTTGGAAGATTATCAGATAACTGCTAACAGTATTCCCATTTATTGTGATAATACTGCTGCTATTTGTTTGTCTAAAAATCCAATTTTGCATTCAAGAGCTAAGCACATTGAAATCAAACACCATTTTATCAGAGATTATGTTCAAAAAGGAATTTTAGATATACAATTCATTGATACTGAAAATCAATGGGCTGATATATTTACTAAGCCTTTAACTGTTGAAAGATTTGATTTTATAAAGAAAAATTTGAACATGCACTTTGTATCTGATTAAATGCTTGCTTGCTCCTGAATAGGGTTTTAGGTTCTGAAGTCAGTTCAGAAGCGGTAGTCCATCAGAAGCTCTTTATTGAGGATCTGAGGAAAACTCGCTTCTGATGATGACGTCAGCATCTGAAGTCCAGAAGCTGGATTTGTTGCTTCTGAATAGTTGAATTAGTGGAAACGTTGGAAGTTACCTTTTAAAAAGTAACTTCTGGCCCACTAACTTGGTAGTTACTCTGTGAACTTCTTACGTGGCCTGTATGTGTTGGTGTATAACTAAAAGGGCAATGATGATTTAATAGCTTTGAAAGTACTTTTCACGCGCCCCCAATTTTGTCATTAATGTTATGTTTGTTTGTCTCTTTTGAATTGCAATCGTTTTACTTTTAACACTTTGACAATTCACACACTACTCACTCACAACAAACACATTTGCTCTCAAACCTCTTGCGAAGTAAGCGCATTCTCTCATTTTTAGAACCCTAAAATCTTCATCTTCTTCAAATCTTCGTCGATCATCAAATGGCATCAACAAGCTCAAAAGTTTCAGAATCTACATCAAACATGCAAAGCGTACCAGAATCTGGGTCCATCTACAAAGAGAAGACTATGGATATTCCATGGAAATCCTTAATCGTCCAAGTAGAATCACCAGTGGACTTCACTTCACTCAAGAAGTACGAAGTGGACATGGAAGGCTACGTAGAAACTCAGAAACTGTCTGGCTACTTCAACATGCTAAATGGGCCAACATTTGTGAACTTGGTCAAAGATTTCTGGTTAAGGGCTGAAATTGTCAATAGAAAGCCTGTGAAGGCAGCAGATAAACCAGCTGGGTCGAAGAAAGGAAAGAAGGAAATTGAGTTGAATCCCACTTCCTTCAGTAGCCTTGAGATAAGGTCTGAAGTGATGGGTATTCCCATAATCATCACAGAGGAGATAGTTGCTAAAGCTTGTAGAATGGATGCAGAAGGAAGGTTTCAAGAAATTGTTAAGAAGGATGATGTCCTGCTGCAAAACTACTACAACACTCTTCTGGGTGGTAACAAAGATGCTAAGCCTTCTGAAATGGAGATTCACAATAGAATGTTGGTGAAATTCAGCAACGATTGCTTCTTTCAAAGAGCAGGTGGGTCTGATCAACCCAACAACCAACAGAAGCTAGCAATCTATTTCATGACCAATCTGGAAAAGATAAACTTTCCAAGATATGTATTGGATCATCTCTGCTGGGCTATTAATGAAAGCACAGTCAAAGGAAGGAAACAAGTGCCCTATGGAAGATTGCTCTCTGAGATCTTTTATCAAGGGAAAGTGCTGGATTTGTTGAGAAGAACAAGGGATGCTTCTGATAAATGCTTCGATGTTTCTACTGCAGAGAAGACTATCAGTAGCAAGACTTTGCATTCAATGCACTTTTTCAAGACAGCTCCTAAAGATGAGAAATGGTTGGAGTTGACCACAGAAGAATCTGAGATTATCAGGGACTTTCCTTCTATAGTTAAGGAAAGTAATCCTGAACACTTAGCTAGATTAGTAGCTGAGTACGTCTTGGAGGAAGATGCGAGGTCTCAGGAGGAAGCTGCTCTTGCTAAAGGGAAAGGCAAGAAGGCCAAAGCAGTTGCTGTGTCAGAAGCTGCTGTTTCTGATGCACCTAAAGGGAAAAGGGCCAGAACTAGTTCAGAATCTGATGCTGCTCCTACTAAAGGAAAGAGGGCCAGAACTAGTACTGAGTCAGAAGCTGCTATAGCTAAACCTGTTTCTATCAAGGATAAAGGAAAGATGCAGAAGGTTGGTGCTGCCTCTATTCCTCAGAAAGGAAGAAAAGGTAAGGCAGATTTGGTAATCACCCAAGAGCAGCTGGAGGAAGCTCTTGAAGAAATGGAGAAAGAAGAGGCTGATCCCAAGCTGAAGAAGAAGAAGGCTCCCCTTCAACTTGTGAGTCCTATGGTTGAGATGACTCCAATAAGGAAAAGGATGGCAGATGAACGTGCTTCTGAACTTATTTCAGACAAAAAGGATCTAAAAGCACAATACACTCATCAAAGAGATGAAAAGCTCAAGGCCTTGGGTATGGAAGATTGTGATAGGTACTTCAAAGAGAAATTGGCTGAAGTAAGAGCCATTGCTGGTAAATCTTCTGAAGACAATGAGGATGAAGAAATGATGATATTTATGGAGAATGCTCCAGAAGAGGGAACTTCAGAAGTAGTTCCTCAAGCTGCTAGTCCACAGAAGATCACTTCTGAAGCTGGCCCTGCAGATCAGGTAATTCAGATTCCAGTCACCTCTCTCCCCATTTCACCTTCTTCACCATCAGTACCTGAACCAATAGAAGACACTTCTGTCTTGGACAATCTTGCTCTCCACTACTCAGGTGAGTTACCCATAGACAAATCTACTTCAGAAAAGGCCTCTGAAGCAACTCCAGAAGCAGCTGCTTCTGAAAATGTTGTTTCAGAAAACCCCCATCAACAAACACCTGAACCACATAAATCCACAACACCCCCACAATCACCAACATCTACCATTGAACCCCAACTCAACACTCAAACATCAACTTCACCACAACAACCACCAACTGAAATTGAACACTCCCCAGAACCAACTCCCATGGATGTTGACAACTCTCTAGTCAATGTTCAAGCCTCAACCTCTACCACACACATTGCCTCTGACCAGCCTTCATCTTCAAACACTCAAACACACTTTACCATTCCAGTTCCTAACCCTGTTCAAGATTTGGAAATCAGTGATTCTGATCTTGAAATCCTTGAACAACCACCCTCAAACATCGTGGAATCTGGATATATTAATTCTGAGCTTCTCACAATCCTGAGTCAGATGCATAATCTTGTGGATCAACGAAGGACAATTGATCTCACAAGTGCATATGAAGACTCCTGGGCATCTCTTCAGAACCGGGCAACTGAGCTAATTGAAAGCATAAGGGCTAAGTGCATCAGAAGCAAGGAAGCTTCTGTCAGGAAGTTAATGGAGCATCTGAATCAGAGTCTCAGAGTAAGAAGTTCTACACTGCTCCTGGCAAACCAGCCTTTCTTCTCAGAAACGGACTACTTGACCAGAGAAGCCAGGTTGTGTAAGCTTCTGAAGAAATAGATGGCACAGCAGCAGCAAGAAGCTAAGGAAAGGGAACAGGCTCTTCTCCAGAGGCAACAACAGCTTGAAGAACTGTTACAGAAGAAGATTGAAGAAATGGAGGAGATGAAGAAACAACATCAAACCAACCCTTAGTTGCACACCCTTGTGTTTTTCTTTTTGTTTGTTGATTGTTTTAAATTCCTAGTCCTTGCTTCTGAAACCATTCTGTTTTAATTCTCTTTGCTTCTGAATGCTTACTGATTCTGACTGTTTAGCTGCTTCTGATAATTGGATATTCATGTTCATATATTTTTGATCTGATTAATTTCTTGTATACTCTCTTTTGTTTGAGTTTTTTTTCTCAAATCTTTTTGTCTTTTATGCTTATTTTTATTTTTTTTTTGATAATGACAAAAGGGGGAGTATATGTGACAAGTATTTAAAGGCTCTGAGCCCCATTAATGGCATTTGAAATTTTTTGAAAAACTTCTATCATTTTTTTTTTACCTTATTGGTATAAGCTATGAACGAACGAAGGAGTATCAAAATTCAAGTAAAATTAATTGAACCATTCTTCTTATCTATAAGTTAATTCTTTCAATGATTCAATTTTGTTTTTAAGCTCTGATATTTTTTATTGTGCGAAAAATGAATTTAATTAACCTGGATAGAACTTAGGGGGAGCTTACAAACCTCACCTTAAAGACTATCAGACTCAGGGGGAGTTTGAGCTTACAAACCTCAGATTCTGAGCTTACAAACCTCAGAACCCCAAAGTCAACTTGTTAATTAGATTAACAACAATTGATCAATTTTAAATACTTTTGTTTGTCATCATCAAAAAGGGGGAGATTGTTGGAACAAAATGTGTTTAACAATGAACCTTAAAGAGTTTTGATGATAACAAGGTATTAAAAATTGTAAATTGGACTACCTAATATTTGTTCAAGTGTACAGGACCATAATTATAAAGTTACATCATCATTGGTTCTGAATGAGCAAATAAAGAGCAAAAGAAAATGAAGCTTAGATGATTCTGAAGGCAAAGCGCTCCTGAAGTCAAGCTGCTCCTGAAGAAATAACGCTCCTGAAGTAAGCTGCTCCTGAAGAATAGTGCTTCTGAAGACAAGAGGTCCAGAAGCCACATCATCAGAAGCTGCGTCATCAGAAGCTGCAGAAGTCATATCATCAGAAGCTGCATCATCAGAAGCTGCCTCATCAGAAGCTATTTCACCAGAAGCTGAATCTCAACTGGATTTGCAAAAGATTCAAGAATTGAAGAATTATCAATGCAAAAGCTGTCCATTGGATTCGAAAACATAAACAAAGGATTAGTGGAATTTTGCAACGGTCATTTCAAAGGTGTTTGAAGGCTTGTGCTTGCATTTTGGACGAAAGCGTTGACATTGTACTTTGTACGAATTGTACAACCACGTTCTCCACTACTCTGTTTTGTGTCCACGCTTCAAGACAAGAAAACAGCTCCAGAATACGGTCTCGCCTGCATATATGTTCCTTTGGATAAGGAATGGATTTCAAATTGGTTCTTCATAGGACAACAACCAAATCAGGCAAAAGATCATTGGTGAAAGATCAAGCTTCAATAACGACTCTTTGGTGCGCTGGCAATTTCAACGTCTCTTTCACACCTCTATATAAAGGAGTGAAGACCTAGAGATTTGGTAATGCAAGAACGCTGAACGAAAGACTCACAAGATTTTCACAAGTACCAAACCTCTGCTGAAATTGTTCTGCATTCACTTAGAATTTCTGTGTCTCAAAGTCATATCTTAGAAATTCTTAAGTCCATTGAGTCTGTATCTGATTTGTATTGTGAGCACCTCTGATTGTATATCAAGTGTTCAACCTTAAACAATTTTCTGTGTAATTTTGTTTAGTTAGGAAGTCTCTTGCAGTTGTGCTTGAGCAGGAAGTCTCTTGATTGTGTTCTTGAGCAAAGGAAGTCTCTTGCTTGTGTGCTTGAGCATTGGAAGTCTCTTGCTTGTGTGCTTGAGCATTTGTAATCAGATATTACTCATAGTGAAATCTCCTTGGAAGTGCAAGGGGGACTGGACTACTTCCGGATTGTGGAAGGAACCAGTATAATTGCTTTGTGTCGTTCTTCTTCTGTCTCTCTGTTTTATTCCGCTGCATTTAGATTCTGATTATCACTTCAGAAGCTGTCTCACCTAGCTTCTGATCAGTGTGTTCAGTTTTTAGGAGAAACGAAGAATTTTTCAAAACACAATTCAACCCCCCTTCTTGTGTTTTTCTCACCTTCAGAAGTAACCTGATTGCTTCTAATCTTGCAACTGGAGCAAACGTTTCAGTGTAATCAATGCCTTCTTGTTGACTATACCCTTGTGCAACAAGCCTGGCTTTGTTTCTTGTTACTTCACCTTGCTCATTCAGCTTGTTTCTGAATACCCATTTTGTTCCAATAATGTTCTTGTGCTGAGGTTTGGGTACCAGATCCCACACATCATTTCTTTGAAATTGATTCAACTCTTCTTGCATAGCTAGGATCCATCCATCATCTGAAAGTGCTTCATCAACTGTTGTAGGTTCAATCATTGAGATTAGTCCAATCATTGACTCTTCTTGTCTGAAATGTGATCTTGTTCTTCTTGGACTATCTTTGTTTCCAATGATTAGCTCCTCAGGATGTGAAGACTTGTGTTTGAATGTGTTTCTGGGAGGATCTGCTTGATGTGAGCCATCTTGTGCTTCATCAGAAGCAGCTTCATCTTGTGCTTCTGATGTGGGTTCAGCTTCTGGACTATCTTCAGACTCAGCTATCTGATCAGGTTCTGGAGTAGCTTCAGGAACCTGTATCTCTGCAAAACTTTCACCTTGCTTTGAAGTTTTATCTTCAAGCTCCTTGTCATCAAATTTAACGTGCATAGATTCCTCAACACAGAGTGTTTCTGAATTATACACTCTGTATGCCTTTGACCTTTCAGAGTAACCTAAAAAGATTCCTCTTTGGGCCTTGGCATCAAATTTCTTTAGGTAGAGCTTGTTGTTCAGAATGTAACATGTACATCCAAATTGATGAAAGTAAGAGATATTGGGTTTTCTTCCTTTAAAGATTTCATATGCTGTTTTCTCCAAAATAGGTCTAATATAGATCCTGTTTTGAACATAGCATGCTGTATTCACTGCTTCTGCCCAAAAATGTTTTGGTAAATTGTTTTCATGAATCATGGTTCTGGCCATTTCTTGTAAAGTTCTGTTCTTTCTCTCTACAACCCCATTTTGTTGTGGTGTTCTAGGAGAAGAGAATTCATGGAAAATTCCATGTTTTTCACAAAAGGCTTCAAATGGCTCATTTTCAAATTCTCCACCATGATCACTTCTGACTTTCAAAATTTTTGATTCTTTTTCAGATTCAATTTGAGTGCAGAAGCTACTGAATACATCACACGCAACATCTTTACTCTTTATGAATTTCACCCAAGTCCATCTGCTGTAATCATCAACAATGACTAATCCATATCTACTTCCATATAAGGATGCAGTACTCACTGGTCCGAATAAATCAATATGGAGTAATTCTAAAGGTCTCGAGGTTGAAACAATGTCTTTGGTTTTAAAAGATGATTTCACAATTTTCCCTCTCTGACATGCACCACAGAGTGCATCTGAATGATAGTCAATGTCTGGTAGCCCTTTCACAAGTTGTAACTTACTAAGCTTAGAGATTAACCTCCAGTTAGCATGTCCCAACCTTCTGTGCCACATCCATTTCTTATCATTCACTGATAGTAGGCAAACCACCTTCTGATCAGCCAGTTCAGAAAAATTGATTTTATAGACATTGTCAACTCTCTTTCCCTTGAACACAATGGATTTGTCTTCCTTGTTGATTACTGTACAGTTGGGTTTTTCAAAAAGCACATCATAACCATTATCACAAAATTGACTAATGCTCAAAAGGTTATGTTCAAGACCATCTACCAACCATACATTATTAATTGAGGTAGAGGAATTACCAATAGTTCCTGTACCTATGATCTTGCCTGACTGGTTGCCTCCAAATTTCACATTTCCTCCCTCTTTTATTGTTAGGCTGAGGAACATGGACTTGTCTCCTGTCATGTGTCTTGAGCAACCGCTGTCTAGGTACCATGATCTTTGCTTTGGCACTGCTCTTAGACATACCTGCATCATTGACATTTTTTGATTTAGGTACCCATTGTTCTATGGGTCCTGGAAGGTTAGTACTTAAGGCTTTACTCTTCACTTCTTGTACCTTGTGCTGTGAGTTGGGTTGCTTCTGATTAACCATCACCTTAGGTTTTGGTACTTCAGAAGCAGTAACTATCTTCTTCTGAAACTTAGACTTCAGAACCCCAGATTTTGGTTTCACCAGACTCTGAGGAATAGGTTCTGATCTTTTCAGGATCCTGACCTTTGAAGTCTTGGAATCAGATTTGATCATAGCCTTTGACTTAGAGTTCTTTGGCGTTGAAGTAATCTTAGCCTTAGGACTAGAAGCTTCAGGTTCTGATTGAACAACAGTTTCCAACTCAGCCCCTTCTGGTACAAAGAATGTTTTCAGACCTTCCTTGATGCATTCACAACAAGATTTTAGATTGGTTTTCTCAAGTTTCACTTCTGGAAAACCAATTCCTCTGCCATTGTTCTTGTAAATGCTATAAATCATAGAAGCTACTCTGCTTCTGTCAATGCCAGATATAATAAAATCTTCAAGAGCAATTTCATGGTTACTTAAAGATTTTTCATTACACTTTTCTTGTAGCTTCTGACATAAGAACCTGAGCTGATCTTCATATGTTTTACACATGAAGTCAAAGCCCCTAAGTCCTTGTTCAGAAGCTTTCAGATCCAATAGAGTTGATTTTTGCTGTTGTACCAAATCAGCATATTTTTCTTTTAAATCCTTCAACTCATTGGTTCTTACTTCAAAATGTGTAAGAAGTTCTTTAAGTGACTCAACAAGTTCATCTCTGGGAATTTTGGAATATACCTCGTTTTCATCTTCTGAGTCTGAATCTGATCCAGCTTCTGAAGTTGCTGTTGCTACCAACCCAACAGCTACCTTTGCATCTTCATCAGCTTCCTCTTTATCAGATCCAGATTCACTACCCAAATCATCCCAGGTTGCCATTAAACTCTGCTTAATCTGCTTCTTGAGTTTGCTTGGTTTGAATGTAGACCTCTTTGACTTGTCCTTTGACTTTTCTCTTTGAAGATCAGGGCATTCAGCAATGAAGTGTCCAGGCTTCTTACAGTTGAAGCATCCCTTCTGATCTTCTTTCTTTGAGCTTCTGGAGTTACCCCTTCTGGAGAGAAACTTTCTGTTCTTCTTGGCCAGATATTGAAGTCTGTTTGAGAGCATGGCCATTTCAGCAGCATCTGGTTCAGAATCTGAACTTGACTGTTCTTCCTCTTCAGATTCAACTACTTTGAGAGCTTTTGATGACTTGCCTTTGGATGGAAGAGCTATTGATTTACTCTTCTTAGTAGACTCATGTTCATTAAGACTTAACTCATGAACTTTGAGAGAACTAACAAGATCTTCGACACTTAAAGTGTTTAAATCTTTAGCTTCCTCAATGGCAGTCACTTTTGGTCTCCATCTGGCAGGTAAGCTTCTGAGTATCTTGCTTACATGATCAGAAGCAACATAGCTCTTCTTTAGAATCTGTAGCCCAGAAACTAAGGTTTGAAACCTTGAGTACATCTCCTCAATAGTTTCATCATCCTTCATCTTGAATAACTCATACTGATGTACAAGCAGGAGAGCCTTTGCTTCTTTGACCTTCTTGCTCCCTTCATAATTTGAACAGAGAGAAGCAAACATAGCTTTAGCAGTGGATTTGTCACTCATCTTCATGTATTCTGCTTTGGGTATGGCAGTGACAAGAGCTCCTCTGATAATATGATGCTTCTTGTAAAGTTTCCTCAGTTCTGGAGTATGTTTCTTTCTATCCACAGCAGCTCCTTCTTCATCAAGGACTAAATCACCAACACCATCTTCCAGAATATCCCATAATTCTTCATCTAGGCTCATGATGTAACTGTAAAAGTTGGTCTTCCACCAAGAGAACTCTTCAGCATCTCCATTGAACTTTGGAACTTTTCCAACACTGGATTTCTTACTGTCACTATAATCATGTGAGACATGTTTATAGCTAGTTTCACCAGAACCAGTAGGAGGAGGAGTAGACATGTTTTTCTCAGATCTTTGACTGTTGCACGGTTAAGTGTTACACAACAGACCAAGGCTCTAGATACCAATTGAAGGTGAGAAAAACACAAGAAGGGGGGTTGAATTGTGTTTTGAAAAATTCTTCGTTTCTCCTAAAAACTGAACACACTGATCAGAAGCTAGGTGAGACAGCTTCTGAAGTGATAATCAGAATCTAAATGCAGCGGAATAAAACAGAGAGAGAGAAGAAGAACAACACAAAGCAATTATACTGGTTCCTTCCACAATCCAGAAGTAGTCCAGTCCCCCTTGCACTTCCAAGGAGATTTCACTATGAGTAATATCTGATTACAAATGCTCAAGCACACAAGCAAGAGACTTCCAATGCTCAAGCATACAAGCAAGAGACTTCCTTTGCTCAAGAACACAATCAAGAGACTTCCTGCTCAAGCACAACTGCAAGAGACTTCCTAACTAAACAAAATTACACAGAAAATTGTTTAAGGTTGAACACTTGATATACAATCAGAGGTGCTCACAATACAAATCAGATACAGACTCAATGGACTTAAGAATTTCTAAGATATGACTTTGAGACACAGAAATTCTAAGTGAATGCAGAACAATTTCAGCAGAGGTTTGGTACTTGTGAAAATCTTGTGAGTCTTTCGTTCAGCGTTCTTGCATTACCAAATCTCTAGGTCTTCACTCCTTTATATAGAGGTGTGAAAGAGACGTTGAAATTGCTAGCGCACCAAAGAGTCGTTATTGAAGCTTGATCTTTCACCAATGATCTTTTGCCTGATTTGGTTGTTGTCCTATGAAGAACCAATTTGAAATCCATTCCTTATCCAAAGGAACATATATGCAGGCGAGACCGTATTCTGGAGCTGTTTTCTTGTCTTGAAGCGTGGACACAAAACAGAGTAGTGGAGAACGTGGTTGTACAATTCGTACAAAGTACAATGTCAACGCTTTCGTCCAAAATGCAAGCACAAGCCTTCAAACACCTTTGAAATGACCGTTGCAAAATTCCACTAATCCTTTGTTTGTGTTTTCGAATCCAATGGACAGCTTTTGCATTGATAATTCTTCAATTCTTGAATCTTTTGCAAATCCAGTTGAGATTCAGCTTCTGGTGAAATAGCTTCTGATGAGGCAGCTTCTGATGATGCAGCTTCTGATGATATGACTTCTGCAGCTTCTGATGACGCAGCTTCTGATGATGTGGCTTCTGGACCTCTTGTCTTCAGAAGCACTATTCTTCAGGAGCAGCTTACTTCAGGAGCGCTATTTCTTCAGGAGCAGCTTGACTTCAGGAGCGCTTTGCCTTCAGAATCATCTAAGCTTCATTTTCTTTTACTCTTTATTTGCTCATTCAGAACCAATGATGATGTAACTTTATAATTATGGTCCTGTACACTTGAACAAATATTAGCTAGTCCAATTTACAATTTTTAATACCTTGTTATCATCAAAACTCTTTAAGGTTCATTGTTAAACACATTTTGTTCCAACAACTTCTTTCCTATGCAGTTAATCATGGCATAATATTATATCAAATGGATGTCAAGAGTGCATTTCTAAATGGTGTCATAGAAGAAGAAGTGTATGTCAAGCAACCTCCTGGATTTGAGGATATTAAATATCCTGACCATGTTTTTAAACTGAAGAAATCACTATATGGCTTGAAACAAGCTCCCAGAGCTTGGTATGATAGACTAAGTAATTTCTTAATCAAAAATGATTTTAAAAGAGGACAGGTTGATACAACACTCTTCAGAAGGACCCTTGAGAAAGATATTCTTGTTGTGCAAATATATGTTGATGATATAATATTTGGTTCTACTAATGCATCTCTCTGCAAGGAATTTTCTGAGTTAATGCAGGATGAATTTGAAATGAGCATGATGGGAGAGCTGAAGTTCTTCCTGGGCATTCAAATCAATCAATGCAAAGATGGAGTCTATGTTCATCAATCAAAGTACACAAAGGAGCTTCTGAAGAAGTTCAAACTTGAAGATTGTAAAGTGATGAACACTCCAATGCACCCTACGTGCACCTTAAGCAAAGAAGATGAAGGAGCTAAAGTAGATCAGAAGCTGTATAGAGGTATGATTGGTTCTTTGTTATACCTCACTGCATCTAGGCCAGATATTTTATTCAGTGTATGCTTGTGTGCAAGATTCCAATCAGATCCTAGAGAATCTCATATGACTGCTGTCAAGAGGATCTTCAGGTATTTGAAAGGAACGACCAATCTTGGACTCCTTTATAGGAAATCCTTAGATTATAAGCTAAATGGATTCTGTGATGCTGATTATGCTGGTGATAGGATTGAAAGAAAGTCAACCAGTGGCAATTGTCAATTTCTGGGTGATAATCTTATATCCTGGGCTAGCAAAAGACAAACAACTATTGCTATGTCTACAGCAGAAGCAGAATACATTTCAGCTGCAAGTTGTTGTACACAACTACTTTGGATGAAACATCAGTTGGAAGATTATCAGATAACTGCTAACAGTATTCCCATTTATTGTGATAATACTGCTGCTATTTGTTTGTCTAAAAATCCAATTTTGCATTCAAGAGCTAAGCACATTGAAATCAAACACCATTTTATCAGAGATTATGTTCAAAAAGGAATTTTAGATATACAATTCATTGATACTGAAAATCAATGGGCTGATATATTTACTAAGCCTTTAACTGTTGAAAGATTTGATTTTATAAAGAAAAATTTGAACATGCACTTTGTATCTGATTAAATGATTGCTTGCTCCTGAATAGGATTTTAGGTTCTGAAGTTAGTTCAGAAGCGGTAGTCCATCAGAAGCTCTTTATTGAGGTTCTGAGGAAAACTCGCTTCTGATGATGACGTCAGCATCTGAAGTCCAGAAGCTGGATTTGTTGCTTCTGAATAGTTGAATTAGTGGAAACGTTGGAAGTTACCTTTTAAAAAAGTAACTTCTGGCCCATTAACTTGGTAGTTACTCTGTGAACTTCTTACGTGGCCTGTATGTGTTGGTGTATAACTAAAAGGGCAATGATGATTTAATAGCTTTGAAAGTACTTTTCACGCGCCCCCAATTTTGTCATTAATGTTATGTTTGTTTGTCTCTTTTGAATTGCAATCGTTTTACTTTTAACACTTTGACAATTCACACACTACTCACTCACAACAAACACATTTGCTCTCAAACCTCTTGCGAAGTAAGCGCATTCTCTCAAACTTAGAACCCTAAAATCTTCATCTTCTTCAAATCTTCGTCAATCATCAAATGGCATCATCAAGCTCAAAAGTTTCAGAATCTACTTCACGGATGGTCCCTGAATTTGACTACAAAGGAAGAAGCATGAAATTGGAAGAATGGGAACTACAGGTTCAAATAGAAAATCCGGTGGATTTTGAATCACTCGCCTTCCATGAGTGTTGGATCAGAAGCTACTATGAAGAGCAGGAACTTATGCATTACTTCAAGATGTTGAATGGACCAACATACGAAGCATTGGTAAGACACTTCTGGGTAAGGGCTAAGGTTTATGACAAAGCTGCGTCTATAACTGAAGAAAGTCAAATGGTGTTGATTTATCCCGAACTGGAAGGGAAAACCAGAGAAGAAATGGGACTTGAGCCATTTACAGGTATTGAAATCAGGTCAAGTATTTGTGGTATTCCAGTGAGAATTGCGGAATGGCAGATAGAAGCTGTACTCTGTAGAGAGGCCTCTGGAAAATACTCTGGAATTGATCTCTCAAATACAGCTGAAGAACGCCTCTGGAAGGAAAAAGTAAACTTGGCCCTGTACAACTCAACGCAAGCAGGAAAGTATGCTGATCTAAGCATGGATAAGAAGCTGCTTCTGAAGATTCAGAATGAGGACTTACTTCCATGTGGTGGTAGTGAGAAACCCAATTTGGCACAAAAAGTCTTTCTTCAACACTTCATTAAGAAGGAGAAAGTGAACGTGCCAAAATATATGTTCAAATACTTGATAGAGTGTCTGAAACAGAGTCAGCTGCAGAATAGAACCTGGGTACCTTATGGAAGACTCTTGTCAGAAATATTCTATCAAGGAGGAGTCTTGGACAAGCTAAGCAGTGCTGAAGCCTTCACAGATGAGTTGCTTGATACTAAAACTGGAAAGTTCATTAATGCACAAACCCTCAAGAATATGAAGTTGATCCCTGCTGTCACCAAGCTTCATACAGATTTGAGTGAATCACTTGTTAAGTCTGATCTTATGAAGGACTTTCCACCCATCTGCAAGAAGGATCCCATTGAAGTGCAGATGTACTATATAAAGGAACATTTTGAGGCAACCAATGAGAGAATCAGATTGGAAGATATTCCAGAGGAAATGTATGGTGGTGCTCTGCCACGAGCCAGAGGCAGAAAGTCAAAAAGGAAGATGACTGCAGAGCAATATCTAGAGGTGAACAATCTGCTAAAAAGGCAAAAGTTGCTACTGACAAGCTCAAAATTGGTAGTTCATCAGTACCTTCTATTGAAGAAGCCATTGAAGACATGGATTCCAGGATGATCATGGATGTTGGCATTACTCTTGATCAACCTGCTATACCAAAGAAGAAGAGAAAGCAAGCAGTAAGAAGGACCAAGAACTTCCCTCATGTTTCTAAGAAGACTGAAGCTGCTACTATTGTGTCAGAAGCTATTGGAAAAGCTATGGAGATTGCTGCTGAGCTACAAGAGTCTGTAGTTTCAGAAGCCAAGCAACTGTTGCTGATGACCAGTGAGTCTGTTAAAGAGGATTCTGATCCTGAACCAGAGAAGGTAATTAATATATCATCAGATTCCGCATCCACACCATTATCAGATTCTGATGATTCTGATGATGATATACCCTTAGCCCAACTCTTTCAAAAACCAGTAAAAAGCCAGTCAACATTAACCAAAACCAACAAAAAGCCCTCTCAGTCAACTACTTATGAACCAGTTGGTCACATAATTAATGAGAAGTTGGCTGAAATGGCTGTGCAGAGAGAAAGAGTCATTGAGACTATCTTTCGCCTTAACCCTCAACCCCTTAACATTCAACCTCTCAACATGATTCCTCCAGAAAATGTTGAATCTACTTCAGAAAAGGCCTCTGAAGCAACTCCAGAAGCAGCTGCTTCTGAAAATGTTGTTTCAGAAAACCCCCATCAACAAACACATAAACCCACAACACCCCCACAATCACCAACAGCTACCATTGAACCCCAACTCAACACTCAAACATCAACTTCACCACAACAACCACCAACTGAAACTGAATTTCAACCTTTACCTGAACACTCCCCAGAACCAACTCCCATGGATGTTGAC
The DNA here is from genome assembly GCF_051527215.1 of Medicago sativa. NCBI lineage: Eukaryota > Viridiplantae > Streptophyta > Magnoliopsida > Fabales > Fabaceae > Medicago > Medicago sativa. Next base: position 24,851,496 of record NC_140753.1, on the reverse strand, counting down.
ATCTCTCTAGTCAATGTTCAAGCCTCAACCTCTACCACACACATTGCTTCTGACCAGCCTTCATCTTCAAACACACAAACACACTTTACCATTCCAGTTCCTAACCCTGTTCAAGACTTGGAAATCTGTGATTCTGATCTTGAAACCCTTGAACATCCACCCACAAACATCCTGGAATCTGGATATATCAATTCTGAGCTTCTCACAATCCTGAGTCAGATGCATAATCTTGTGAATCAACGAAGGACAATTGATCTCACAAGTGCATATGAAGACTCCTGGGCATCTCTTCAGAACCGGGCAACTGAGCTAATTGAAAGCATAAGGGCTAAGTGCATCAGAAGCAAGGAAGCTTCTGTCAGGAAGTTAATGGAGCATCTGAATCAGAGTCTTAGAGTAAGAAGTTCTACACTGCTCCTGGCAAACCAGCCTTTCTTCTTTGAAACGGATTACTTGACCAGAGAAGCCAGGTTGTGTAAGCTTCTGAAGAAACAGATGGCACAGCAGCAGCAAGAAGCTAAGGAAAGGGAACAGGCTCTTCTCCAGAGGCAACAACAGCTTGAAGAACTGTTGCAGAAGAAGATTGAAGAAATGGAGGAGATGAAGAAACAACATCAAACCAACCCTTAGTTGCACACCCTTGTGTTTTTCTTTTTGTTTGTTGTTTGTTTTAAATTCCTAGTCCTTGCTTCTGAAACCATTCTGTTTTAATTCTCTTTGCTTCTGAATGCTTACTGATTCTGACTGTTTAGCTGCTTCTGATATTTTAGATATTCATGTTCATATATTTTTGATCTGATTAATTTCTTGTATACTCTCTTTTGTTTGAGTTTTTTTTTTCTCAAATCTTTTTGTCTTTTATGCTTATTTTTTATCTTTTTTGATAATGACAAAAGGGGGAGTATATGTGACAAGTATTTAAAGGCTCTGAGCCCCATTAATGGCATTTGAAATTTTTTGAAAAACTTCTATCATCTTTACCTTATTGGTATAAGCTATGAACGAACGAAGGAGTATCAAAATTCAAGTAAAATTAATTGAACCATTCTTCTTATCTATAAGTTAATTCTTTCAATGATTCAATTTTGTTTTTAAGCTCTGATATTTTTTTATTGTGCGAAAAATGAATTTAATTAACCTGGATAGAACTTAGGGGGAGCTTACAAACCTCACCTTAAATACTATCAGACTCAGGGGGAGTTAGAGCTTACAAACCTCAGACTCTGAGCTTACAAACCTCAGAACCCCAAGGTCAACTTGTTAATTAGATTAACAACAATTGATCAATTTTAAATACTTTTGTTTGTCATCATCAAAAAGGGGGAGATTGTTGGAACAAAATGTGTTTAACAATGAACCTTAAAGAGTTTTGATGATAACAAGGTATTAAAAATTGTAAATTGGACTAGCTAATATTTGTTCAAGTGTACAGGACCATAATTATAAAGTTACATCATCATTGGTTCTGAATGAGCAAATAAAGAGCAAAAGAAAATGAAGCTTAGATGATTCTGAAGGCAAAGCGCTCCTGAAGTCAAGCTGCTCCTGAAGAAATAACGCTCCTGAAGTAAGCTGCTCCTGAAGAATAGTGCTTCTGAAGACAAGAGGTCCAGAAGCCACATCATCAGAAGCTGCGTCATCAGAAGCTGTAGAAGTCATATCATCAGAAGCTGCATCATCAGAAGCTGCCTCATCAGAAGCTATTTCACCAGAAGCTGAATCTCAACTGGATTTGCAAAAGATTCAAGAATTGAAGAATTATCAATGCAAAAGCTGTCCATTGGATTCGAAAACACAAACAAAGGATTAGTGGAATTTTGCAACGGTCATTTCAAAGGTGTTTGAAGGCTTGTGCTTGCATTTTGGACGAAAGCGTTGACATTGTACGAATTGTACAACCACGTTCTCCACTACTCTGTTTTGTGTCCACGCTTCAAGACAAGAAAACAGCTCCAGAATACGGTCTCGCCTGCATATATGTTCCTTTGGATAAGGAATGGATTTCAAATTGGTTCTTCATAGGACAACAACCAAATCAGGAAAAAGATCATTGGTGAAAGATCAAGCTTCAATAACGACTCTTTGGTGTGCTGGCAATTTCACAACGTCTCTTTCACACCTCTATATAAAGGAGTGAAGACCTAGAGATTTGGTAATGCAAGAACGCTGAACGAAAGACTCACAAGATTTTCACAAGTACCAAACCTCTGCTGAAATTGTTCTGCATTCACTTAGAATTTCTGTGTCTCAAAGTCATATCTTAGAAATTCTTAAGTCCATTGAGTCTGTATCTGATTTGTATTGTGAGCACCTCTGATTGTATATCAAGTGTTCAACCTTAAACAATTTTCTGTGTAATTTTGTTTAGTTAGGAAGTCTCTTGCAGTTGTGCTTGAGCAGGAAGTCTCTTGATTGTGTTCTTGAGCAAAGGAAGTCTCTCGCTTGTGTGCTTGAGCATTGGAAGTCTCTTGCTTGTGTGCTTGAGCATTTGTAATCAGATATTACTCATAGTGAAATATCCTTGGAAGTGCAAGGGGGACTGGACTACTTCCGGATTGTGGAAGGAACCAGTATAATTGCTTTGTGTCGTTCTTCTTCTCTCTTTCTGTTTTATTCCGCTGCATTTAGATTCTGATTATCACTTCAGAAGCTGTCTCACCTAGCTTCTGATCAGTGTGTTCAGTTTTTAGGAGAAACGAAGAATTTTTCAAAACACAATTCAACCCCCCTTCTTGTGTTTTTCTCACCTTCAGTATATCATAAATATATGTATACTATTTTAGGCCCTGTCATTATGTTTGTAGCAATTTTTGGTATAAAGATTTAACCTCCATTAATCAAAAATCTATGCCCCTCATTCATTGGTTGTAAATCCTAACCAATGGGAAAATTATAACATATGTAGCGAACTATCCAAATGCAAATATGAAATGATTTAACAGTCACCTTCATGAGTCAGAATTTTACGGTTCTTATACAAAGGAAATTAAAATCACCATAAAGTCTTGTATGTTGAGTGTCAACATAGTGCTAAGAATCAAATGGAATTTGAACTGTGTCTGACAAATTGAAATGTGCAAAATTTGTTGCCCTATAATTAAAATCCACTGATATGCAATACTTTCTAAGTTTGGATTTCATGGTCCACAGAATTTATGGCATTTCATATCTAGGTTTAAAATAGAGAAAGTAGACATAACGGAGAAAATTATGAGGTTGTAACAAAGGCCCTTTTCATTCAACTGTAATATTTCTCTGGCCACCTATTACATGCCAATTTATCTATTGTTGCTCCAGTCATTATTATAGTTCCATAATCTGAAAAAATCTAACATACATTGCACTTATTGTTTTGCATTTAAAAATAAGATTTAATTGATATGCTGTAAATATTTTTTACACCGTCAATTAATCATAACCATTGGAATATTTAAAATATTAGACTTTAGTCATATTTACCTTCAAAAAAATATAAATTATTTTTTTTGGTATAAACCCTCTTATTCTCATAAAAAAATATAAATTATTTTTTTTGGTATAAATCCTTGTTTATGAGGATCATACGACAACTAAATGATGAAGAAGAGTTACATGATGAAGTTTAGGAAGACTTGCAACATTTGTCACGCCCAAGTAGATGAATGATTTTGTCTAGCCTTAATTAGAATGAGGGCTAGATCCTCTTGCATACAAATTATACCCCATATTAGTGCTTTTTTTCTACAAATCTTTTATAAAACAGTTTTATTTATTTTTTAAATGAGAAGCTGCTAGTGCTAGCTTTTGAAAAATCTTCAATACAATGTAAGGGAGAAAGTAGCGAAAACCAATGACAACTCGTAATGGATGATGTGTTACGGATTGTGGTTGTCACATGTGAATTAATACAAAATTGCGCACATATTAGTGAAATTATTTATAGTATTATATAATGTATAATAGCTTAAGTTTTGAGAGATTTTGAGAGAGATGTATTTGGCGAAATTATAAGTTTCAAGATGCACGATCTTGTTCATGATCTCGCTCAGTCAATTTCAGATGAGGTTTGTTGCATTACAAAAAATGATGACATGCCGAATACATTGGAAAGAATCCGCCATCTCTCTGTTAATAGGACAATCTCAGCTAGTGCTGATTCAATCTGGATGCGTAACGCCGAATCACTAAGGACCTACACAAGATCTTATGATTTTTTTTTTTTAATGTATTTTCCCTGCAATGTATTCAATTTTCGTTCTTTACATGTGCTTAAGGTGACTTTATCTAAAGTGTCATCTTTAATCGGTTATTTGAAGTGTTTAAGGTACTTGGATCTTTCTGAAGGTCAGTTTGAAACTCTTCCAAAATCCATATGTAAGTTGTGGAATTTACAAATTTTGAAATTAGACCGTTGTTACGGATTCCAAAAATTGCCTAATTATTTGATACACTTGAAAGCTTTATGTAACACCCATACTAGACGTATCTAGAAAGTCTAGCATGTGTGTTACGTTTAGTACTGGATACATTAAAATTTACAACAATAAAACTTCGAATGAATTTATATACAACAAAACGTGTTCGTACAATATCACTACATCATATCTTGTCTAGTTTAAAATAAATACATCCTTGAGATCCATATTCTTCATGCTTCAGGTACGAACGAGCTCTTGCTGAAAAATCCATCCGGCTTCTACCTTGACGTCCAACCTGATATCTGAAACAAATAAGGATTGGGATGAGACATAATGTCTCAGTGAGTTCCCCTAATCCTAGGCTATAGGTAACCTCAAGGGAAAACCTACGGTCACCACGTGTCTACAATACAACCTGACGGTTGATTATACGTGTGTGGTCATGCTTTCCTAGACTGTAGTGCATGCTAGACCCGTCATAGGTTCATCTTACTTGTTATAGGCTTCACTTCCTATACGTGTCATGGCGGTCGAGGGGGAATCTAAAACCGCATTGCCAAGAATACGCTCTACGTAGCAAGGCTTAAACATATCATAATCATGGCACGATTCTAAACCGGACGATCAGGGGAAACCTAAGATCGTCATCGATATATCATTCTTTACTTGTTCTATTCCATGTCTTGAACTTGTCTTATAGTATCTAGTGCTCTTGTTCTTGAACATAATCGTGCATGGAATCATTCTTACATAATCATAAACATAATATGCATGGTCGTACATAAGTTCATTCATTAAGTTAGCGTTGAACAAACAATCATTATCTTGATTCATTTTACGGAGAGCCCCGGGTGGAGTAACCCCGAAAACAATCCCATACATGACCGATGTACGTACATCGGACTCCCTCGGTGTCGTGCGGGTCCCTTACGGCTTGAACCGTTCCCCTTGAGTCGAGAACCTCCCGTATCCCCCTGATGTGGATAACAAGAGACACGAACACCTACGTCTTGCTTACTCGGTGACATGCGGGTCCCTTACGGCTTGAATCGTTCTTACAATGAGAACCCCTTGTATCCCCCTAGCGTGGATAGCAAGAGACATGCCACCTATAATATATTAATCATGGTCTTGTCGTTCATATAGGATTAACCTATTCATGCTTACAAGTTTACCTCGGAACCTTGATCGATCCGATTAATGGTAAAGTCTTAATTGATCATGCTTGTACATTCCTAATCATGGTGGAGAGATTAACTAATCAAACCACAACTTAACATGCTTGCTATATCACTCTTGATCATGTGCGAAGAGTTTATACTTCGCGTCTTATCAATCTAAGGATTCTTGCTAACTAGCTAGTTCTCGACAACTATGTTGAGGCTCTAGTTTTCCCTTGCTTAAAGAATAACTTGCTACCCGATTCATGACACGATTCTCTCGTATGCCATGCCTTACTAACACGCTTAATACTTGCTTCTTTATCATAGAAATCTTGCTTACAATGATCATCATTTAGGACCTTGGTTTGAGGGGTTTACTTTTATAAAAGACTGCACGAGAAGATCCGGAACGAAAAACACAGAACCTGCCAGAACGAGCAAGCAGTACCAGAAGGCACCACTTGCTCGCCATGGCGAGTAAAATCATGTGGGAGGCGAGCAGCTGCTCGCCATGGCGAGTTGGAGGCGAGCAGGACTGTTGGATATTTGTATGTTGGCTTCACTTTTGCCTAAAACAAATATTCACTTCAGATGTGGAACACAATGTTCCAACATCAAGAGTTGTTCTGTACTTTCCGGGCCTGACCTATGTTTACGCACGCGCATGCTTGATTGAAGGAATCCACACCAGCATGTGTTGGTATGAACCGTGTGCAATTATGAAGAGATCAGAACATATGTGATTTCTTAAGGAGTTGATGAAATGACTTAGGAAAGTATTTTTATGTGACTTTTAATAAGCCTATTTTATAGGAGTTTCTATATCCGTCCATTGCTTAATGAAGAAGTCACTAATCCGACCTGAAGCATGATTGACGGAATGACACGCCTTGCTTCAGTATATAAAAGGCTGCAAGACCTGAAGATATTCACTCAAGACATTGGTTTACAAATAGAGTTTTGTTTAGGTTTTGAGTCATACATATTGTGAGCCTTTCGTGTATCATCTTGATACATGTTTAGGACTGTGCTTTGAGTTGTAATACTGTACACTACTCCGAAGCTTTTAAGCAAGGAGCTAGGTAGATTGTGCACTGCATCTAAGCTTTTAAGCAAGGTTGCAAGTTGTTGTTTTTCGAGGGTAACCTCATTTGAATTGAGTCTGTAATTTGGGAATCACAGGGGATTGTGATCTGTTGTAAGGGAGTGAGATGGGATCTCAAATCTAGGAGTTCCTAGGTTGAAGTCTAGTTGGGGTAGGTCCTAGGTCATAAGTGCAAACGTGGTTTGCTGAGAGCTTTTGAATACGGATTGCACTAGTGGATTTCCTTCCTGGCTTGGTAGCCCCCAGATGTAGGTGACGTTGCACCGAACTGGGTTAACAATTCTCTGTGCCTCTTTTCTTTCCTGTCTATTATTTGCTTTATTCTATTTATGTCTGTTAGCTTAATGTTCTAAACATCATATACAACATCTGTTTACTGTGTCTTGTGTTGGAACATCGTTTGGAACATCGTAAGTCTAACGTGCCAGAATAACAAGGACCCCCTGTTCTGCCTTCTAGCTCGCTGTGGCGAGTAATGGCTCGCTGTGGCAAGTAATGACAATCCAGAACATGTAAAAATGGTATTTTAAGCCCAAAAACCTCAAACCAAGTGTCTCTAAGTGTTTTTGAACATATTTGATCATGGGATATGATAGATATCTGGCAAGTGTACCAAAAATTATCGAAGTAGTAATAAATATCGATCCACAAGGACTGTGTTAATTTCAATTCTAGCAAGCGCGTTATACGTTAGGATGTGTAAAGTTGTATTTGGTTGTCCTAGGCAGAAAAGTTTGGTTTTATCAGACTTAATTAAAGTAGAAAAAGTGCGAGAGAAAATTATATTGAGATGAATGGTTAAGCCGGTGAATCCGCTATTGCTTTATATGAAAAGTCGACCTCTCTCTACTCTCAATTACTACTCAGTTTTTACGATAAATTAACTAAGTGGCTTTGATCAATCTCTTGACTCAAAACCCTTTCCTAAGTTATAACCCTATTAATCTCTTAGCGTGATTGAATAACCGTGGAAGCGATGTTGGAACGTTAATTCATGTATCATAACTCTCAATTTCCTATCTCTAGGTTCCTAGTGTTGAGTTAAACAAAATTACTATTTCAGGATTAAAAGCTAGGGCTAGTAGTCATTCAATTCCTAAGATCAATTCATGTGATTGCAATAAGCTAGGGCTAGTAGTCATACATAACAATAACATGAAAAGCAATAAACACAAGTAATTCTGAATAAAAACTGAATAGCATTGATTATAAAGAGAGTTCAACTACAAAATCATATATTACAAGAGTTTCATCATGGCTTAACCAAACTAGAGGTTTAGCTACTCATAACTAAACAACTATAAGCATAAACAAGAGAAAACGTACATAAATCTAACCAACGGAGAGTTGGTATGAGATTCAGGGCTTGTTCCTCGGTCTCCTGACGTCTTCAGTGCTCAAAATCGCAATAATAATCAGTACCCTAACCCTTGCTAGCAGCTGGATATTTATAGAAAGAATTTAGGGTTTCAGAAAAAGCCCATCATCGTACCACGTTACGGGTTCATCGTGGCACGATGCCTTCATTAATCCTACGTGGCAGCAGACAAAACTTACCATCGTGGCACGTTGCATTTTGCTTCTCGCCACGAAATTTCCAGAGATGAATCTTTGTCCCACGCTTCCTCAAACGTGCCACGAAAGTGATAAACGTGGCACGATGCTTTGTACTTAGGCAAATTTTCCTTGTTTTCTCCATATTTCTTCTTTTGAGCTCTTGTTCCAGTTTTGGCTTGATTTCACCATGAATTCATTGCAGTTGACTCTCTAAATGCTATAATAAAGGCATAAAAGGGGCAACTAGCATCTTACATAACCCTAGAATTTTACTGTCATCAGGATACTTATAAAACATTCATATGGCAAGTATTAACATGTTTAGTATGCATGGCAAGAAAAGGGGCAACTAGCATCTTACATAACCCTAGAATTTTACATAGTTTTCACAATATTCTAGCATGGCATAATCATAATCCCAAAGGGTGGGAAAACTAACTATGGAACTCACCTAATCAAGTTCTTGAAGCATCATAAAGTTCCTAGCCCAAACAAGCCAAAACCCTAGCTTGAACACATGCTTCCTTGACTTAGACCAATCCATCTTATTGCTCTTTCTTGCAACCCTAGCACCATGATTCTTGATCTTGAAGAAAACCTAACTTGAAACCTCTTCCATCATACCATGAGCCAAACCATAACTCTTGACTTCAAGACAAATTCAACTTCAAGGTTGTTTTCTTGCTTCACTCTCCAACTCCATGAAATAGGATCAACATAAGCTCTAAATCAACAAACATAAGCCCTAGCTCCTTATTCAAAACAACTTATTCAAAACAACTTATTTATGCAAAACAACATATTTATGCAAAAACAACTTATTCGAAACAGCTTATTTATGCAAAACAGCTTATTCGAAACAACTTATTTATACAAAATAGCTTATTTGTGCAAAACAGCTTAATCAAAACAACTTATTTATACAAAACAGCTTATTTGTGCAAAACAGCTTATTTATACAAAACAGCTTATTCCGATTTCATTTTAAAAAACAACTTATTCAAAACAACTTATATATGCAAAACAACATATTTACGCAAAACAACTTATTCAAAACAGCTTATTTATGCAAAACAGCTTATTCGAAACAACTTATTTATACAAAATAGCTTATTTGTGCAAAACAACTTATTCAAAACAACTTATTTGTGCAAAACAACTTATTTATACAAAACAGCTTATTCCGATTTCATTTTAAAAAACAACTTATTCAAAACAACTTATATATGCAAAACAACATATTTATGCAAAACAACTTATTCAAAACAGCTTATTTATGCAAAACAGCTTATTCGAAACAACTTATTTATACAAAATAGCTTATTTTTGCAAAACAGCTTATTCAAAACAACTTATTTATACAAAACAGCTTATTTGTGCAAAACAGCTTATTCAAAACAGCTTATTCAAAACAGCTTATTTATACAAAACAGCTTATTCGAAACAACTTATTTATATAAAATAGCTTATTTGTGCAAAACAGCTTATTCAAAACAACTTATTTATACAAAACAGCTTGTTTGTGCAAAACAGCTATTTTGCACAAAATAAGCTGTTTTGAATAAGCTTTTTATGAGTTAGAGAGAGAAATGAGTATGGATTATGAGTTTCTTTACTGGAACGTTGTTTAACATGTTATACACTGAAATTATTACTGAAACCATAATTATGGTTTAATGGTTTTGATAATCATGTATGTGAAACCAAGATAAATGTGTAATGATTTTTAATGAAATTATTATTGTTAGATGGTTTTTAATAATGATTAAGATGTTATACACTGAAATTATTACTGAAACCATAATTATGGTTTAATGGTTTTGATAGTCTTCTATGAGAAACCAAAATAATTGTCTAATGGTTTTGCTATGGCTATGGTTTCTGTGAGTTGGTTTCAAAACCATTTTGCTGTGGAAATGGTTTCCGTGAGTTGTACTCCAAAACCATTTTGCAGTGAAAATGGTTTCCGTGAGTAATGCTAACACCAGATCCGAACCGGATTGATCATAAACAATACAATTCATCACAACATTCTCAATAATTCATCAAATCCGAATTCCAGCTTATACCAACAGATTTCACATCGAATCATTTCCCAATTCCAGTGAAAATGGTTTTGTAATAAAAAAATTGTGATAAACATTTAAATCATTATTAAGTAACCACTTAATAGTACACACTTATAACCTAATGTGAATTAATCAATAAGTAACCACTTTTTTGTAAAGCCTCGTTATCTCTCTTTTATTTCTTACGTTGTAAAACGAATTTCTGACTTTGTCTAAATATAATCGCGCTTTAATGGTTTTAATAGACTTGTATGTGAAAGAAAAATAATTGTCAAATGCTAAATAAAATAAAAGAATAGTGAAAATTATTATTGACAAATGATTTTAAATAAAAACTATTACTGAAACCATAAGTGTGGTTTAATGGTTTTGATAGTGTTCTACACGAAACCAAACTAATTGTTTAATGGTTTTGCTATGGGTATGGTTTCTGTGAGTTGTACTCCAAAACCATTTTGCTGTGGAAATGGTTTATGTGAGTTGTACTCCAAAACCATTAGATGTACTTAATGGTTTTCTTTGATCCAACATGGTGCATATCACAATCAAAAATAAAAAACATATGGAATTTTCTAACCATAACAGAACATTTTCAAAACCATCAGATTCAGGCACCAACTTTGAATTCTTAGCAACAGAATCACAATTCTCAGAAAAATTCCCAATTTGATTTCGACAATTTCTCAAACCAAGTCCATCATCCATTTTCCCAAATTCAAATCAATCCCTAATCCCTCCAACTCATTACTCCCAATTCTCATCCTCTTCAACGTCGTCCTTTCACAATCAACGTCGTCCTTTTTCTTCCAAAAATCAAGAATGCAAAGGAACTTGAAAATCTCCAGCAAACTTCATCACCAAACCAATCAAACCCATCATCTATATGTAACCAAAATTGAAAATCATAGCAAGATTCGAATTCAAACACAAAATCATCGGTAGTAACAGTTGACAAATTCCTGAAAGGATGGGACCTGAGAATTGAACCAAAACAAGTGAATGAAATAAAAGTGAAGAAAATATGAATTTCAATCAAAACAGAACACAGTAACATACCTTTGATTTTCTCAATGCGTGTCTTGATTTCTTGTGAACAAGCTTCACAATACATGTGAACTTTCAGAATCACTATCATAACCTTAGGCTGCACCATATAATAAAATAAAAATGATAAAAATGATCCATCACAGATTCAGATAAATTTAAAAAGAAAAAAAAATTAATTAACCTCTTCAGCTTTCTTTTCTTCCTCTGGCTTAGGTTTCTCTTTCTCTTCAATTTTTTTCTCTTGTTCTGAAGGTGGTTTTGGGATCAGAGAAAGAAGCTCAACTTGTCTATGACTCTTCCTCTGAACTCTTTCAAGAACCTTCAATGGATCCGCTTTTTCTCCTTTAACAACAACCTTGTGAGATTTGCAATCAGTAACCACATCTTCATAATTATAAATCTACACGATTTCACGCATAGCGTTCCGCAATTCAAAATTGAAATCTCTACAAATTCACAATCACGCAAACTTGTCACGAATTACAATACACACATACCTCAGAAGAATAGGGATGATCTGCAATTCCGTTTGGGATCGGCGACCTAGGAATCGAATAAGCTGTTTGTGCAAAATAGCTTATTTTGTGCAAAATAGCTGTTTTGCACAAATAAGCTGTTTTGTATAAATAAGTTGTTTTGAATAAGCTGTTTTGCACAAATAAGCTATTTTGTATAAATAAGTTGTTTCGAATAAGCAGTTTTGTATAAATAAGCTGTTTTGAATAAGCTGTTTTGCACAAATACGCTGTTTTGTATAAATAAGTTGTTCCGAATAAGCTGTTTTGCATAAATAAACTGTTTTGAATAAGTTGTTTTGCATAAATAAGTTGTTTTGAATAAGTTGTTTTTAAAATGAAATTGGAATAAGCTGTTTTGTATAAATAAGCTGTTTTGAATAAGCTGTTTTGCACAAATAAGCTGTTTTGTATAAATAAGTTGTTTTGAATAAGCTGTTTTGCACAAATAAGCTCTTTTGTACATATAAGTTGTTTCGAATAAGCTGTTTTGCATAAATAAATTGTTTTGAATAAGTTGTTTTGCATAAATAAGTTGTTTTGAATAAGTTGTTTTTTAAAATGAAATCGGTATAAGTTGTTTTGTATAAATAAGCTGTTTTGAATAAGCTGTTTTGGACAAATAAGTTGTTTTGTATAAATAAGTTGTTTGGAATAAGTTGTTTTGCACAAATAAGCTATTCTGTATAAATAAGTTGTTTCGAATAAGCTGTTTTGCATAAATAAGCTGTTTTGAATAAGTTGTTTTGCATAAATATGTTGTTTTGCATAAATAAGTTGTTTTGAATAAGTTGTTTTTTAAAATGAAATCGGAATAAGCTGTTTTGTATAAATAAGCTGTTTTGAACAAATAAGCTGTTTTGCATAAATAAGCTGTTTTGAATAAGCGGTTTTAAAAAAAGTGATCCTAATAAGTTGTTTCGAATAAGCTGTTTTGCATAAATAAGCTATTTTGAATATGTTGGTTTTTAAAATTAATCGGAATAAGCTGTTTTGTATAAATAAGTTGTTTTGAATAAGCTGTTTTGCACAAATAAGCTGTTTTGTATAAATAAGTTGTTTTGAATAAGCTGTTTTGCACAAATAAGCTCTTTTGTATAAATAAGTTGTTTCAAATAAGCTGTTTTTGCATAAATAAGCTGTTTTGAATAAGTTGTTTTGCATAAATATGTTGTTTTGCATAAATAAGTTGTTTTGAATAAGTTGTTTTTTAAAATGAAATCGGAATAAGTTGTTTTGTATAAATAAGCTGTTTTGAATTAACTGTTTTGCACAAATAAGCTGTTTTGTATAAATAAGTTGTTTTGAATAAGTTGTTTTACACAAATAAGCTATTTTGTATAAATAAGTTGTTTCGAATAAGCCGTTTTGCATAAATAAGCTGTTTTGAATAAGTTGTTTTGCATAAATATGTTGTTTTGCATAAATAAGTTGTTTTGAATAAGTTGTTTTTTAAAATGAAATCGGAATAAGTTGTTTTGTATAAATAAGCTGTTTTAAATAAGCTGTTTTGAACAAATAAGCTGTTTTGCATAAATAAGCTGTTTTGAATAAGCGGTTTTAAAAAATGTGATCCTAATAAATTGTTTCCAATAAGCTGTTTTGCATAAATAAGCTATTTTGAATAAGTTGGTTTTTAAAATTAATCGGAATAAGCTGTTTTGTATAAATAAGTTGTTTTGAATAAGCTGTTTTGCACAAATAAGCTGTTTTGTATAAATAAGTTGTTTTGAATAAGCTGTTTTGCACAAATAAGCTCTTTTGTATAAATAACTTGTTTCAAATAAGCTGTTTTGCATAAATAAGCTGTTTTGAATAAGTTGTTTTGTATAAATATGTTGTTTTGCATAAATAAGTTGTTTTGAATAAGTTGTTTTTTAAAAGGAAATCGGAATAAGTTGTTTTGTATAAATAAGCTGTTTTGAATAAGCTGTTTTGCACATATAAGCTATTTTGTATAAATAAGTTGTTTTGAATAAGTTGTTTTGAATAAGTTGTTTTGCACAAATAAGCTATTTTGTATAAATAAGTTGTTTCGAATAAGCTGTTTTGCATAAATAAGCTGTTTTGAATAAGTTGTTTTGCATAAATATGTTGTTTTGCATAAATAAGTTGTTTTGAATAAGTTGTTTTTTAAAATGAAATCGGAATAAGCTGTTTTGAATAAGCTGTTTTGAACAAATAAGTTGTTTTGCATAAATAAGCTGTTTTGAATAAGCGGTTTTAAAAAAAGTGATCCTAATAAGTTGTTTCGAATAAGCTATTTTGCATAAATAAGCTATTTTGAATAAGTTGGTTTTTAAAATTAATCGGAATAAGCTGTTTTGCATAAATAAGTTGTTTTGAATAAGCGATTTTTAAAAAATCATTCTAATAAATTGTTTTGCATAAATAAACTATTTCGAATAAGCTATTTTGCATAAATAAATTGTTAAGAAAAAAATTATAATATTGGGCTTTATTAGGCCCACAAATAAATAGATTTTATAGTGGACCCAAATAATTCTTTTCACTTGGGGTGTAGAAAACAATTATGTTGGGTGTAGAAAGCAATTATGCACGGTGCATAAGGATCTCCTTATGCATAATAACTTTTGCCTAATTTATGGGGCAAATTTGGAAATTTATAGTGTAAATTTATGGAGCAAATTTGGAAATTGGTTAGCTGGGTTTCCAGGATTTTGGTTGTTGGAAATTGCCTATTCTGCTTTGTTCTATTTTTTAAGGTTCGAACTATTTTTTGGTCATTTTTTCTAGGCAGAACAACAACAAAAATTGCTATATTTCTATTAAGCACAACAATATCTACAAAAAAGTTACTTGCATTAAACCGAAACAGCAAACTGGGATCAAATTGGGATAGGATAATTCTTCCCATCTAGAAACCTCCGATTTGTGAGAGGAATTTCCAAAATATAAATTTGAAAGGTTATAATGATTAAACATATATTTTTAAATGAAACCATCAGGAATTGGTAGGGGTGTTCGCGGTCCGGTTTGGATCGGTTTTGAGGTAAAAATTCAACCGATCCAAAATAAAAATCACGTGCGGTTCGGTTCGGTTTGGATGACTATGTTAAAAAAATAAAAAATAAACATAAATGAATAACTATTTCTACAAGTGTGCATGTTGGTCTATACAAAAAACAAAAACAAGCGCCAAAAAATAAAAAATTTGGTCTCTTAAATAAAAAAAACAAAAATGAATAACTATTTCTACCAGTGTGCATGTTGTTTTGGCAAGGAATTAAAGGTTGGTAGGTATTCCTTTAATGTTTTGGAATATGTGGCATGTACATAACTCCAATCCTATTGTTATTATACTTTCCAAAATATATCTCACCTTAACCTAAGTCACATTATAACCTAGAAAGATGTCTAAAGTGTAAGTGAAGATACTTGATTTTGATTGACGGTTTAGAATTTCTTCAAGTTCATAGCAAAATGCAATAACATGTTGACTGGAACAGGCAAATGCCATGACCAGCACTACTTGCTATGAGATTGGTGAGGAAGATAACAGAAAAGAAAGTGTGTCTTAAAGCATGAACAATCTTCTCTTAGTCTTCGCCTTCTGATCGAAAGTCGTAAGTTAGTAAAAAATAAAAGGGCTAGGGAGTTGATGAGGAGTGAGAAGATTGTAGTGTTGGCTTTACAGGGGTGGGAAAAGGCCAGGCCGTCCGACAGGGGCCTACGGCCTAGCCTATTTAAAGCCTAGCTCGGCCCAACTCGTTTATTTACAAGGCCAGACTCAAGCTTTTTATAAGGCCTTTTCAATTAAACAGACCAGGCTAAGACTTGCAAAAAAGCCTATTAAGCCCATCAGGCCGGCCTATTAAGCTTTTCATATATAATATATCTTCCGTTATTGATATTTTTGAAGTTTTTTTTCTTCATAAACACAAGCCTTCATATTATTGGTTATTTAGTAGCTGATATATTGGTGTGATTAGACCTTCGTAAGAATTCATTATTTAGTAGCAAACATATTTGTGTGTTTTAGGCCTTAATTAGTTTTGACCTATTTAGGAGTAAGCTTACATGTGTTGTCAGGCCTTAGCATAAAATAGGCTTTTAAATAGGCTTTCAGGCTTCATCAGGCCTTTAAAAAGGCCAGGCCAGACCTCAGAAATGAGCCTATGACGGGTAATAGGCCAGGCTCAGGCCTATAATTTTTGAAGTAGGTCAGGCTTAGGCCTTACAAAGCCTGGCCCGGCCTAGCCCATTTCCATCCCTATTTACAAGTGACCAAAACTTAAATGGGCAGGGTAGATGAAAACTTTTTTCTTTGGTACGTGTAAATGTTGATCTTTGGTTCCTCAATTCAGCGACAAGATTTCTTTATTACAAGGTGGATAACATTCCTTTTATCTACTCCCTCCGGTCACTATTATAAGCAAAAGTTCCTTTTTTAGATTCATTCAATAAATGATGTATGTAGTCTATATATAGACCACATACATCATTTATTGAATGAACCTAAAAAATCAATTTTTGCTTATAATAGTGACCGGAGGGAGTATTTGAGGCTCCGAGTTGGTGCAAACCCGAGGAGTCTTATTACTTGGCAGTTGGTGATTAAGGTCACTAAAAAGAGATTGAATATATTCTTGGTTAAATAGATGTGTAAGTCTTGAAGGGAATTATGTGTGTGTTGATCAAAGAAAGAGTAAGGCCTAGGAATAAAGGATTTAACATGGGTGAATTTAATTAGTGTTATTGGCCGTGGGGAGGTGAAGGTTGTTGGTGGAGAATGAATGCTTGGTGTGTCCAAACATCGTGAAAGTGTATTAGTGGAAGGATAGTAGTGGAGTGGGGAGGTGATATGCCCACAAGTGTATTGGTATATAATCTTTATAAAAGGTTATTGATCCATGTAATCTTCTTATCATAAAGGTTACCTTTTTTTTTTAAGTATCTAGCTAAATTTGTTTTTAGATTTTGAAGGATGATGATTCCTTTTGGTTTTGAAAATATAATTTGATAAAAGTATCATGAAATCGTTGGTGTTTATCACGAAAATGAAAAATCTCAATCCTATTTATTTCTATGGAAATGATAGATAAAGTGACAAAATTTAATTGGTTGAGACCTTTTCTTAATAAAAACTCTAGATAAATAACAATGCTCTTATTTCTAATGCCACACAAGAACTTATGTCTAAGGATGAGGTAGCTCTAAAATATCATTTGTTCTCTTTCAAGAAAAAATGGTGTGCCCAATCTTCTTGGGTCCCTATTATTGTGGTTTCGATGTCGATGAGCCCCACTTAACCATGTTACCCATTTTCATTCCAAAGACCTCTACGACATTCTCATGCTTTAAGACCTTTTGTCTAGCCTTATAATTCCAGGAACTTCCTTGTCTTTCAACAAGGATGTTGCCTTGATTTTTCTATTACACACTAAGGCTATATCAGGTCTTTGAAGTCCCAAAATAAAAGAAAAGAAAGGAATTACAGAAAGTTTGTCATATGACTACTTTACATGACTCCAAGATAGAAGGGATACTATTAATTGACTCATCATAGGGATGAGATTCCATATAAAAGAAATCAAAACAAGAATTTTAAATAAAATAAAAGAAACGAGATACAATAGTTTTCTTTGGTGCAAGTGGAGAGAAATCAAGCTTAGTCTTGCCCTATTTATAGCCTAAGTCTTCTGATGTTGTGCATCATTAGATATATTTATATATACATGAAAATTACACATGAATGAAAGGTAAGCGTGCAACAAGCTGTGAATTTAAGTCTTTTTCGTTACTAAAATAATCCTCATGAACACAACATTTATAGACATGTGTGACATTGAATTATGCATGACCCATTGAACTTTATGTAGAAGGTCAGCAACCTCTAGTACTAGTAAGCCAAAAGTGTCAAACGTAAATGGTATGAAGGCGTGTCGATTGTCATAAAAAGTAATAAAATAAGTTCACAAGGATGTTACAGTCATAGTTTTGAGAGGACATGTGGGTAGGGAGGGGGTGTCCCTAAAGGAATGATTCCCATGTTTTTTCTTAATTACAAATCAAAAGGATGGAAAAAAATTCGATGCGGGTATTTGGGATGAAAATCGTTGAACATACAAATCTTTGAACATGTTTTGCACTTCAATAAAGAAATAATAATAATGCATTTATAATTCATATCATATAGATCCCTAATGTAAGTACACATAGGATGCAATGCTAATTAGACAACAACTATATATTTGTCAAAAAAAAAAAAAAACTCTGACATATAGATTCAACTAATTCGGGTTAGTGCAAGAAAATAACCCACCACTTTATCATCAAAATAGAGATTCTGGTGAATATATGTATGTTAGTATACAACCGACCTACTGACATTAGTCCTACTATGAACATACAACAGGTATGATACAATTTATAAATTATCATTGTCAAACGACACACACTTCATGCTTTGTCTAGAGCCATTTACAACAGACTTAATCACCACAATATTATATTGTTAGATCATACTAACCCATTTTGCGATTTTTATACTCTAACCCAAACAATATGTCTTATCATTTAAAAGGCATAAGTCATTAGAGGCAACAATTTTTAAATGAGAGACCAGATCAATTGCATGCTAAAAATAGTTTCAAGGTAAAGATTAATTAAGCAATTTTTAAAATTATTTTTTGTAGCCAAAATAATTTTATGCAAGATCGCATTTAAATGAAAATCATTTTGAGTGTGTGATTTAATTTCAAGAGATTTTTTTTCTACTACTCACATGAAAATCCAAAAAGGAATAAAAACCTAAATCAACGTCATATTATTGGCAAGGGAGGACATGGTATTGTGTACGTAAAGATGGTTGAATTTGGATGGAACAAGAAAAAGCGGCTAAGTATCATGCACAACGAAGTTGAAGTCCTTGGGATGTTTAAGCATCGAAATTTGATCAACCACGCAGACGACTGGATTGGAGAGGAATATGGTTTAGTCTTATATGAAAACATGGAAAATGGAAGCCTTCGTTATATTTTGCATGAAAAGAAACCCCCACCACCATTAACATGGAACGTACTTGAGAATTTCGGGCACTCACCTCACAAGACCAACTGGAAAGATCATTGGCACTCAAAGATCAACCACAACCATCCAAAGCCTTGACAATAAACCTATATTCTTACTATTTCTTTTGTGAAAGCAAGCAATGAATCAATAATATTCTTTCAAAATTTTGATCATAAGGCCATAATAAAGAAATTTTATTTATTTTTCAACAATATTGAAATGCCAATTAAAAATACAAGCTAAAAAACCTAATTTAAGTTCATTTGAGCATTCATATTTTTTAAATTTTAAGGCATATGTGAATCAATCACCTTTAAGAGATATAACCTACAGGTCGGGTCATCTATCTAATCTAAACGTGTGCAATTTCCTTTTAGTGCCCAGGTATATGAGGATCAATCACCTTCAGGAAAACGGACCTAAGGGTAAGATCACTTTTCTTAGTGAGTGCAATTTCCTTTAACTGCCCAACAAATTACTTTTTAAGCTCAAGATAAATTTCTTATTTCTAGGTTTCCTAAACTTTTATTTCAAAGGTATTCATTTTCATTTGCCATTTATCAAGTCCAAATAAAAATAAGTATCTTTTCATTATGCAAGCTTCACAAAAAAGATAATATTTACATCAAGGTTACAAGTCAAGCATCAAGGAGTTCATGAGTCAATGGAATGTTTCAAAGGAAAAAGGGCAATGAATCATTTTTCATACAAGGATCATAACGTGTTCTTCAAGTATTGATTCATTATGAAGCTTGGTTTGAGTGGTTTACTGGTTTAGAGTTTTAAATTTTGTTTTGTTATTGAAGGATTGTATGGATGAGGGTTAGTAGGCTATGTTTGAAGGTGGGGCCGGAACGATGTTTTTCGAGTGTTTTGATGGTTGGGGATGGATGGAATGGAAATCTTGAAGTGTTTTAGAGGATGAAGGTATGTTGCAACCAACCATAGTGCCACATTTCAGCTGGTCGTAACAGACAATGGGTTTTGAACTAGACGAGGATCTTGAAAAGTTTGGGGTTATCTATAATTTTGTGCTACCATTGGTCGTAATGCTCTATGTTTTTTATTTGGATGTTCGGTTGTTTTTGGTGCTTTAGATTCCTTTCTTGAAATTTTCATGTGAATTCTATCTTTACTTAAACGTCAGAGACCTAAAAAATGCTTTATTGGCAAATGAGAATTGCTAAGTATCATGACAGATTTTATCCCGACTGTTTCACGAGAGAGCATGCACTCTGATTTTTTCTTAAATTACGTCCCACCATCCCCTTGAATTGTGGTCAGGAAACAACTTTATTGGACAATTACTTTTTGCTAGCTGTTATAGCATCACTCTTAGCAAATAAAGTATGGCTTGCCTCCCACAAAACACTTGTTTAAGGTATTAAGCTTGACCTTTTTTACCTTAGAGTTTTAAGGTCGTCGGACATTAGGGAAAAGGTATCCCTTTCCTTAAACTTCTTCTTATCATAGCCTTCTTCATCTATGTGTTTCAATTTGGAAGTTTTTTTTTTTTTAATGGCAAAATATATTATATATAAATAGGGGATTAGATCCCAATTATTACACCAAAAAAAAAATACACTAAAACACCCAACGAAAAATCAACAACACCGTCAATTTTCCATTACCACCAACAGAGTTCAATAAAGCAGACGACAATGATTTGTTGCTACAAACGATCAGATTCGACCACCACTCAACTTCCGATATGTCGGAGGAGACGCCAAAAAAGCCTAAAAGACTTGAGTCAAAACAACTGGCTCCCGATCTCGAATCAAAATTAATCGGCCCACCAGACTCCCGACACAAATCAAAAAGGCACCCCTCAACTCACGAACCAGCACAGCAAACACCTAAACCTGTCCAAAAATTTGGCCCACCAATATCCCGATGCCAAATTCGTAATACGGAGAAGAGGTGGCAAATCGATTCAGCTGGAACAAAAACAAACCAAAAAAAGCCACAAAATCAACCACCACAAGCACCGCCACGAACACCTTTTCAGCGCCACCCTCTGGACCACTTAAATAATAATGTTAAATTATTAAATAAAACATAACTAAAAACATAATAAAATACTGAGTTATCACATTTTACCTTTTGAAAAGTTTGATATGAATTGTCATTTTGCTCTTGGAATCCTAATAGGAGGACTTGTACATTCTAGCCCTTTTTTTCCTTTCAAAAACAACTTCCTCCATAATTGACTAATCATTAAAAATGTCAAGGACAAAATACATCTGATTTTTCACAAGAACCAAAATTTGAAGCTTTTTAAAAATAATTCATTTTGGTGCACAAACAAAGTTCAATGAAGAGAACTGGAAACAAAAGCTATCAACTTGTGAAGCGATTAAAACTCTAGAATACAAAATAGATAATATTTTACCTCAAATGTCATTTCTATAAAAGAAGGGTAAAGTTTAGAAGAATTAAGTGGGGAATAAGAAAGATAAGTTCATAATGAAAGTGAGAGAAAGTAAAAAGAGAAGAACAATAAGGATGATATAATATTTTAAGGGAATTCAATAACCTAATTTAATTGTAGTGTTTTTATACAAAATATTGGGAAAATACCAATAAACAAATAGTGAAAGTTAGTTTATGAAATATAAGTCTAGACAAAAAGTTCAAAGCATGAAAATAGAGTAAGAAGTTTTAGGCTATGTTTGGATTGATGGAATATGATGAAGTGGAATGGAATGGTGTGGTATAGAATCATGCTCCATTGTTTGGATTTGTTAAAAATGAATGGAATGGTACGGAACACAATGGAATCCATTTCATCCCATACCACCATTTTCTTTTATTTTTCATTCCTTCCAATTTGGGGTGTATCTAATGGAATGAAACATTTTAATTAAATAATTACTCTTTTATCCCTATTTTTATTTCGTCGGTGAAATAATTCTTCATCCGCTCTCTTTTCTCGTTTCTTTTTCTATTTCTCAATTGATGTATAGTTGTGTTCTTCGTGTTGCTTCGTTTCCTGATTCTTAAACAAACAATGAATTTTTGAGAAGTTGATTTACATTTTCATGTGTTTCTTTTGTCTTTATTGAAATCTATTTTCACGTGCTATTCCTTTTGTATATCTATATTAAAACCCAGTGCATCATCTAATCAGTAGAAGATGGCATAACTTAGAAGAATTCATTTGCTAATATTACATATTATATCTTTTGTCTTTATTGAAATCTTGTGAAACACAATGCCACCTTTTGGAATCAGTAGAAGATGGCATAACTTAGAAGATTTCACATTTTACCTTTCCAAAAGTTTAGATTTCATTCATCTTAAAAAAATTGAAAAATACTTCTCAATTTCATAACTTAGAAGAAAAAGGTGGCATTGTGTTTCACAAGTCCCTGTGGATCCTATACTCTTCTTATTACGACGACAACCTTTTACACTTGCGGGTGTGTCAAGTTTTTGGCGTCATCGTTGATAGATATTTAACAAGTGTACTAAAAATTATCATAGTAATAAAAATCAAGTTTGTATCCACGAGGATTGTTATTAACTTCTACTCGGTAAAATCGTTAATGTAAAAGATGTGTTAAAATTGGGGGTGGGGGAGCACGACACAAATAATTCGGTATACAATTTCAGGTTAAAAATGATTAAGTCCTTCAAGTCCTCTATTGCTCGTTGTTGGCAAATTGCATCTATTCTCTACAATTGTTCACTCTTGACTCAGAACGCTCTTCTAAAGTTACAATCTCTTAAGTGAATATGTGACTGTTGGAGGTAGGGATGTCAATGGGTACCTTTAGGTACAAATAGTATGATAGTTCCCCGAATGAAAGGAAAGAACTTGATGCATTTTTCAAGTTGCTGAAAGAATATATTGTTGATGGGGTTTTTATAGATATGTGCACAAGAAGTTTAGTCACTGAGAAAAAGCTACAATCGGTTATGATTCTGTCCCTGGAGAACTACAGATCAATAACAGACTCGTTACTCTACAAGTGTGGTTTCTAGGTCATTAGTATTTCAATATTCTTTTTTTTTTATTAAGTGTAGGTATTTTATAATGTAAATTGTGTATATTTTAATGCTTTATGTGTTTGGATTGTAGATATGAGATAGTGAAGGGCGAGAGAGATTTTAAAATGATGATGTTGATGCAATTTATATAGGGGCAGATTGTTGTGTTCTAGTCTATGGTGTTAATGTCATGGATTCATTTGATGTGCTTGATAACTCACAAGAAGTTTCTCGCCAACCTTTGTGACAAACTCCATGTGCCAGTTATCAAACATATCAAATAATTTCATGACATTAACATCGACTTGAACACAACAATGTGCCTCTTTATAAAATGCAATTTCTTCATCAATTTGAAATCTCTCTCGCCATTCAGTATCTGATATCTACATACACATAAAGCATTGAAATATACACCATTTACGTAATAAAATACCTAAACTTAATAAAAAAAATTGAAATACTAATGACATAGAAATTAAAGCCCATTTGCAGAGTAACGAGTTTGTCATCGATCTGCAGTTCTCTATGGACAGAACCAGCACCGATTGTAGCTTTATATCAGTGACTAAACTTCTTGAGCACATATCTATAAAAATTTCATCAACAATATATTTTTCAAGAAACTTTGAAAATGCATCAAGGTATCTCCTATCACCTTGGCGGACTCGTTTATATATCATGCATACCCATTGAAATAATACAGAAAAAAGAATTAATTTTTTGATTGTTACTGTGATTAAAAAAATAAGAATAAATTTTATATTTGCTATATTATTCATGTAATTGAAAAAAAAAACATTGTTTGTAACAATTTGAAAATCATAGTTTTTTTTGTTACAAAAGTCACAAATATTTTTATCTATAACGTTAATAAAAACATTTAAATAAAAAAACACCGTTCTTAATTTACATGCATTATTATAATAACAAAAAGTGTGAAGACGGGCAACTAAACACTAGTAAAATAAAAAATAGATATATTTTTTAACAGAGAACGTCATAAACATAAACACTTTTTTTTTATAAACATTTAGAATTCTACTTACTATTTCTTCAAT
Source organism: Medicago sativa (assembly GCF_051527215.1). Lineage (NCBI taxonomy): Eukaryota > Viridiplantae > Streptophyta > Magnoliopsida > Fabales > Fabaceae > Medicago > Medicago sativa. Next base: position 24,827,554 of record NC_140753.1, on the reverse strand, counting down.
AAATTAAAAATGTCTATCATTTCCAATCTACAATCAATCAACTCAAATTCACAGATCAAAATCTAATCGAACATATTACAGTCATAAATCATAGATCCAATAAATGTAATTTATTAGCATAATCTATTTTGATTTTGAAATTGGATTATGTTAAATTAGGGTGCCAAGAAAATACAATGGTAGAAAAACTCACAAAAGTGATGGTGGAGCAGGTCCATTCATGGAGGCGCGTAGTGACATGCATCAATGTTGTTCGACAATTTTTCGGCTACAATGAAAATATGATTACACATACAGACTACATTAGTTTTGCATATTTGATATAAAGGATATACTTCAAAATTCAGATTCATATTTGATATAACAACACACCTGATTTTCAGTTGATAACAAATCAAGCCTCATATACCAAGGCTTGACATTTATTCAAACCAAGATGATGAAAATAAGACGCGTTTCAATCAGAAACATATTTTCCTGCTTCGAAGATTGATTGGATGGGAACGATTCTATGAGTAATGTAGATAAAAGAAGATGACATGTCTAATGTTATGAGTAAATTTGATTTTTCACATTAGTTTATAGACTAAAATATGGTACTTAGGTCACTCTAACTTTTGAAGGGGCACTTTAACCAAAGAGGCTTTTTACATAGGGACAAAAAGAAAGAAAGAGGAAGAGATGACTTGAAAATAAGTTGAGCAGAAAGAAAGAAAGAAAGAAAGAAAATAGAAAAAATTGATAAGTTGCATAGTTTTGGTGTGTGTAAGAATGTGACCCAAGCATCCTTTATATAATGCAAAAACTGTATTTTAAAGGTATAACTCATTATTAAAATATAATTTAAAATTCACACACTAAAGGTATAAATACACCATATATAAATGTATTGTAAATAATCTTTGGAAAAAAAAGGTTTAATAAGACGATAATATAGACTACATTAAAATGCATTAAATGTCTTTGAAAATTGGTCAAAATTTGTTTTTTTTTCTGGTGTATATTAAATGTCTTTGAAAATGGGTCAAAATTCGAACTATTTTTGTTGTTGAAGGTCAAAGTTTGAATTTCACATTAAAAAATGACTATTTTAAAAATGTTTAAATGAGATAGTAAATAATTTTTTTTTTATAGAATTAATAACAAAGCATTTTCAAGATTCAAAATTTAAAATCATGACCACTATTATTGGTACCTCTTAGTGGAATGACTTGCCACTGTTTGTTTGAGACGAATTCTTTTAGAGTCGGCCCAACATATACCGAGGCCCGAGGCGAGTTCTAAAACGAGCCTTTTTTTGGCAAAAAAATTATATTATATTTATAATTCAAAATTTATTTTGTAATCATATTGCAAAATCTCTTATTAAATTATTGTATTTCCATGTTATTTAATATTATTTTGTAAGCAACATACGCATTTGAAAAAGACAATAAAACAATGGGGTAAATTATACTTGGAATCCTTTAAGTTGGAAGTATGCAATATATTAGTCCTTTAGTTATTTTGATCACGCATAAGTCCTTTAAGTTTGTAAAATATTGGTCCTTTAAGTTATTTTGATCACACATAAGTCCTTTAAATTTGTAAACGTTTTCGAGTTATTCCTTTTGCCACATCATCGTCATTGTAATGTTTTGTTAACAGAAAGACAAAATTGAAAACATTTACAAACTTAAAGGACTTATGTGCAACCAAAATAATTTATAAGATCAATCTGTAGTATATGGGCTTCATCATTTTTTGTATCATCTTGGGTGTAGTGCCTCACTCTTCCTTATATATAATTTCTAGCAAATAATATATGCATGTCTACCTAGTGGTTGGTTGGTTGGTGTGATTCACACAACCTGCTGCTCCTGGGTTCGAGACATGCATCCGTGGTTTCTATGAATTGATTTGATTAAAAATTATTGATTAAATGAGGTATTCTAAAATACCTTTCTTTTGTCATTAGGTATTCTAAAATACCTTTCTTTTGTCATTTTTTTCGATTAAAAATTGATTAAATGAGGTATTCTAAAATACCCTTCTTTTGTCATTAGGTATTCTAAAATACCTTTCTTTTGTCATTTTTTTCGATTAAAAATTATTGATTAAATGAGGTATTCTAAAATACCTTTCTTTTGTCATTTTTTTCGTTGCACCGGCAGATTGATCAATGATGTCCAACTTTTTTATTGTATAATTGAATGATTTTGTGGTTGTTGATATGTGTTGGTTGTTTTATTTTTTTCTTCTGAATTGTCTATAAATCTTGTGATTAGTGATCAACATCTTTGATTTATTGTATGGCGACATATTTGATTCGATATATTTTGATAATGCCTAAAAAACATGTTCATTCATATAAAAAATAAGTAAAGAATGTGAGGAATTTTGTTTCTCACAAATAGCTCACACACATCATATATATGAAGCCTGGGTATGGATACGGGTATGATACGATACGGGCACGCGGATACATAATTTTTTTTAATTTAGGATATGATACGGCTATGTAACGTTGACAAAAAATTTATACTAAAACTGTGAAAAATACTTGAAGAAAATAAGCATTGATTACTCTTGATCATTATATTATTATAAAAGTCAACATATTTAAAAAATAATACATGTGATCAAAATAAATAAAAATGTAAAGTTTTCTTAGAAACCATATTATATTTTCATATGTTGGGTCTCGATTTTGGAGTATCCGGGCTTCATCATTTATTTTTTGTCAAGTTGGTGGCATTGGTTGTAGTGCCTCACTCTTCCTTATCTATAATCTCTAGCAAATAATATATGCATGTGTACCTAGTGATTGGTTGGTTGGTATGATTCACACAACCTGCTGGTCCTGGGTTCTAGACATGCATCAATGGGTTCATGAATCGAGTAATTGATGTATTCTAAAATACCTTTCTTTTGTCATTTTTTTTTGTTATAAAATCTTCCAAAAAAATGTCTCCATCTAGTAACCAAACAAAACAACTAACCCCACCAACACACACATCCTTGAAAACGACAATCTCTGTGTATCCTTGACCACCAACACAAGAAAAAACCCTAACCACACACATCCTAGTTAAGATCAAACCACCATCTCCTTCTCCAGCAAGGCTTCAACGAACATCCAATCTTAAAGGACACAATGACATCATCTTCAAAGTGGAATTTCAAATTCTATCACATCCATTTCAAATCCAAATCTGTATTCGTTGCCATGTTAACACACTGTTGGTTGTTGTTTGTTGGTTCATACATGAATATGCTTACTTCATTTTTGGTTGAGGATGAACACTGTTTTTGTTAAATACTTGTTTTTCGTGGTTAAGAATAAACTTCTTTGCTTGTTTATCTCATTAACGCAACTCAATTTGATTTTTGTTTTATATGTTCAATGATAGAAATCCATCCAGATGCTACCAGTCAATTGTCTATCCAAATTGGATATAAACAAATGGCCTTGTGATATTATGATCTTACTATTTGTTCTCATATTTGATTGGAGAGGTGTGACGAAACTAATTATATTTGATGTTTTTTATTTTATTGATTTGAATTTTTCCTTTGTGCACAATTGGTTAAAAGCACTTAAAGCTCAGCCTCATGGGTCGATTGATCTACCTAATGGAGTCAATATACTTGTTGACATCACAACTAGTGCTCTTCAAGCCTACATAAAATATGGAAAAACAGTGGCACTTCAGCTTGGACTTCATGTGCCAACCAAAGTTCAACTTGAATATTTGATTAAGGATAATAGATTCAAGTTGGAGATTGTAGGTCCCGTGGCTGGAGAATTGGGAAAGTCTACCAATAAACAAGTTATGGTACGTAGTAGTGACACTAACAATGCTTCTTTTGAAAAAACCAGTGAAGATGAAAACGAGAGTGGTGATGAAACAAGTGAAGATGAAAATGAGGGTGGTGATGATTCAAGAAACGATCTTAACGGAATTGATGATGGTGATGACAACAGTGGTAATGGTGGTAAAATTCAAGATGGTAACGAGAGTGATGATGATTGGCTGCATCATAATCATCATCCAGATTGCTACCAAGACTTAGATTGGGAAACTCGTGTAACAACAACTATGGTAAGGAAGAAGAATTCGTCAGGCTTGGTATGTGTTTCGAGTTGTAATTTTTGTTGTGCATAGTTGTAGTGTGGTTCAAGTGCAAGTATGATATAACTTTGTTATCATATTGAAAATGATATTGTATCCCTTTAATGCAGCGTTTTCCTCAAAACACAGTGAGGTTCTCCCTAAACAGGCTCATCGATTCAATTCCGCTCATCCACATGGATAGCGGACAAGTTTATCAATGCTTAATTCTTTCTGCAGACGTACGCCGCCATAGGAGGAGGTATTTGGTCGGAGGGTGGTTCGATTTTCTTAGGCAATACAACCTAAGGGTCGATGACGTACTGAAGTTTAACCTTGACGAGCCTATTGATAAGCTGTACGTAAACATTGTCCAGAGCAAAACATTATAAATGTGTTTCCATGTATGTGTATCTTAACGACATTGCTTGTTGTGTAACTTTGTGTGTTTTGAGACTGAACTATACGTGGTTGTATTTAATTGCATAATTGTTGTCGTTTATTTACTTCAATCCATCTGTGTTAAATACCATAGATTTATCTAGTTGGAAAATGTTTTAGATTGCAATTGTCGCGGAAATCTTTTTTTTAGTAATATAATTCAGACAAAACACGCCCTTCCAAGTTATGTTAATACGAACAAAACAAAACACGTTTTGACAATAATATTGGTTTAGTAAGTCATTTTCATGCAATTTTCATTTGTGATGACACTCAAAACTAGTAAACAAATTGTAACATCCTATACTAATAAACATGTCATAATAATGATTACGTTCAAAAAACATTAGCAACGTTATGTCACTAGTTGAAATTGACACAATACATACTTTTAACATAACTTTAATGAATACAACATTCTATCACAAATTAAAGATCAACATACAACAATTTATCACAAATTCATGTGAGGAGGCAAATGTCAATACGGCATAACCAAATACTAGGTACAAGATAGATACGCCAAATTTTGATTTTAACTATTACATACAACAATTTATGTATATTATTCACACTGAATAAAGACAACATTACAACTTATGGAAAATATATATAGAGTTGTGGAATTATATTTTCCAAACTTTGATCACATTTGATGTTGTCTTGTTTGCAAAACTCATCCTCAGAGTATCATTGTCCACAAAACTATTTATTTGAACAATTTTTTTCCAGTCTTATTCTTATGATCCGTGATATTCCTATAAACATCACATGGAACCTCAGTAGTGCCTTGAGGTCCACAGAGGACTACTTCCGTATACCGTTTTGCTTTGGATGTAATGACCAGAATCTGGACTTAGTTTTTGTGTAGAAAATATAATATATTAGTCTTTTAGATAGGAAAAGAACTTAATGAACCAAAAATAGATTACTAAATGATCCCCAGTTGCAGCCAAATTAGTCAAAGTGACTTCAAAATGCCTTATTGGTTCATCCACGGCCCTACGGAATGTATGTTCAGATGGCAATCTGCTCAACCCCATAGATTCCTCATAGTAGACATTGACAAAGAAAATGTTATTTCCATGATATGTAAAAAGCATTAACCTGTCACCAGATATTCCAAATACATCCCTTACACAGAGCCAATTTTCGATCATCAATGGATGTCTGGCATGTTTGTTAAACTTAACTTCAATTATGTGCTTGTAAGCATCCATCAATATAAACGTGTCTCCCAATTCTTCATAGAAATCATATACAAAATATCGTGGAAGCTCCAAAAGGCTACAAATGTCAGTCAATGTATAAAAACAATTATAACTACAAAGAGTAAGAATCTACTATATAAAAAGATAAGTCAGAAGGAAATTACGAGAATGTATGGTGATTAATTTTTTTTTCACAAGGATATGAAGGAATCTGATATAAAAAAGTGTAAAATTATAAACTGCATGAAAAAATGCCATATAAATTTGGTTGAGAAGTTATATATGTATGATTACTGGAATTATGTTAGTCTTCTGATGTTAATCATAAAAAGTAATAGACATAATATTATGATTATAGTTTGAAAGATTGTCATGGTAATATGAAGTAGAAGGTTGAACCAATTGTTACCTCATTCAATATGTGAGCAATCAAGAACCCTCCCATGTTATTCTGAGTAAGGTAACGATCAAGTGCATCTATTGTTTTTTATTCTTCGAGAAAATAGGATTGTGATGAGAAATGATTAGTAGGATTGTGATCAAATATTTTGATGGTTATATATAGGTAGAGTATCAGATATACACTAAGTTAGAATTTGTCACGTGGTAGATAAGGAAATTGTTGTAACGTACAAAGACTGGTAAGATGACACATGTTAGGACACATACTATAGCAGTTAACAAAATTGAAGACATGATAGCGGTTGTTAACAAATAAAACTGAAAAGATGATAACTGTAAAACTGAGATCATAGTTAGGACAAATATAATGACGAAAATGTAATAAATTCAACCAGCAAAAACAATAAATATAAAAGGGATATGTAATCCACCAAAAATGCAAACAGAAGGAAAATTCGTACCACCAAAGAAGAAAAATTGCACACCAAAAACCACCGAATTTATAAAATGTGCTTTGGACATGTCAAACAATAATAACAAGAAAACAATATCCAACAAAACAAAACATATTAGTCTTCTTCCATGCACTCATCAACTACAACATCAACCATGCTTACGGTTACAACCCATTTTTGTGACATAGATGGCTCTGGAACAATATGCATCTTTGCACTCAAATTGCAGTACATCATCAGCTTTGTATTTCCAACCTTCACCAAACTTCACACATTGATTCTTTCCTTCCCTTATCAACACCTTGCTTCGTATCACGTATTTGAACGGATCAAACATGCGCACCGTGGGATGCTCGTAAGCACTCATGTAGTCTGCAAACTCTTTCTTGAATGTCTGCACAACACAATAAATTTCATACATCTATCATATAATTCAATCAATTGCCTATGGAATTCCAAAAACAACATGTAAAAGATAGAACTTAACTAGTTGTGATTTCTTAGCAGTGTACTTGGTCAGTGTAACATTGATACAAGCCTTTTAATCTTGCTATGATATGATTGGAAGCTGAATGGTTCCAATGGTCTCATGAAGACATTGATCTTGAATTGGTTCCCACCCAAGTAGTTAAATAAAACACCATGATCACCTTTCAAGGAGTAAAATTTCCTCATTTTGCCCCAACCACCAATGATCAAATGCCGATTGACAGATTGATTGAACCTGATCCAATGAACGTTACCACGTGGATCGGTTAAATCCCAAAACTCAGGAAGCTCATCCTTAAATTTCTTCACAAATCTAGGGTCTACCTCACCAAACTCCTGACAAAATCATATTAATGAATTTAATTGTACATCGCATCTAGAACAAACCTATACATGTACAATTCATCACAAAAGTACGCAGCCGAAAACTCGATTATTAACTATGTCACTAAACACCCTTTATACCTGTAATATAATTGTCTTACCAATCAAACTGTCGATAATCTGATATTCACACCATTAGTCAAACAACAATCACCTTACAGTTTTACCAAGGTCTAACATGAGCATGCCTCAAACTAAATCTCTCAAATAACGACACAGTAACGTCTAACAGTTCTACCAAAGTCTAACCTATGCATGCAACAAATACAGAGTGTTTGAAATAAATTTGAAGAACATAGTCTATGTTTTGTAAACTATTGAGCCTCACGAGTCACGACATTCATACATGATCTTTCATGTTGACCGTTACAAAGCTGTCTAGCACAAAAGAAGAAGATGAGGTATTGTTGGCGGACACGGTGGCCTTTCCATATGCTTCAGCTCCTCTTGCCATGATTTCCAAAGCTTCTGCTTGTTTGAGAAGGAGAAAAAGAGAGGACAAAACCCTTGAAACTTACTTGCACAGAAGCGTTTCTATGACCTTCGATTACTTCTTCAGCTACCTTCAATTAATCTAAAGCAAATTTTTATTACCACATATCCATCAATCCCATCTTGAACGGCTCATCCTCATCATTACACCTATTGAATAATTAGTTTCTAAAATTTTTTATTATAAAAAATTACTTATCTTAATCCCAATAAATGTGTAACCATATAAAAATTAATTTCTTTTTATAAAAAAAAAATCACTTTTTTTGTCAAGTGGTTATAAATTCATATTTTAAAGGTTAATAATGTGGTGTATCGGGTTCGAACCACGACCCTTCGTATAATATGCAATGTCTCTACCAAGTGAGTTGAGCACACAAAGACTAAAAAAAATAAATATGTTGCTCATAAAACTTTCAAAAGTAATTTTTCACAAAGAATAATTTATATTGGATCAGATTAAATCTAATAAATATTTCTCATTTTTCTTATAAAGAAATGAGGTACAGTAGAAACTCTTTAAATTAATACTCGGTAAATTAATAAACTCTCTAAAATAATAAATTTGTCCGGTCCCGACTTGGGCCAATGTAAAAAATTGAAAAACTCGATAAAATAATAAGATAATAATTTTTTGGGAGATCCCTTCATAATTTTTGGTCCCAAGAAAATCATAAATTAATAATTCATAGAAACTTAAAAAAATATATTACACTCTATTAAAATATGATTCAATAGTTGTCTGTTTTTCTTTAAATTTCAAAAGTCATTATTGATTTCCAATGCATATGAACACAGTAGTTACTAATTTACGTTGAGTCCCAAGGTTCGCTGCAACGTAATTCTAAGAGGCATAGACTAATTTGCCTTTTTGTTTGGTATGTACAATATAATTACTTAAAAACTCTTTAAATTAATAATTATTAATTTATCGATAAATTAATAACTCTCTAAATTAATAAATTTCTCCGGTCCTGACATTATTAATTTATAGAGTTTCTACTGTATATCACATTTAGTTTAAATAATTAAGACCGGGGGTATTATTCAATATTCTATCCATTAGGATAAGTTGTGCAATTCTCAAATTTTAGTTATGGGTGAAATCACATGCAAAAGTACAATTTCCAATTCACCCATTACGGTACTGCAGCAACAGGTTCCTGGTAAGCAATCTGGACCGCATGTTGGTTTTGAGGCACGTTTGACGGCTTAAACACGATCACTCACGGTGAGGGACATGTAATGGTTTCTCACGCTAGCCTGAGCTTCTGTATTTCTGTATTCCTCCAAACAACCAACACATACTTCACCCGTGGATCACACATGTTATTGCTCCAGTTGTTATCATGTTTATTTAAAAGGGTTGTTTTAGACCATATATCTTAGATGTGGAATTCTTCTGAGCACAGCATAATCACTTTCTTTTCTATCTACTGCCAATGCCAAAGGGCCAAAAGACCTAATATAATAATATAATTACGATACATATTAGAGAACTCCTAGGTCTGCATCACATTTCTACATTTATGCTAAACATCAAGAAAACTCCTGCTCCCATTTTACATCCAAATTCACACATTCCTGATTTTGTCTCGCTATAACTAATTTAGGGGAGAAAAAAAAGGACCTTTTTTCTAAGCAATAATTTACTAGTAGTCGTTATAAACTCTCGTGCACTGCAGCTTGTACAAGAAGATTGATTTCAGCAAATTAGTGATGTGACGTGAGTTTGTGGTGCTTGCTGCAATAAAATAGCCATTGACACGATGTCTTCTCTACGCGGATGATCTGGTGAAACACAAGGAACAAAATCGTAAGTAATCTCTTAAAAATATTAACAGGAATTAAATCTTTTGGCAAGGTGAGAGGATGCAGAAAGGATGCACATTACTGTGCAAAGAACCAGGGTCTAACTCATTAGCAACTGTCTTATTAATGTCAACAATGTAGCTCATATGTAGTGATTAGGATATCAAACAGCAATACAAACTGTAGCTTTACAAAACCCGTTGTTAAATTGCACTTAATGAGTTACACCAAAGTCAAAAGTCCAGTCCTCAAATAATTCAATTACATAATTGAAATAAAAGGAGCTCAAAATGTAATTTATCGACAGTATTAGTGTCTCAAGATAAATACTGAAGTCACTAATGTAGTTACCTGATATTCTGGTTCCTCAGTACTTCAATAGTTGATGAAATGCCATCAAATCTGCTGGAACTGTTACTTTGTGCACTCCCAGCATCTTGAGCGAAGTTTTTAGTGATTTTATACGAATGGTGCCCTGAACTCCCCTTCAAATTACTTTGAATTTCTGTCAGTGGGTTCATAAAACTTCCACCCTCATCCCTACGATGCTGAAATCTTTTGCTATTTGTAGTAAATATTTCTTTGCTTCCATTTCTATCAGTTGCACTATGCACAGGATTAGTTGATGTTGAGCTTCCAAAAGAGAGCCTTGATGTTGTATACCGACTGTCTGTCTTCTTCCAGAATTTAGAACTCAAAAAGTCAGTACCAGGTAGCTTGCAACACATGTCTTCTATGGAATCAGCATTGGTAATCCGACCACTTGATACTGCCAAATCATAAGATATTTCATCCAAGGCCATCTCTAGACCATATACGCGTGTCTCCAGCAAATTCATCCCATTTTGGGATGTTCCAATAAATCTCTAAAATCAAATAAAGACAAGGACACAAGTCAGAAATATTTAATTACATGATTTGTTTAAAATAAAATTTAGTAGGAACATATATCAGATAAGCTTTTCATCATATCCAATATAATATCAGATAAGTTTTTGAAAAAGAAAAACAATTAACTGTGTATCACAGTTTACTACAGGTAAAAATTGCTTATATACAAGGAAAAAGGTAGTTCTAAATTCTGATATTGCAGAAATGCAGCATTCATTTCATTACCATTTCGCACATAATCATATCTCCAAAATATAGATAGGAATACTAATTATAATTTTAGCCAAATAAAGTAATGATCTACTACATCAAATTTTTGGTTAATACATGCAGCTTGTCATATTATGATAATCCAAGAAGGAAAAATCATCCCTTCCCAAACCAGAAAGTAAAAAATACAAATAGGAAACCATGTCAAACTTTGTTAGATATCTAGATAAACAAAGAATTAAAAAGCGCAATATAAATAGGTAAAATTACACAATGGAAAAGAACCAGCCTAAACAAATTCGATTCAACGGAGTAAAAAGTATATCATGATGCAATATACCTGGAGCAGGTCTAATAGATTTGATTGTTGGTTTTCAATTTGAACAAGTTGGTCCCGAATCAAAGACAAATCCTCAACATCTTGTGGGCTCTCACAAATTTCATTTACATTGTTGACAGTAACATCTGACTCGAGATCGTCATCATCATAACATGGAACTACACGAGCTTTTGAACCACCAAACTTCCGGATTTTCTCATCAGACATCTTGTTACCGAAAACTCGCTTTACATCAGCCCTCAAATTTGTCGCATTCTGATTTGGGGCTGGCTTAGAAGCTTCAAAGTCCCACCTTTTAATATCATCTACCTTAGTCATGTTTGAAAGAGAGGACTTCGATACAGGAGATTCAAGTTTTTCATCAGATAATTTCTTATGATCCTGCTGATGTAACATCCCCATTCTTGAATTCTTGTCATTATTGTTTAGAGGACTCTCTCTTTTGCCAGAGGATAAAATTGAACCAGTAGATGGAGGGGACCTGTTTGAAGGGACCATTTTCTTTGGTTGGGAAAATTTAGAGCCAACAGATGAACTTCTGGTCCCACATCGACCATTACCGTCATCTGTACCTATGAAAAAAAGGCAAACATAAAGAACAATGAGATTACTACACCAGCAGCTATTAAAGCCTCATTCATTTCTTCAATGGTTAAAAATACAGAAAAAAACCAGTCAAAAGGTATCTTTTCAAATTCCAAAATGGAAATATCTTCATCAATTTGGTGTTTTAACAAAGTGAAAGATAAATTTTGTACAGAACATTTTACAAAAGACCCATTCCAAAAGATTTCAACAACTTGAACGTGATTCCAAATATTTGCACATAATCTTAATGCAACAATACTTATATTCATGAACTACAAAGATCACTATTAGGAAATTAAATTAAAATCTCACCAACTGAAGCACATGCAGACTTAATAGGAGAAGGAACATTTTCAGACACATCCTTTACTTCCTTCCACATATCCAATACACGATTCATAGTCTCTCTAACAACTTTCACCTGCAATATTCACATCAACATTCAACAACACTATTAATTTTCATTTCCTTTTTCTCCTTTTCATTATCACCATTTTCAAAAGGGTATATTCTTCAAACAAAGAATAAAAAATAACAATTTTACTCCTTTTTTGTTTTAATCCCTCAAAAATTTTGTTTAGTTTACATTCGAACAAATTAAAAAACGATTGTTTTTAGTCTCTAACGTCAGCTTATTGAGCAAAGTGACATGGTTAGTAAATTCACAAAACCACGCCACCTTACTCAATAAGTTGACATCAGAGACTAAAATAACAACTTTTGAATTTGTAAGAACTGAATCCAAACAAAATTTACCGGGACTAAAACCGAAAACACTATAATAGCATTGGCGAAAATCATAATTAAACAAAAAATAATAATAATAACGAATTATCTAACATAGACTAAAATCATATTTAAGAAAAAGTAATAAATAATGAGAAATTACCTTATCAAACCTTCGATTTTGCAACGACTCCAAACACAGAACCTTATGCTGCGTCGCAAATTCTCTCTCTACGGACGCTACCTTCCCCAAAGCCTCCGCCGCGGCTTTCCTCACAGTCCAATCCTCACTTCCAAGCAACTCAACAAGATACGGAACCAACCAATTCATCGTTCCTCTACTGGCCGCGCCACCGACGGTAACCACACTTCCGATCAGCACCAACACCGGCGCCTTCGCCTTACACGACTCCGTCTTCAAAACCTTCCCCAACCTCGGAAGCGTATTCCGCCGCAGCAACTCCACATCCACCTCCGGCGCCGCCTCAACCGCCGCCGCAAGACACAACGCACCTCCGATCTGCGCGTTTACATCCTGCTCCACCGTTAACGCCTCCATAAACGGCCTCAAAAACGCAACCGCAAACGCCGGTCCAGTAATCCTTAACGACATTTCCGCCACAGCTTCAACACAAGCAGATCTAACAACAGTATCCGGATCATGAATGCGACGAAGAACAGTAGCGATCATTTTCGACAGAAATGGCGAAAGAGCGTCACCGTGAAACTTCGAGAGAAGAGTTAAGAGGTTAACGCATTGTTTACGAACTGGTGATTTCGTGGAGGAATCGGTGTTGTGAATGCATGAGAGGAACGAGGAGAAAGAGTCGTGGTTTAGGGTTTTAGCGATGGATTCGAGTTCGACGGTGGCGCCGGCGAGTGTGTCGCGGTCGGAGAGTTTGTTGAGGCAAGAGATGACGCGTTGCCGGAGGTTGGGAGGAGTGGTGGCGGTGAGTTGCGGTGGGCCGCTGAGAGAGTGGCGACGTGAGGACATTGTTGTCTTTTCGCGAGGTTCAGTGTCTTGGCATTCGAGAAGAAGAAGAAGAACGGTGGTGAAGGAGTGTTTGAGAGTGTGTGAAACGGTGCGTTTTGTGATTTTTTTGGCGGCAGAGTTTGGAAGAGTATAAGGAGTTGTTTGGCTCTTGTAAGAGAGTTTCCTTATCACTCTGCGCTTTTTATACCAATACCAATGTTTATGATACACGCTCCAAGAAGTCATAAATTAATTGTTTCATGAATAATCAAGAACTTGTAATAAATAGCCACAGTAATGATTCAATTTATCGAAATTTTAAAATTATTTGATTATATGCTTCATTAGTCTAACTAATCTTTGAAATTAAAATACTTCATTAATATTGTCATATTAGTCATTTAATATACCTATTTTATGTCAGATCTATGTACTAATTGTCATTTCGTTATCTATATGAAAAGAGTTATTGTGAGTATTGAATGATTACTTTAGCGTCATGAACAATTTTGACAACAAAGTACACAATGAATGACTATTTTGGAATTTTGATGCATTGAGAGACTATTGTGACTACTCCTTGCACATTCAATGACCAAAATGACTATTACCCCATTAATTTTTAAAGAAATAAATAATCATTTTAGTCTCTCAATAAATTGAAATTCTAAATTAGTTTATGATTGTGCATTTTGTTAATCAAAATAATCCATCACGTTAACATCTCCTATTAATATATCGTATCAATCACTCAATATATTTATTTATTGTCATATTAATCCTTATAAAAAAAAAAAAGAATTATTGTAGATATTAAAGAACTATTATAACAGAAACTATTTTCACTAACAAATTATCAATTATGAACTATAAAAACTAATTATTAGAGTTGATCGTAATGAGTGACAAAAACCCATGGTTTATCTTTGTACAAATTTCACGTGGGTTTTAATACTCCCTCCGTTTTAAAATGAGTGTCGCTTTAGCCAAAAAAAATTGTTTCAAAATGAATGTCACTTTCGGTTTTCAATGCAATAATAAATATTTCTTTTCAATTGTACCCTTCAATTAATACTATGTTACACTACTTCCAAAGTATTATTTTTTCTTTAATGCAAAACAAACCAATAGTTGATTAGGATAATTTGGTAAAATTGCAATGACATTTGACTACTTTATTCCATTCCTTAATCTGTGTGCAACTGGCTAAAGCAACACTCATTTTGAAACGGAGGGAGTACATGTTTTCTGATACTCCATATTTGTTGGTTAAACTTAAATACAATCCATCATTAAATCATGTGGAACACACAAATTTGGTACATCATATAAAGTTTGGGGAATGTTAACCGGTGCCCCGGAGCACTGGTTAAGGAATCAAATGTAAAAAGTATTATATTGGAATTTGTGCTGTCAACTCCTCAAAAGCATAAAAAGTGTTATTTTTATTTTAAAATTTCCTTTTTTAGTTTCCTTGACCAGTGCCCCGGGGCACTGGTTAACAAGACCCATAAAGTTTTAGTGAATAGAGTGAAACATAAATTCAATGCTATGTCAATTTTCATTAATGGGATGGGATAACATTTAGGTGACATTGTGGTTAGTGATATTGGTGATATTGGTCAACCATAATATTGCAAGTGACTTTCTTCTTTCTCTTTCACAAGGATATTTTATTTTTTTTACACTTGTAACATTGTGGTTGGTCAATGTTACCAAATATCACTAACCACATTATCATCAAAATGCTACCTGGGTTGGGATTGAGGTACTATTTTTCCCATATAAAAGTTTAGATAAATATACTATTTTTTCTATAAAATAAAGATCCACTATGGTGTGTTCACCGGGTTATACAAATCTGTGTGTCCACTTCAATTTCTGCATCATAGTCTGACAGTCACATGCATCAAATGCCACGTACGTATACAAAGTAAAACATGTAGAAGGGAGCCATATGAATTTACGTGTTTAATCCTAAATTCTATAGCTAGTTCCCAAACATTATGGATTGACCATATACCTTATGAATTAGTTTATATATAACATAACATATATTAACAATGATCAGTAGGTTTAGAATAGCAGCACATGCTCAAACCACATGTAATGCAGACCATTGCAAAGGGCACATGTTTCTTCATGTGCTTGAATGCATCCTAGATTTGTGATTCTAAGAATCAACATTATTAATATCATAGGGAAGACTAAAATGTAAAGATAATAAAGGTAAAATATAAATAAAATATGTTATTTGATAAGCGGGAAACAACATTATCAACCAAAACAAATAGGACCTAAAAAATACAATCTCAAAACAAAAAGAGACTTAGCAAAATTAAACAACACTAGATCAAGCAGGTAGGCTAAATCGATTTGTCTAAACATTTTGGTAAGCATTTTTCTAATGATATGGTTTCTTCTTACTTGTAGAGATTTTAATTTTATTTTTGTTACAAAAGAGAGACAAAGGCTAAAAAGAGAAAAACGAAAAACTAAACGGCAGATAAACCCCATTATCAAACAAGAGACTCCAAAGCTTACTAGGATATGAGTGTCTCTAAAAACAAGATGATTACAAGAATCAAAGGAGATACTAACATTTGCTAGCCAGTTAAAACATCTGTTCCCTTCGAGTCAAATATGCAGGGCCGTTCCTGTGAAATCGGAGGCCCGACTCTCTTAGTAAAATTAAGCCCCATTTTTTAAAACAGAAAAAAAACTATAATGTTTTTTTTTTATTTTTTAGAGAATAATTATAATGTTTGTGGTTAGAACTTTGCAATTTTATACGACAAGTATATGCAAAAAATTACGAGTGCTCTAAATAAACAAGAAAAAAATTAGGCACAAAAGAGATCATATCATGCTGGAAAAAAAATGAAAAGACTGCCTAACCTGGGTGTTGAACCAAAGACACCCTGCATAATACTACAAAGATTTACCACTGGGGCGCGCATTCACTGCACTTATAGCTATGATGCTATGTCTTTGTATTATATTTTCAGTGCATTATATATTAAAAAAATAATATTTTGGGCCCCAAAATTGGGGAGGCCCAGCTCTATAGAGCTGTTTGCACCTCCCCAGGGACGGCCCTGCAAATATGGATAACCTAAAGTATGCTAATCCTGCTGCAGAAACTCTTGAATATCTTGAACCAGGAATGGAATGGTCTCACTAATCTTGCAATTGTTAATAACCATGTCAATGAGAGCCTTCAAGTCACTTTCAACAATTAGGATGAAAGACCTTTTCTCGAAGCCATGTCATGTCCCAAATAAAGGTCTCACATCTCAACATGTGGAGCGTCACAAGCTCCAATTCTGCGACAAAATTTCTTAGGCCACCTGCCATCAAAATGACCCAAAAGACCACCACAACATGTAATCTTCATGTGATCTTGGTACGCTCCGTCACAATTAAGCTTCACCAAATCATCAGTCATTCTCTTCCAACCAATAAATGTCGTTTCCTTCTATATAGGATCATTCTGCAAAAGACTTTAAGAATTTTCTTCAATATCCCTAATAAAATTTTTGGATGCCATATATGTCGAAATTTGCGGTCTTTCCTTCCTCGAAAATTTGATTTGTTTCACCAAATCTGCAAATACCAACATGTAGTCATGAAAGTTGTTTGCCACCTACACTTGGAAGCTATATTCCATCTTTTGTCGAGGTTGTTCAAAACTTGATTTCTACAATTAGTAAAAAATATTAGTTTTCAAATATGGAGGCATAAGTCTAACCCATACTTGAGTGGTAGAAGTACGAGCACATGTAGAACAATCTCATCTTCATTCCCACAACTCGAGCAGGTAGCTGATTTGCCAAATCCCCACCTACTCATGTGGTATTTAGTAAGAATAAGAACAAGTTCCACATGAAAATTTGAATATAGTGCGGTTTCCTCAACTTTCATATCATTTTCTGACCCCTTTCTACCTAGCTTGGTTACAAAGGAACAAGTTACAATTAAGCAATTTGAACCGAAAATTGATACGTATTTGTGCCTTCGCGCCAAATGGTGTCATGTCCATCAATTCCAACAGAAGCAGAGAATGATAGTACTTTATTTGCAATGTTGTTGGGCAGATTTTTAAACAGGAAATTACTATCCGAGATCCTGGATAAATTAACCACATCCTTAACACTAAGAGTAATATACAGAAAAGATTGAGTAGCAATTGTGACGAGAGGGATGTTGTTAGACACTTATTTATCAAACCAAAAATAGTATGAAGACCATCCCCAATTCACCACAATACATTTCATTGAAACTCCGCCTAACTCCCATCAACGACTTTCCACATAGGAGAATCATAAGGCTCTGCCCAACTCCCAACAATGACTTTCCACATAGGATAATAAAAAGGCTGAGACGGAATAAAAAAAAACGCAAATCATTATTCTTGCCATATTTATTATTGAAATCTCTTCACCAAATATCATTAGCCTTAGAGCATCTACAATGGTGAGGTCTTCACCATTTAAGACCTGGTACCTAATAGGTACTCCCATTGTGGAAAAAAAAATTGGAGGTCTTAAAAGATCCAAGGTCTAACTTAAGACCTCCATTCTTAAATGGGCCCACATAACTTTTTATTAAAATAATAATTTCCATGGCTATTAAATAATATTTGTGAGACCCTGTTAGACCCTTTGTTAGAGGATCTCCATTGGAGTGGTTGAGTACCTATTAAGTACTATTATTAAAAAATTATTAAAAAGTGATGTGTCCATGTGGGATCCATTTAAGACCTCAAAATTGAGGGTCTCCATTGTGGATGCTCTTAGTAGTTAGGTTCCATAACATCTTCATCAGGAATGTTTCATTTGAAAAGATTTAAATCAGCTATGTAATTAACCTAAATGGCAATAATTACTTAATTGACCTATTTCGCCACAAACTCATTCAACTAATCAGACACAAAATAACAAATTTTCCAATGCACTTTTTGTGCAAGGAGTTATATTTCTCATTCTCCTATTATTGATTTTTATTCTTGAATATCTAAAACAAACCGTGGAATAACAATTCAAAGCTCATCCAGCCAAATTTAATAATTTTTTGCCATCAAGAGTATTGAAACAGAAAATAAATATGTGGTCTATTGCAAAATTAAGGTTTAAATGTGGAGCATGTGAAAGAGGGAAGGATGGAATCATCTATCATATGTTATTATCATATCATTATAGTATGGTTGAAATATCACAAGCCCAAGGGATTCAACTTGTTATGTAGTCACGTGACCCTTGGATGTGGATATTTAATGCATTATACCCATTTTAAAAGCAAAACATCTAGATTGGTCTCCTAAAAAAAAATCTAGATTGGTTATGGGTAGGGGTGGCAAAAATACCCATGCCCATGGGTACCCGCGGATAAATCCATCACGGGCACGGGGCGGGTAGCTAAACGGGTATCCATGGGTATAATTAACGGGTATTTGACTACCCATTATTATATGGATACGGACACGGATTTGATGGTATCCATACCCACGGGTACCCATACCCAATAATAAATTAAGTTAATTACCAAAATATCCTTATATATCTTATTAGTAACCTATTTTTAATTTTTAATTTTTTTAATTTATATTATTAAGTTGAATGAAGTTATTGAAGCTTGGAATGCATGCGAAATTTAGATGTTTATTTGGATGTTTTTTATGTTTTTATTTTACTTCATGAATTTGAATGAATTATGTAAGAATTATGAATTTTCTATGGATTATGTATGACTTATGAAATTTTGAATGGATTATGTATGGATGTTTAAAAGTAGTTGAAGTTTTTTGTTAATTAAAAAAGGTTATTCTTTGTTCCAAAAAAAAAAAAAAATTTAAATAAATTCATGGGTACCCACGAATACCCATGGATACTTCAATACCCACGGGTACCCACATAATGGGTACCCATGAGGGTACGGGTCGGACATGGGTATCATATTTATCCAACGGGGCGGGCACGAATATCATATTATCCTTGTCCATGGGTACCCATTGACATCCCTAGTTATGGGGGAAGATGTTATTTTCTTCAGAAATGATAAACAAACACAAATTTTTTGACACAAATACAACACCATAGGCAATTTTGTAATTTCCATTTTAAGTGTAAGGACAAAAATGAATTTGGTTGGTTGCATTCAACTTAGCTGCTGATTCAACTTAGCTGCTGCTCCACAATTGGAGAAAACATTTTTCTATGTCTAAAACAAAAATCCGTCAAATAAGTACACCATCCGATCACTATTATAAACAAAAATTCATTTTTGTTCATTCAGTAAGTATGTGGTCTATTATATAGAACAAACACATCATTTATTAAATGGAAAATGATAGATACAGTGACAAAATTTATCAAAAAAATTTCAAGACAGTGTATTTGCTACTAACACTTTTCTTTAATTACACACTATTATATCCATTGATTTCCGTCAAATAACAAATTTAATTGGTTGAGACATTTTCTTGATAAATTCTTGATAAAAATTCTGTAGATAAATAACAATGCTCTTATTAGAAAATAAATTTTTGCTTATAATAGTGATCGAATCTAGGCATTTTAATCCTTAAAATTGTAAATATCGGTCAATTTAGAACCCGTCAAATTTGTGATGCAGCAATTTAATTTATCAAAATTTATAAATATCAAACGAATTTTGTCGTTTTCTCAAATCTTGCACCATAATTTTGAAAATTTATAATTGTTTTGATGCAACAAAAGTCTATTTATGTATGTTGTTTATTGACTTACCAATGAATTATTTTGAAAGATTAACTAGACTCTAATCAATTTGACCTCGTGAAAAGTTCTTGTAATGCGTCTTATTTTTTGAACAAAAAGATTTTAGACCGACCGATACTTTTCAATTTAAGGTAATAAATTATTATTTATTTCAAATATTTGAGTGACTAAATTACCGACAATTACAATTTGAATGACTAAAATATCTATTTATTCAGTGGCGGAACTGGGGGGTGGCAAGGGGGAGCCACCGCCACCCCATTGTTTGTGTGAAATGACTATTATACCCTTCATTAAATTTAATATTTTCCATTTCAATTTCACATTTGGGCATCCAATTTCTCTCTCATCAGAAGCCAGAAGGGGAACGCCTTTCTCTTCTTCTCCCAACCAACCAACAAAACAAATCGGGATCCATAATTTTTGTTCTTCTTTCTCCTCCAAGACGTGTCACAGATCTATGATTGTGCAAGGTTTTTTTCTTCTTCTGAATTTCTTCAATAAACTGTTTCTCTTTGTTTTGGTCTGACAACCAGATTTTGAACCTATCTGTTCTTAAGATTATACGATGAATTATTACTGATCTTTTATGGTAGGGGACTATTAGATGTCTTTTTGGATGAATTATTCAAATCTTGATTTCATTTGTATATCGTATATGCAGATTTTGAATCATGGGTTGCCGGAGAGATGACCTTGTTTCAACAACTAAGACCAGTGAATAAAAACGGGTTTCTTTTTGTGTTTTTCCCCCTTTATATGTTCATATAATTAGGATTGATTCTTGGATTGTTGTTTTGGAATAAAAACTTCTAGTTATAATTATCAGTTGATTGTTCTGTTCTGTTCAAAAGGATTGATTCTTGCTGTTCCTATTTTGTACTCTTAGGATTGTTCTGTTACTCTTTCTGATTACATGTCTTGTTTGCTGTATGAAATGTTATGTGAAATGGGTCATAATTTTTTTTTATGAAAGTTTATGTCTTTATGTTAAAATGGTGGTTGGAAAGTGATTTAGTGTATAGTTTGCTTCATGAGTTTTGCATTTGATTTAACTATGTTATGTTTTTGCATTTGATTTAGTGTAAATTTCACTACTCTGTTTAATTATTAAAATTGTTGTTTTGTTTACCCTTTTCAGAGCTGAAGACCTTCCATTGAATGAAATTGATGATCTTTATCTTCTTGATTTTGTTGGGCCACCTGGATTTGTTCAGGAAATCTCCACCAAAGTTCCAAGGTATTACTTTCTTTTCCATGCCGCATAGGTTTTTCTTTTGTCTCCATGTAATTTTATTTTGATTTTAGTCTTTGAATGGATTGTAGAGAATTTCACCTTTGGTCCTTTTTATTTCTTCTGGTCCTTGTAACATTATTTTTTTATGTTCAAATTAGTCCTTATCAGAGTTTTAAATAGCGATTGCGGTAACAGTTGCAATTGCGGAGAATTACGCAAAAATGTGCTGATGCTGCCACAATGGCGGTTGCATTGCACTTTCAGCAACATTAAAAAACTATTATTTCGCAGCTCAGATCGCGGTCGTGTGCCCCTATTTAAAACTCTGGTTTTTATGTGGTTTATAATTCAGGGACTAAAATCAATATGGTATAAAGTGCAACATAATCGTTTCTATTTTCAAAAGGAAGGTTGTTGAACTGTATATTGATGATTTCAAGTCACTCAGAAAGCATAAAGTGCATCTTTAGGTATGTAATGAACTAACTTTATATATTTTAGTTTATTTTGATGGCAAAATGACGGCCACCCCAAACTTTTTTGTCTGGCTCCGCCACTGTATTTATTCAAAACTCTTTACAAAAAAATTCATCACTGAATTTAGTGAATAAGTTTGACAAGAATTTAACCTCTTTTTTTTCGCAAAATTTGCTAGCAGTTTACTAACTACTAAAGAGTTCACGTGACTAATCCAATTACCCAAAAATTAAGCAAAGGGTTGTGAAATTGAAACGTGAAAGAGAGGAACAAGAAGAAAAAGAAACAGTCAAATAAAAAGGGAAAATAGCAGTATATTGTAACTACCATGCTAGCAACTTCTAGAGGAAAAAATAGACTAATCAAAGATGTTATCTTATCTGCATATCCGTGATTTAAGTCATGATGCAATAATGATTTAAAGCATGAAATTGATAACTCTCATAATTTTACACAAAAGATGTATACATATCATATTCATATACCCAAAATTCATGGAACAAGAAAATGACATAGTATACACGGTGATGAATGCATGTGAACCATTGTTTTTCCATTTTCGTGAAAAAGACTAGACAGTTTTTGGCCTTGTTGTAGTTATCATATCATTCGTAACACATATATAGACCAATTACCCTTCTTGGTAATTTAATGTCACAAACATTTCTTCACTGTCCAATATCCATTGCTCGAAAATCAAGTTTCAATGGAATTTGGAAAACAACACAAGTCCAATTTTAAAAGTATATAATACTACACTATTTCCGTCTATTTGAGGATAAGAATGAAGTATTTTTGTCCACCAAAAAGAAATGAATTATTTTTTATTGTTGTTGCATTTTAAAGACAAATTTCTTGTCTCGTAAGTGTAGCTCAGTTCAGTTGGTAGCTACCAGAGATAATATTTGCAGGGGTCAGGGTTCGAACCCCGGATTCCCCACTTCTCTACACTGTAATAAGTGTGTGATCTAGCCACTTTGCTACTGAACAAAAAAAAAAAAGACCCATTTCTTAAATTAGATAAAATGACAAAATACGACAAATTTTTTCTCACAAATTTTAATAACAATGCATTTCTAAGAAGAGATTCAAATTAGTGATTATTGTTTAAACTAAAATAGACTCAAATCACCTTATCCAAAATGTTCTTGAATTAAGGTTTTAGTTTGCATTTGCTAAAAAAAAAAAAAAAAGTTTTAGTCTGAATGCCACTAAGTTTCTTAAACCTTTGAGCAAATTGATTTTTTTGGACAATGCTAATAAGAGTATCGTTTAGCAACCAAAAGTGGTAACTTTTGTGTAGACCGATATGATGTATACAAATTGAATTTAGAGGGGGTGAATAGATTCCTTTCCAAAAAAAATTTGGAAGCGTGTTTTGAAAACGATTTTAGCACGATCAAATTTGACTATTGAAAACTACGCAATTGTGTTTCAATAACACTAACTAAGCAATGCTAATAATACAATACAAATTTGAACAATGAATTCACAAATGAATTGATATTTATCAACCAAACTTAATACACAATCAAGTTACAAAATCAAGTACAATCTCAAACAAAATCTAACCTTATAAAAGAAAAGTTATCACAAGTAAAAAAACTATTTGATATATGATGAATCAATTGAAAAGATGATATCATTACCGTGGAGTGATTGAAACATAAATTAGGTTTTCAAAGTTTTACTCAACCACCAAGCATGTATTGATTAACCTAATCAATTACCACATCAAATTGTTGATTGCAAGAAATAAAGAGAAGAAAGAAGTAAACATCGGATTTATAAAGGTTCCCCCAATCATGATTGAATCGGGGAGATCTAGTTTGATATCAAACCGAGAATTGAGAGAGAGAGGGAGGGAGAGGGAGAGGGAGGGAGGGAGGGAGGGAGGGAGAGAGAGAGAGAGAGAGAGAGAGAGAGAGAGAGAGAGAGTTTTTGCAAAATTGATTCAATAGTGGGAGAATGAGTCGAGGTAAGTATATATAGCTATGAGAGATAGGAACAAGTTTGACTTAAAATAAAAATGAAAATACGCATTTGAATCGATTCATTACAACCTTGATTCGAATCAATAGTGTAAAAACTGAAATTTGAGTTGCTATGAAGATTGATTCGATACCCATGAACTGCGATTCGATTCATTGATTTCTAGATGAAGATTTGATTCGAATCATCATAAATTTGATTCAAATCATAGTTCCAAAGAAAAAATGGGATAAAAATGAATCAAATCAATTGACTCTTTACAAACAATGAATTGAATCAAAATGATTCGATTCATTTTTCTCTTTTGTAAGATTTCAATATAATCAGCAAAACAGGAGCTAACATGTAGAAAAATGATTCGATTAGTTTATGCATACCAGAGTATGAATCGAATCAAAGCATTGAATACGAGTTTTTGAAAACAAAAGATCACCAAAACCATGCAATGACATGACACGATATATATTGAAGATCTAGACTAAAAAGGGTGCCTTGCAATAGTAACTAAGCTATAACCAAACAAAAACATTATCTAACCAAGTCAAGGAATAAACATCGTCAAAACTTATCTAATTGTGTATTTATTACTTTTAGTGTTTTACATACCTTGACTTGTAATTTCAAAATAAAATTTCTTTTTGTAGATTACTTAAATAATGTTGTTCTTATGACACTTTTGACATGATGACTTTTTTTTTTGAAAGTTTGAGCACATCAGGTATAGAGTTTTACAAATTCAGTCTTTTTTGAGAAAATATTTTAATGTTGATGATATTTAGAAATCAATGTAACTGATCTTTTCAAAAAATTTGTATTAACCCTTTGATTATCCAGAGAAATTAATGTAATTGATCTTCATCCAAAGACCAGCTGAGAATAAGTAAATGATGTAGTAAATGATTTCTTTTTGTTAAGGATCTAGTCAATCATTCATTCCAACTAGGGCTGGAAATGAGTCGAGTCGAGTCGAACCTGTCTGAGCTCGACTCGACTCGATAAGAATTGGTTCGGCTCGAAACT
Organism: Medicago sativa; assembly: GCF_051527215.1. Taxonomy (NCBI): domain Eukaryota; kingdom Viridiplantae; phylum Streptophyta; class Magnoliopsida; order Fabales; family Fabaceae; genus Medicago; species Medicago sativa. The sequence goes on along the minus strand of NC_140753.1, from coordinate 24,802,562 downwards.
CGGCTCGAGTTCGAAACGAACTTTTTTTTAGCTCGAGTTCGGCTCGTTTAAAGTTCACGAAC